>NC_133384.1:6863739-7045656 GCF_049309525.1 Garra rufa | reverse complement strand
ATAACTCTGACTGTATTCATTCAAAAGAAGAAAATCTTACACTACCAGTCAAAAGTTTGGACACACTTCCCCGTTCTCTTTAATGGGGAAGTGTGTCCAAACTTTTGACTGGTAGTGTAAGATGGCTTGAGGGTGAGTAAATTGACTAAAGGTTTTTTGGTCGATTGCTAGTCATTCATTTATGCATTAGTCAACTATTAGTGGCACGTTTGTTAACAAACCATATAAATCACAATAATGTGCCTTTAATTGCCTACATTGCCAAAAAAAGCGCTCAAGTGCACGCAAAAAAAGCTTGCCACAGTGCACTGGCCGATATAATAAGTATGAATGCCTCAGTGAAAAACAGCAAGGAGACTGCATTAACGTTTTAATAATTTACTGATAAACTAGTGCTTTCTTGTTTTCGGTTTAAGAGATGAAGTCGGCAACACTAACTCGTCATCTCCGCAGTAGTGATTGTTTCATACGGATTAAATAATCGAAGAATATTTGTTTTCCATTTGAATTGGTTCATTTAAAAGTAGACATTGCAATCTCTATAGATGTTTTTCATGTCTGTAAGGCAAGTATACATGGAGTTTTGAAGTTTCGCGCTCAAGTTCAAAGAGACCGAGACGGCAGAAAGCGCATCCTGTTTTTCATTGTTATTGTGAGTGCACAAAAATAAATGCAGTCTTCACAGATTCGAAAGTTGCATTACTTTATCTGTATGACCAAAGATTATTGCCAAAGTGACCGCACCAGCGCCTCCATCTGTCATGCAGTGAACATGCTGCTATTTAGCTTGCACACTTCCACACAGACACTTGAATAGCACACATTTTTCTAGGTTAACATTAAATTGAGCGGCCATGTAAAGTTGCTACTACAGAAATCTTTCAAATGAAAATTTATTTTGAGGATGACGAATGATAGGTGAGCATTTACAGTAGATGTCCTGCCCAATGTACTAAATCACACACAGACCAGCTGTTAACAATCTGTCCGTCAGGGACTGCGTGACTTCGCCACTTCCTGTGGATTTTTTTTTCTGCGACTAAGCGACTTATACAACTTTGGTCGACCAAGCCTCTTCTCGTCAACTATTAGGGGGCAGCCCTAAGTAAATCATGGGGAAATTTTTATTTTTTGGGTTAACTATCCCTTTGGAATAATTAATCATGGAACAATTAATTCATCATATAGTTTAATAATGTCAAAAGTGAAAAAAAAGTAAATTAATAAATAAAAATACAATGAACTTGACATTTTGATGATTATGCAATCATCTGCTGTGCTCTCATCGGCACACACTGCAGAAATGTAGCCAAAACATTTCAGACACTCACAGAAGTCTGTCAAATGACAATTTATGGCAAATGCACTTAATCGGCCGTTTGTGAGCATGCCATACTAAAATCGATCCAATACTTCCAATTTTGCTTTTGAAAACAAATCTCAAATTAAGTCTCAGATGGCAGAAATCACTGTAAAAGTCCAACATGTGTGCATAATGCTTTAGTCAGTCTGATCATATTCTTCACAAATGGCCCAGCTTTGGGTTCTAAGAACGGCTTTGCTTATTTTTTTCGTATCACAAGCTGTAATATGGAAACACTTAAATCAAGCTGAATAATTGGGCTCCTCGCCATGAAGCCATACATTCGCTACTACCTCAGTCAGTGTGTGCATCATCCAACATATCCGCCATGTGCCTTTGAAATGCAAATTACCAAACTGAGAAAGGAAAGGTGGAGTAGATGTACGGCAGCAGAGCTATTTTGTGGGGCGCTTGCATGATGTACGGCAGGAAGAATCAATTGACAGACGGCTCTGTGTTACTGGAAAGAAACAAAAATGCTAATAGAGGACAGAACAGAGTTAATGGGGGGAAGCACAGAGTCAAAAAAGAAGAGAACAAAATGATCATGATGTGTTTTCCAGGGAAAAGATTAGTAATGGATCTGATAGAATGACTTTTCAGAAAAAATAGAGGGGGGTCTCCAAAGTCCACAGTCCCTATGACCAACGACAGAAACAAGACAAACAGACTTTTAACAAACTGTAAGCTGGAGCTAGAATGACTGTTCTTGTACGATGAAAATGTAATGATGAAAACATTTTGAATTTTGAATTTGAAGAGTAAGTCTATCTTATTTTGTCTTCTGGGGAACATGTAAATATCTTCTTTAGCTTCTGAAGGGCCGTACTAAATGAAAAAAAAAAAATATTAGGAAAAATAAGAAAAATGTACACATCTTCACTCTGTTCAAAAGTTTCCACCCTGGCTTTTAATGCATTTTGTTTTCTTTTAAAGCATCATTAAGCGTTTGAACCTTCTGTAATAGTCGCATATGAGTCCCTCAGTTGCCCTCAGTGTGAAAAGATGAATCTCAAAATCATACAGTCATTGTTGGAAAGGGTTCAAATACACAAAATGCTGAAAAACCAAATAATTTGTGAGACCTGAAAGATTTTTTTCTGAAGAAAAGCAGGCAGTTTAACTGTTCAGGACAAACAAGCAACTCTAAACAACAACTAAACAAACAAAACAAACAGCTGTGGAGGGGATGTAAACTTTTGAACGAAGTCATTCTTATAAATTGAACTATTATTTTCTCTTGTTGGACTATATGTAAACATCTTTTATGTGAAATATCTTATTCAGGTCAGTACTGAATAAACAATAACATACATTATATATATATATATATATATTAGTGGTGGGCTGTTATCGGCGTTAACGTGCTGCGTTAACGTGAGACTCATATCGTGCGATAAAAAAATATCGCCGTTAATCTATTCTCAAAGTTGGGTTGGGAGCTGGGTCTCAACTACGCAAGATATGATGACTTTCACCTTGATATTTTAGCGCGGATGACGTATATCTAGTCGAATTGCACTGTAGGGGGCGAGAACGAGTCTTCAACTTCTGTGAAATTACCACATCAAATGAGACGTGCAGACATGGATGCAGTTATGAAGCCGCTTCAGGGCAGGTGCGTGCGTTGCTAACCCTTTTTACTGGGGCACGTGCCCCAGTGAAAATCTGCTGTGCCCCAGTAAAATCTCAAGTTTGAGTTATAATTTACTTTGATAATCCCGAAATAAAGACATTAAACTATATGCAACAACTGAATTGACGCTTCTAAAAGCAACGCAGTTTATTGGAAGACTATGCACGCAGATAGGCTATCCATACCCGCGCGCCTGTCTATTTTACGGGAACGTGCACGTCGTACAGCCTTTTGCGCAGAAGTACTTGGTTACACAAGTTTGTATAGTTAGTTGTGTTGTAAATGCAATTGTCAAGCAGTTTGTAATGCATTTTGGAAACAGGATATGAGCGCCTGGTCTAATGCGCCACCTGACTTGAGAAACCCGTTCTCAAAGACTTACTTTTAGTCATTATTTGGGTAGCACACATATTCTGAATGCCTTCAGCAGAATTCAAATTAGCCATTTTAATCTAGATTAATCTAGATTAATTTCAAGATTTAATCTAGATTAATCTAGATTAAAAAAATTAATCTATGCCCACCACTAATATATATATATATATATATATATATATATATATATATATATATATATATATATATATAATGGGCATATACAACTCTTCCAACTAAATTATTATTATTAAAAACAATAATAGAGATACACACACTGTTATAGTCAGTTATCCATATCCAGACCAGATGGTGGACCTAGAGCCAAGAACGACCACACCACAGCCCTTAAATATCAGTGAAGGCCATGTCAATTAGACAAGCCCTCGGCACATATCCTCAGAAGACCTTGACGACTAGACAAGATCTTGGCACAAATCCCTCCAGCCAGCTATCAGCACATCATGTCAGGGCTTTTAATGAAACGCATGTTCATTGTGCTTATGGCCACTGATAAAGTCAGTCATCCTCTACTCACAGCAGCTCTACCTTCATATTTCAGCTTGTTAGACAGACTACTGCTTTCTCACACCTGATGCCAGCATGACGTATCTCAATCTTTAAAGCAGAGGAAGCTGGAGAATATCAGTCTCCAAATCTGACATGTAATGCAGCAGGAATCATGAATCACACTGTGTTCGTTCTCTTAGGCCAGAGGAGAACTGGTCCACCGACTGAGCCCAATTTCTCCCAAGTTTTTTTTCTCTATTTCTGTCAGCTGATGAAGTTTGGGTTTTTTGCCGTTGCCGTTCATTGGCTTGCTTAGATTCTCAAAAATAGAGGTTCCAGAAGGGTGTTTTGCAGTGATGGCATAGAAGAACCATTTTTGGTTCCTCAAAGAACCTTTCAGTGAACAGCTCCTAAAAATATCTAAAGAACCTTTTTCACTTTAAAGAACCTTTTCTGCATTTGAATGGTTCCATGGATGTTCAAGGTTCTTCATAGAACCACTGATGCCAAAAAAAAAAAAACTTTTTAACTTTTATACTTTTAAGAGTGTATTTGGGGTATAAAAGACAATTAATATTTAGCAGCACTGACACTATTGGATAAGAACAAAACTTGAATTCATTTGAGCTGAATGACACTGTTGTCTTCTGTATTTGTTTGATAATAAATAGATTTTGCACCAATTAAATACTGAACTAACCTGAGGTGAAAAGGTGTCTTTTCAGAGCTGCTTTACAGCTAAATTTGAATTTGTCTCATATTTAAAAAAAAAAATGAGATCATTAATTTGAAAACCATCGTTTTTGTAAACTCTTTAAAGGAGAAGTTCACTTCCAGAATGAAAACTTAATTTAATTTACTCACCTCCATGTCATCCAAGATCCCTTTCTTTAATTCTAAAGAAATGACGTTTTTTTTTAGGGAAAAATTCCAGGATTTTTCTCCATATAGTGGACTTCAGTGGTGGCCTAAAGGTTGAAGGTCTAAAGAAATAAGGGTCTTATCTAGTGAAACAATTGGTCATTTTCTTTAAAAAGAAAAAATGTATATACTCTTTAACTACAAATGCTTGACTTGCACTAGTCTGCATCAGAGGTGGGTAGTAACGAATTACATTTACTTCGTTACATTTACTTGAGTAAATTTTTGGGGTAACTAGTACTTTTAGAGTATATTTAAAGATAGGTACTTTTACTCTTCCTCAAGTACATTTATAGTGAAAAAACTTTACTTTTACTTCGCTACATTTGATGGCGTTCCTCCGTTACTGTCCTCAGAAACGTGTCGTTGGAATTTTCATTTCATGTCTGATAAAACTGCGTTAATCCTGCTGTGTATACAGCTGTTACTATGGAAACCGTAATATTTCAGCGCTCCTAAAGCGCCTCCTCGTGACAGAGAGTTAATTTTTCATTTCCAATACATTTTTTTCAGCTGTTTATGGTCATGTTTTTATGCAGCAAACACAGAGTTGTAAATGTAAAAAGTTAAGGTGCCTTCTAAAAATCTAAACAAGTACTATTTATGTTTTAAATAAATATAAAAAATTATATACTCAATGTATCCCTTTTAATGTTATAAAGGATGAAATGCCATAGTGTAACATATTTTGTTTTTGTGTGAAACTGTATCTGAATTTTAAATCATGCCATTTTATGGCTTAATATTCTACTTTACATTGTCCAATCCCATTACTGTTTATTTTACTTTTGCAGATCTTAAAAATGGTTATGAATTGCTTTAAATTAATATTTAAAAATTCTGCAGATACACTAAATGAAATAAATATAATGAAATAAAATTACTTCCTAGATATTTGTTTATATTTGTGTATTAAAAACATTTTTGATTAGACTCCTATCTGATTTTCTATATTTAAAAAAAAGGTCTTTTTTTATTCGGGCTAGTTAAATTAATTTTCGGGCTACCAAAATCTGAAGAGTACCTGCCCGAAGGGCTACCAGAAATTTTGCGAGCCCTGTGTATATATATATATATATATATATATATATATATATACACACACACACACACGCACACACACAAATATAATGTTTTCAAGGGGAGGTGTGCGGAAGCTTTCCAAACAGTTTGAAATTCAGGGTCTTCACTTCATATCAAGAAGTAACTAGTAACTAGCTACTTGAGTACTTTTTCCATCGGATACTTTTTTACTCTTACTCAAGTAACTATTAAGATTGTTACTTTTACTCATACTTGAGTAAATATTTCCATAAGTACTTGTACTTTTACTTGAGTACAGATTTTGGGTACTCTACCCACCTCTGGTCTGCATCTTCACAATTGCACAATCGGAATAGTTTAAATAGATTTAAAAAGGTAGGGTGAAAAACTCTCATGAAAATCTAATTTTCTACCTTTTTTGTAAATGTTTGACCTTTTTTTGCGAATTTGTATTTTTCTCAGAAAATGACCATCATTTTGGTAGATAAGACCCTTATTCTTCGGCTGGGATCATGCAGAGCCCTTTGAAGCTCCATTAAAACTGCAATTTGCTTCCCTGTTGAAATCCATTATATGGGGAAAAATCCTTGAATGTTTTCCTCCAAAACTTTAATTTCTTTTCAGCTGAAGAAAGAAAGACATGAACATCTTCATCACGGGGGTGAGTAAATGATCAGGATCTTCTCCCTTAAGCAGCTGCAAAGCGGTTCACTAATTTTAGTTAGTAGACATCAGACTACTTTTTTCCAGCAGAATTTCACCTGTAGTTTAGTATTATGCTACAATTTCCTAAGTAGCTTCCAACCCTGCTTCAATGAATCAACTGATTTCATGTGATATTAAAGTATAAAGTCATATAATAATGACTGATTTACTGCACTTCAAATTAATAGTAAATCTCAAAAGCCGGCAAAGAATTGAAACTAGTCGTATTCCCAGTAAACAAACCCAAAACATGTGGAATAATTCAACAAATCATTAATCACACATGCTTACACACTACAAGCTGAAATTATTTCAGGAACAGACGTGATTCTGTCATGGTTCTAAATGACGAATGGTTGGAAAGTTGCCGTCTGTTTTCAGCACGAGAGAGTGATATTTCTTGCCACATCCTCCCTTTGCAGGTTTGGAAGAGGCAGGCTTCTCCTTTATGAATTATTCGGTCGTTGTGACTTTGCCTAGGAATATGATGACCCGAGTGACGTCAGAAGCTCTGTGGATTGACATGTCAGAACGATTAGAGAGAGATCTGAGAGCTTCATGCGCTCAGACCCTTCAGAGTCATTAACTCTACGAGAGCACACACACAGATGAGGGAAGAACCAATTGAGAGGCGTTGATGGTTAATGGATAAAAATAGAGCGCTGCAAGGATGGCGAATACGACAAAACCAGGAAACAAGTTCGCATTTTGGCACTTCCGATTCCATCATCCTCAAGTCAATGGGTTTTTGGTTAAATGGCTGAAATGAGGTCTAAGTTTAACACAAGCTCAAGATATTTTCATGTTGAATTCTACATCATAAAATACATCAGTAATGGTTGCTTGTGTTTAAATGGGACGTCACCATAATAAAGGATGCGGTTTCTTGTTTTACTTTGTATTTGGAGTGTTACAAACTGTTTGTGCATACATATGATCTATAAAGTTGCAAAGCCTTAAATCCAAAGAGATATTTATTATAAAAGTTAGGATTTATCGCAAATGTAGACATGGTGTTATGTTTATGCAGCGCGACGCATCTCAACGCTTAAAAAGACAGTATGAGTCATTATAATCAGTACAGTGGTGTGAAAAAGTGTTGGCCTCCTTCCTGATTTTTTATTTTTTGCATGTTAGTCACACTTTAATGTTTCAGATCATCAAACAAATTTACAGTAAATATGAATCAAAGATAACACAAGTAAACACAACATGCAGTTTTTGAATGAAGTTTTTTATTATGAAGGGAAAACAAAATCCAAACCCACATTGCCCTGTGTGAAAAAGTGTTTGCCCCTTAAACTTAATAGCCTAACTGTTTAGCAGCAACGACTGCAATCAAGCATTTGCGATAACTTGCAATGAGTCTGTTACAGCGCTGTGCAGCAATTTTGGCCCACTCAACTTGGCAGAATTGTTGTAATTCTGCCACATTGGAGGGTTTTCGAGCATGAACCGCCTTTTTAAGGTCATGCCACAGCATCTCAATAGGATTCAGGTCAGGACTTTGACTAGGCCACTCCAAAGTCTTCATTTTGTTTTTCTTCAGCCATTCAGAGGTGGATTTGCTGGTGTGTTTTGGATCATTGTCCTGCTGCAGAACCCAAGTTCGCTTCAGCTTAAGGTCATGAACAGATGGCCGGACATTGTCCTTCAGGATTTTTTGGTAGACAGCTGAATTCATGGTTCCATTTATCACAGCAACTCTTTCATGTCCAGAAGCAGCAAAACAGCCCCAGACCATCACACTACCACCACCATATTTTACTGTTGGTATGATGTTCTTTTTCTGAAATGCTGTGTTACTTTTACACCAGATGTAATGGGAAACACGCCTTCCAAAAAGTTCAACTTTTGTATTTTCCCAAAAGTCTTGGGGATCATCAAGATGTTTTCTGGCAAAACTGAGACGAGCCTTTATGTTCTTTTTGCTCAGCAGCGGTTTTCATCTTGGAACTCTGCCATGCAGGCCATTTTTGCCCAGTCTCTTTCTTATGGTGGAGTAATGAACACTGACCTTAACTGAGGCAAGAGAGGTCTGCAGTTCTTTAGATGTTGTTGTGGGGTCTTTTGTGAGCTCTTGGTTGAGTCGTCGCTGCGCTCTTGGGGTAATTTTGGTCGGCCGGTCACTCCTGGGAAGGTTCACCACTGTTCCATGTTTTCGCCGTTTGTGGATAATGTCTCTCACTGTGGTTCGCTGGAGTCCAAAAGCTTTAGAAATGGCTTTATAACCTTTTCCAGACTGATAGATCTCAATTACTTTCTTTCTCATTTGTTCCTGAATTTCTTTGGATCTCAACGTGATGTGTAGCTTTTGAGGATCTTTTGGTCTACTTCACTTTGTCAGGCAGATCCTATTTAAGTGATTTCTTGATTGTGAACAGGTGTGGCAGTAGTTAGGCCTGGGTGTGGTTTTACACAGTTATGTTTTAACAAGGGGGGCGGGGGCTTTTTCACACAGGGCCATGTGGGTTTGGATTTTTTTTTTTTTAAACCCCTTTATTTAAAAACTGCATGTTATGTTTACTTGTCTTATCTTTGGAAAAAAAAATCAGGAAGGGGGCCAACAGTTTTTCACACCACTGTATGTACTCGTTTATAATGGGTTTTACTGTTTCTGTCTCGTCGCACCAGGAAACGGCATCACAACATGATAAGGGGCGTAACATTTCCTTCCCACAATTGAGGTATTCAGCCAATCACAACGCACCAGAAAGCTGGCCAATCAGAGAACACCTTGCTTTTCATCAACGATGAGATTTGTGAAAATTGGTGTTTCAGAAAGATGGGGCAGAGAGGAACAACAATAAAGTACAGAAAATGTTTTTTGAACCTCAAACCGCATAAACACATTGCATTACACCAAATACACAAAATAATGCTCTTTTAAGCAACATCATATGACCCCTTTAAACAGGTAAATTCATTTACTCACTAGTCCGTTTTTATGGCCTCAGTGTATTTACAATCACACTGTCGCAAAATATTCTAACTCAATCATTCATGGAAAATGTTTTAAACAAAGACTGAAATAGATGTTAGAAGCTTATTGCTGGTGAAGCTGAAGTCATATGACTGTGGTGTAACTAGTTTATGGCCTACCACTGTATTTAGGCTTAAAATAAATTATATAAAAGTAAAAAAAAAAAAAACGTGTAAGACTTTTGCTGGTCACAGAGCTTATTTTTTGCAATATGGAAATGCCATTGGAAAATCCTATTGGGTTTTTGATGAGGGAACCAGGGTCATGTGAACTGGGTTGGCCTACAAAAAAACACCGTAATTTCAGCACTCTTTAGAGCTGGAAATAGAAATAAAACACGCAATAAAGTAAAAATATATATATATCTAACATTAGTGCTGTTTGCATGTGCAAAAGGTTGCTTGGGTGTTCTGAATGATTGCTAAATTGCATCACATCTGCAAGTCTATATTTTGGTTTTGTGTCAGTATAAGCCTCCTTTAGCAATCCAATGTGTTTTTGTAAGAAAAATATCCATATTTTAAATGTTAGAATCACTTTAATCTAGCTTGCACTAACAGTTGTACACGGAACTTGCTGCTTTGGGAAGCGGCGTGGCAGGACTGAAATGCTGTCTAAGCTGTTCGCCAATCGCAACGCAGTTGGATTGCTAACCAATCACAACACATTCCTTTTTTTGAAAGGCGGGCCTTTATCAAACCTGGAACTAATCGAGCCATTTGTGCCAGGCTGGGGAGAAAGCTATTGCAATAATGTAAATTATGTGGATAAATAATGCGTTTTTCAAACCACCAAGCATGAGAGCATGTTCTAGTGCACTCCATAACTAAATAAAGACTTTGTAAAAACGCATAATAGGACCCCTTTAAACAGCATAGACTCTAAAATCAATATTAAGCTCATAAAAAAGGTCAGCCCAGCCCTAGTAAACAAGAAAAAGTTCATTTTTGTGTGAACTATTCCTTCTGTTTAGCGCAACAGTAGTCAGTACAACAGCAGGCCCAATTTATAGTGGATTTTTCCGTCACTCCGCATTCCTGTAATGAAAAATCTGTTATAACCACAGGCACACAATTACGCTTCTCTGAACTGTAAAGTGGCTTTAACCTCAAACAAACCTCAAAATCAGCAGCCTTTGTAGCGAGCGCTTATAAATTCGTGACTTAATCATAACCGAATATTAAATCTGACAGTGGCTTCCGTCGTTTCGGTGGACAGCACTAAATAATCAAACGAAACTGGCAGGCTTACAAAGTCATTTCAAGTTTTGTGAGACATGTGGACACCAAATCCGAAGCCCGAAGCCTGCGTCCGTCTGTTAAACTCTCACTGTGTCGAGCAATAAAGGCCCATGTGCCAGCGAGCGCCTGGCACGGCGGCTCCATATGTGTGCCCTGTTGCCCCTGCCGTGTGCTTTCAAACCAGATCGCTGTGTCTGTGCGCTGTAAAAGGTCTGTTTATTTGTGTTTCTCTCACGTTTAATGGCTGCCTCCGAGGCCTTCTTTCATCCAAAGAGACCGCTTCTCCTCCCCCAGCCGCTCTGCGCTTCAAGAGACGACGGTTGGAGCGCTGTGGTGGTGTAGGAGTAATAAAAAAATAATAAGGCTCAAACGTTGATCGATGGCTTTAATTTAAACATCATACATGTGTTATTTTTAGTCCATCAGAATTTATTACGCTTGCACTTTCCGTTTTATGACAGTCAACGCGGCGCGTACGCAAGCTGACATGAAAGTTAAAGCAATCAGCTCCTGCCTATGGATCGAAGGAGGAAGGAGCTATTACACCGAGTCATTAGGTGTCACGTTGTCAAGCGCTAGTGATATATGCTATACTGTTCGCATGCTTGAGTTATGGGATTCGGAGGATTAAGTTGACTACTGCAGCCTGGGAATTACAAAGGGAATTTGTTTTGTAACCTAATGCTAATTGGAGTGCTTGTATGGCAGGGTGGTATCAATATTCACTTTTTTTTTCTTCTTCTTGCAATTAATTTAGCTGGACGAACCTAAACGTGCAGACTTTATTAAAAATATATTTCATTATATTACACAAATATGCAATGTTTTATGTTTTCGAAACAACAGCAGCAAAGATATTAATATTTTGAAATAGGCCTATTGCAATTGATTGTTTCCAGAATGGGATGAAAAATGTAAAAAGATAACTGCGTTTTTTTATTTCACAATTAAGACTATTTTCTTTCAATTCTGGATGTTCTTTCCTCACAATTACAAGAAATAAACTCAGCATTACAATACATAAACACAGAATTGAAAAGAAAAAAATGTACAGCAGGATTGTATCAATATTCACTTTTATTTTGCAATTAATTAGCTGGACGAACCTAAAAGTGCAGTTTTCATTAAAAATATATTTTATTATATTACATAAATATCCCATTTTTTATGTTTTCGAAACAGCAGCAGCAAAGATATTAATATTTTGAAATAAGCCTATTGCAATATACAATATATGGAAAATATATGGAAGCTTGTTTCCAGAATGGGATAAAAAAATTAAAAAGATAACTGCGACTTTTCATTTTACATTTCTGAATGTTCTTTTCTCAGAATTGCAAGAAGTAAACTCAATTAATTTAGTTGGACGAACCTAAACGTGCAGACTCCATTAAAAATATATTTCATTATATTACCTAAATGTCTATTTTTTGAAACAACAGCAGTAAAGATATTAATATTTTAAATTGGGCCAATTACAATTAAAAATATATCGAAGCTTGTTTCCAGAATGGGATAAAAAAAAGATAATTGCAACTTTTTATTTCACAATTTATTTCAATTTTTTTTTTTTTTTTTTTTTCAAATCTCAATGTTCTTTTCTCAGGATTACAAGATATAATCCGAATTGCAAAAAGAAAAGACAAAAATGCAGGATTGGATTGTATCAATATTGTTTTTTTTTTTTTTTTTTTTTTTTTTTGCAATTAATTTAGCTGGACAAACCTAAATGTGTGGACTTCATTAAAAATATATTTCATTATATTATATACATTTCCCATTTTTTTTTAAAAGATGTTATCCCAGGTAACCCACCAAGTTTGCATTTATTTGAGCAAAGACAGTAATATTGTGAAATACAGCAACTGAAAATGTATGGAAGCTTGTTTCCAAAATAGGATAAAAAAAAAAAAAAAAAAAAAGATAAGTGTGACAATTTATTTCACAATTTAGACTTTTTTCATTTATTTCTGAATGTTCTTTTCTCAGAACTGCAATAAATTAACTACAAGATAAATTAATTACAAGATACAAACACAGAAGTAATTATTTATTTATTTATTTATTCATTTATTGACACTTATTTATTTATTTATTGTTAATAATTTAGCTGGTGTCACCTAACAAACAGACTTATTTTAAAATATAATTATATATTTTTAATTTTTTTTTTTTTTTTTTTTTTTACTTATTTATTTATTTAGAAATGAGTCTCTTAGTTATCCAAGTCTGCATTTATTTGAGCAAAGATACACTATAACATTTGCTAATTAAATTGTATGGAAACTTGTTTCTGCAATGGGATAAAAAAAAAAAAATTATAAGATAATTGCGGCTTTTTATTTCACAATTAAAAAAAACCCCTCAAAATTATGAAGAATAACAAAGAAAATTTGTTTTGTAATGTCACAGATCAATATTTGTTTTATTTTTAATTTAAGTCTTTCATTTAAATCTGTGTTTATTTGAGCAAAGACAGACTACAAATAATAATAATAATATTGTGAAATACTGCAAAGTACAATATATGATTGTTTCTGCAACGGGATTAAACAAACTAATCGTGACTTTTTATCTGGCAATTCTTTTATCTGACAATACTCTTCTTTTTCTGACTTTTTCCACATAATTGCGAGAAACATTTCAAATTTTAAAAACTTTTTATTTTACAATAAAAAAAAAACTCAGAATTCTGAAGAATAACAAAGAAAAATTGTTTTGTAATGTCACAGATTTTCTACAAATAATAATAATATTGACAGACTACAAATAATAATAATATTGTGAAAGACATCAAATTACAATGTATGTAAGCTTGTTTCCGAAACTCTATTGTGAACTATAATCTAATAATTGCAAGAAACAAACTCAAAACAGAAGAAATGAAGTCAAAATTATGAGATATAAACTCAGAATTGGGATTCGGATTGAAATCAAAAAGATTTGTTATCTCACAATTATCTCAGAGTTGTGAGAAATCAAGAAAATCAACTGCAAAACACTGCAAATTTGTACGCTTGTATGACAGGATTCTTCATGCTTCATTTAAAGTGTATTTTATTACTACTTAAAATGCATTTTTAGGCTTATTTTTTGTTTAGCTTTTAATTTCCAAATCCAAACTGAGTCTGCAGTGTTGACATCTGCATCTATAACTAAGATGAAACTCTGCATGCCCTCTTCTCAAAACAATGCAACCGTAATGACAATCTAACACAGACGGATCGTGACTCAAGGCAGTTCAAATTTAGATCAAATGTATGAGTTTAACGTGGACAGTGTGGTATGGAAAGTTTGCTTCAGAAGTGGGCATGGAGAAACAATTAGCTAAACCACCGGTCCGCCTGTATGCGCCTCCACTGGCAACAGATGAAATCAACCCTGGCAACCCGCACTGAAGGAAAAACACCGCCAGGGTGTTACAAGACGGTTTCTAAGGTGCTTTCTAGGATGTTTCATAGTTCAAGTCTCAGTCTTTTACTTCATGCATTTAACAGAGTGGCTATTTGATCAGGAAAAGTCCAAGTGTTAATGCTCTACAAGGGCATTTGAGACAGATATCAGTCTCCGTCCAGTCACTCGAAGCACTCAGGATGCGGTTTGAGACGCATTCAAGACGTGACTTGGCCAAGTGTAAATGTCTTTGGTTGTTCAGGCCACATACAGTTCATAAACTTTACATCTCCCCAATGACATTACGTCAGCTTTCTGAAGTTTGGGAGTTTTGCAGTCGACAGATGAGCGAGAAATCATACATGAGACAATGGATCAAACAAGTCGCATTCAAAGAAGGTTTTCTGAAAAGTGACTGATAAGATGATCTGTATGTGTAATAAATTAGTAATAATACATTACTTAATAGTGCACACTACCAGTCAAAAGTTTTTGAACAGTAAGACTTTTAATGTTTTTTAAAGAAGTATCTTCTGCTCACCAAGCCTGCATTTATTTAATCCAAAGCACAGTAAAAATTGAAAAAATTGGAACTATTTTTACTATTTAAAACAACCGTTTTCTATTTGAATGTATTTTAAAATGTAATTTATTTCTGTGTTCAAAGCTACATTTTTTGCATCATTACTTCGGTCTTCATTACATGATCCTTCAGAAATCATTCTAATGTGCTGATTTGCTGTTCAAGAAACATTTATTATTTTTTATTATTATCAATATTTAAAACAGTTGAATACATCTTTTCAGGATTATTGGATGAACAGAAAGATCCAAAGATTAGCATTTGTATGAAATTAAAAGCTTTTGTAATATTATAAACTAATACTATTTAATAACTTGGAGTCAGTGTTTGGAAATTATGGAAATTAATACTTTTATTTGGCAAGACTGCTTTAAATTGATCAAAAGTGATGATAAAGACATTTATAATGTTATTAACATATTTCCATTCCGGTTATTTTAATCAAAGAAACCTAAAAAATTCTGAAAAAAAAAAAACCTTAGCTGTTTTCAACATAATAATAATAATAAAAAATATTTTTTTTATGAGCAGCAAATCAGAATATTAGAATGATGTTGAATCATGTGGCTGGAGTAATGATGCTAAAAATTCGGCTTTGGAATCACAGGAATAAATTACATTTTAAAATGTATTCAAATAGAAAACAGTTTTGTTTTTTTTTAAGTAAAAATATTTCAAAATTTTTATTTTACTGCTTTTGCTGTACTTTGGATAAAATAAATGCAGGCTTGGTGAGCAGAAGACACTTCTTTAAAAAAAATAAATAAATAAAATCTTACTGTTCAAAAACTTTTGACTGGTAGTGTACCTTTCCTCAACAAAAATCATGATTTTAATTGTTTATTATTTACAAATAAAATTCACAATTGCAATTTTTGCAAATTGTCTTAGCAAGCATCACTAAAATGACATGTTTGCGATAAATAAAAATGAATGTTTGGGGTCTGTACAAATTTTTCATGTTTTTTTTTTTTTAAATAAGTCACCAAGGCTGTATTTATTTGATAAAAAATACTGCAAAAAAAAAAAAAAAAAAAAAAAAAAAAAGAAAGAAAAAATATGAAATAATATTACAATTCCAAATAACTGTTTTCTATTGTGATATACTTTAAAATGTGATTTATTCTTGTGATGAAAAGCTGAATTTTCAGCATCATTACTCCATCCTTCAGTGTCACATGATCCATCAAAAATCATTCTATGCTGATTTGTTAAAATTATTAACAAATCAGCATAGATTTATTAATGTTATCAATGTTGAAAACAGCTGTGCTGCTTGATTTTATTCATTTATTTATTTAGGGATTACTTTGAAATCACAGGAGTAAATTACATTTGAAAATAAATTCAAATAAGTAAAAAAAATATATATATATATTTATAGCATTAGCAAGCATCACTAAAATAACATGTTTGTGATAAATTAAATCTGTAAAAAAAATTGTAAATTAAAATTTCATGTTTTTTAAAATAAGTCACCAAGGCTGTATTTATTTGATAAAAAATACCACAAAAGCAGAAATATTATGAAATAATATTACAATTCCAAATAACTGTTTTTGAAATGTGATTTATTCTTGTGATGAAAAGCTGAATTTTCAGCATCATTACTCCATCCTTCAGTGTCACATGATCCTCAGAAATCATTCTATGCTGATTTGTTCAAATTGTTACCAAATCAGCATAGATTTATTAATGTTATCAATGTTGAAAACAGCTGTGCTGCTTCATTTTATTTATTTATTTATTTATTTAGGGATTACTTTAAATCTACTTTGAAATCACAGGAATAAATTACATTTTAAAATAAATTCAAATAAGTAAAAAAAATGTAATATTTATTGCCTTAGCAAGCATTACTAAAAAAATCACTAAAAATGCTTGCACATGCTTGTGATAAATTAAAATAAATTAAATTAAAATTTTTAAATTGGTCACCAAAGATGTATTTATTTGATAAAAAAATACAGCAAAAACTGAAATATTATGAAATATTATTGCAATTCCAAATAACTGTTTTCCATTGTAATATACTTGTATAAATGTAATTTATTCTTGAATTTTTTAGCATCATTACTTCAGTCTTCAGTGTCACATGATCCTTTAGAAATCATTCTATGCTGATTTGTTTAAAAAAAATGTCTTAATATTATCAACGTTGAAAACAGATGTGCTGCTTCATTTTATTTATTTATTTATTTATTTAGGGATTAGTTAATGAATGGAAAATAGTTGTTGTTGTTGTTATTATTGCTGTTATTATTATTATTTAAAATATAATAATAAATAATAAAATAAACAAACAAACAAACAGTAGTGGAAAATATTAAATTCATTTTTTATTTATTTAAATATATATATATATTTCAAAAGATATATATCAAAATATTTACATTCATTACTCGGAAAACACATAATACTAGAATAAAAACCTCTGGGGTCAAAACCGGCAGATGTGGTTTAAGTAGACTGAATCTGAACTTGTTTGTTGCATATTTGCAAGTTTTTCAGGAAACCAACAAGTACAATTACAAAACATGCAAACACATGATTCTGCACAAAATAAAGTATAAAAAAACCCTGCACACAGATCAAACAATGCCACCAAAAGAATTTCTCACAGACTTAACAACTCTCCACGGACTTCTGTGCACCGGTCATCCGCTAATATACGAACTTGCCGCGGTCAGTTTACGTCATCGGGGAGCTCCGCTCCAAGACAGGAAAACAACTGCATAATTTCCCCTCGACCCCGAAAAATTGCAGCTGATGTGCAACACCGCTTCCATCCCTGCAGCGAGTTAATGCCTTCTCACTGTTTTGTCAATGATTTGTTTGCTTATTAGGTCATAAAATTATTGCAGAGAAGTGTAATCACAGGTCATGTGTGGATTATAGTGCCACGCTAAACTGTATTCAGCCAGGGCCTATTTAAGCAAAGTCCTGAGACCATCAATTATTGGAATGAAAACCTAATACGCTCCAGATGTGTCATGCTGGCTTTCAGAGAAGCCCTAGCGAACACAGATTCTTTTCATCCTCCCCAACTATCAAACTGATCAGACTAGTACGAGGTTCTGCCTAATTATGGCGAGTTAAAAAGAGTAACATGCAAAGCTTATTCAAAGAGGGTTGCATTAAAACCCAAATCAAACCCCGAAACGGCTCAAAGTGGTTGCGCATGATTCGCTTGTGTTTTTAATGCTCTTATTCCGGTCTATATTACATAAATCAATACCCTGGAACATTCTGACAGGTCTAAAGATCACAGATAACATCTAGATTGGAGATACAAACATCATATTAAAGGATAAAAGGCCGCCTCGTAGCGTTTCCAGAGACCTCCCGTCCACTTTTTCCCTCTGTGCAAATGTGTCACTCTAATGAATTCAATGAATCACATTTACAATAGTTTACAACCCTGATTGCACTGTAATCCAAGTTGGAATTCGATCCAAACGCTTGTCTAAACCAGCCTCATTATATTTCTTACAGATGGCCCACTTAAGCTCCTGTTACATCTAATTGCAACCGTATGAATACAATGTGTCATGAATGCATCTGTTCAAAGCGCTCCAGATTTTGACCTGCCAGGTGTTTTTGAGGTTTGGGCACCCACGTACGAGCCTGACGCGGGATTAATATGGGATCGGCATCACGCGTCGCTCTTTTTTGTCCGAAGTTGCTTGCTTATGCATCCTTTGTCTCCATTTGTGTTGATCAAACGATAACGCAATGATGAGAACATCATGTGTTTTGTGTGGCTCGAAACTTTTGCTCCGGCCTTGCTTTGATTTTTCTTTTCCACGCAAGTGTCAAATCGGCTTTCACTTTCTTTTGGGCTTATATGAAAGGATTAAACTTCTGGTCCTGGAAGCCTTAAAGATGGATATGATCAGAAATACACGAAGGCAGCTTGTCAGCGTTGTATGTGGTCACACAGAACAGGAGGACTCTGAAGAAAGAGGTGTGTGTTGGGCCAACGACATTTGGATTTGATTTGGGTGCCAAACGTAACCCAAACTCCACCATCTTGTCTTTTTATTTTGATATGCATGATCTTCGGAGTCTCGTGGAGGTTAAATTAGAAGCAGACACCTCCGGCGAAGCTCATTTGTCCGTCTGTGTGCGGCGCATGGCTTTGATTGCATCTCTGGGCTCTCTAATGACGATGGCTTATCTTCAGGCTGAACGTCTGACAAACACTGCTACGCTCAGGTCACGAGGAAGTGTTCACCGCACTTCTCTGGATGAAAGTGAATGGGAAATTTTCCAGGCCTGCGAGCTCATACGTCTCCACGTTTGATTTTAGCTCATTTCCTCTGCTTTGACGGCACATGCGCTCGATATTAGCCTCATCAAGGAGCTTGTGTGGTGGTAAGAAGATATATATGTGTGTTTATATGTATGTATGAGTATATATATATATATATATATATATATATATATATATATATATATATATATATATATAAATATATATATATGTGTGTGTGTGTGTGTGTGTGTGTGTGTGTGTGTGTGTGTGTGTGTGTGTGTGTGTGTGCCTGGACGACAAAACCAGTTGTAAGTAGCACAGGTATACAAACATTGTATAGGTCAAAAAATGTATCTATTTTTCTTTTATGCCAAAAATCATTAGGATAAAAGTAACATTTCCTACTGTAATTATATATCAAAACTTATTTTTTTTATTAGTAACATGAATTGCATGGAAGAACTTAATCTGGACAACTTTAAAAGCGATTTTCTCAATATTTTAATTTTTTTGCACCCTCAGAAGTTGTAAATGAAATCTTTATACTTTTATTTTTTGAAGGTATAACTACCGCTAATTTTTAAAAACAATAAATCAAAGCTTTTGTTGACAAGAGCATATTCCTTTATTTACTTACTGACTTATTTACTTTTTTTTTTTAATGTATGACACCCACAAATTTTTTGAGCAAATACAGACATGTTTAAATTCCTTTTTATCATCGCTGTCACTGACCCATGAAAGCAATAAAATAAATATTTTAATTTGCTGTACAACATAAAATTTGTCATCTGATGGATGCATTTATGCATTCAACTTCTCCATGACTTATGAGCAAAACATTAAGAAACAGAGAACACATGTTTGTTTGGTGTCATTAGTCATGTCAGCGAGACTAACGGCCTGGAATAATAAAAAGCCAAGCACAGACATACTGAAATAAAGCTCTTCCATTGGAGCATCTGAACGGATGCCAACCCTGTGAGGAAGATTTACATATTAGTCCAGTGGAAAATGCAAGTTTTGTTAATTCAAAGCAAGTGCGATTGATGCATGTTTCTAAAGAATATAAAATATATTCAAAAACCTCCAAGGTCTTTCAACTATAAAGCTTGAGTTTGCATTAAAATGGCCCTGGCTGAGTTTTCTGGACGGACAGCCACTGTTTCCCAAGACGACAACTGATACTTCCTATTACATCTCCAAAGGCCTACAAGCAACATACAGCCGTAGTCGGAGTAAATCCCCAGAGAAGCGCCTGAGGTTAGGCCATAATGTTGAAACATCCAATTTACCACACACATTTCTCAGACCTTCCGTTTTAAACCCAACGACATTACAAACAGCCTGTGTTGACCTTAGCTGGGCTCAGATGGGAGTGAGGAACGATCGGGAACTCCAGCGTCAGGATCAAGTGCTTCACAGCTTCTCACCTCTCACTACCAAAGGAGGAACCGGGATGATTTCGTCTGAGCCAGCAACTGAATGTGTGTCTTGGCACGAGGCTCGGACTTTACAGACGACTGGAAGACAGCTGTCGGCAGAGGCATCAGTGTAACAGCAGCACGCTGAGGGAAATGGGTTGAGGTGTGTTGAATAAGGAAGCTCTGCTTTTGATTAATGACTGTCTAAACAACATTTGATATCGTTGCATACTCCAAGACCGTTCAAGACCGATCCGAATGATGGAAAGGAAACCCCTCTAGCTTTGGGGGATCCGTTGGGCACGTGGGAATTGACGATGCATTTGTCGGCAAGGCATGAGTTGGATTTGCGTCCTGCAGATACATCCAGGTATTAAAAGAATTCATGGTCTCTCATCACCAGCCAATTCCAGAACGGCTTCTAAACTCAAAAAGGGATCCATCATTTATTGATGAGATTTGTGATGAAAGAACCCACATATGCACTTCTATAGATGTAGGCTTGAGCCAATCTGGCTCCAACATAAAGTGGAATTTGACTATAAAAATGCTGCTAAATCAGCACTGAGAAAAGCGTTGAGATATAAATCATACTCATGCTTATTGGCTGTTAGCGTTTAGGGTATACAATGACCATCAAGACCACAAAGTAACAAAAGTCCACGAGGCAAGTCAATTTTGAGAGTAGAAAAAGTACAAAACAAATGTTGCTCTGGGGAAAGGGAGGGAAAGCCCTCCGTCAAGCTGAACTTCCTCAAGTCACCGTGCCCAAGAAAACAAAAATGGCTGAATGTGTCCAAGAGGCCGTAGCAGAGACAGGATCTACCTCATGTTTACACAGGTGGGCTTCTATTCAGCCATGTGGTTGGCAAAGAGAAAGGCAGACTGGGATAGGAAAGTGTGATAAAAGTCAACCTGATAAAATAGACAGGGAGATCGGTAGAGAGTGGTGTTAGAACAAAAACATTACAGGTTAAGAGTTACGAACATGGATTTGGAAGGCCAAGCTCTAACTAAAATAAGTGGTTTGACCTTTTTCTATGCTTTAAATGTTACAATCTTAAAGGGACACTTCACCCATGAATGAAATTTACCCCGTAATTTACTCACCCTTTAGCCATCCTAGGTGTACAGTCCTGGCCAAAAGTTTTGAGAATGACACAAATATTAGTTTTCACAAAGTTTGCTGCTCAACTGCTTTTAGATCTTTGTTTCAGTTGTTTCTGTGATGTACTGAAATATAATTACAAGCACTTCACACGTTTCAAAGGCTTTTATCGACAATTACATGACATTTATGCAAAGAGTCAGTATTTGCAGTGTTGGCCCTTCTTTTTCAGGACCTCTGCAATTCGACTGGGCATGCTCTCAATCAACTTCTGGGCCAAATCCTGACTGATAGCAACCCATTCTTTCATAATCACTTCTTGGAGTTTGTCAGAATTAGTGGGTTTTTGTTTGTCCACCCGCCTCTTGAGGATTGACCACAAGTTTTAAGATCTGGGGAGTTTCCAGGCCATGGACCCAAAATGTCAACGTTTTGGTCCCCGAGCCACTTAGTTATCACTTTTGCCTTATGGCACGGTGCTCCATCGTGCTGGAAAATGCATTGTTCTTCACCAAACTGTTGTTGGATTGTTGGAAGAAGTTGCTGTTGGAGGGTTTTTTGGTACCATTCTTTATTCATGGCTGTGTTTTTGGGCAAAATTGTGAGTGAGCCCACTCCCTTGGATGAGAAGCAACCCCACACATGAATGGTCTCAGGATGCTTTACTGTTGGCATGACACAGGACTGATGGTAGCGCTCACCTTTTCTTCTCCGGACAAGCCTTTTTCCAGATGCCCCAAACAATCGGAAAGAGGTTTCACCGGAGAATATGACTTTGCCCCAGTCCTCAGCAGTCCATTCGCCATACTTTTTGCAGAAGATCAATCTGTCCCTGATGTTTTTTTTGGAGAGAAGTGGCTTCTTTGCTGCCCTTCTTGACACCAGGCCATCTTCCAAAAGGCCTCACTGTGCGTGCAGATGCGCTCACACCTGCCTGCTGTCATTCCTGAGCAAGCTCTGCACTGGTGGCACTCCGATCCCGCAGCTGAATCCTCTTTAGGAGACGATCCTGGCGCTTGCTGGACATTCTTGAAGGCCCTGAAGCCTTCTTAACAATGCAGTGGAAATTTTTTTTCGGGATTAAGTTAATTTTCATGGCAAAAAAGGACTATGCAATTCATCTGATCACTCTTCATAACATTCTGGAGTATATGCAAATTGCTATTATAAAAACGTAAGCAGCAACTTTTCCAATTTCCAATATTTATGTAATTCTCAAAACTTTTGGCCACGACTGTATATGACTTTCTTCTTTCAGACGAATACAATCGGAGTTATGTTAAAAGACGTGCTGGCTCTTCTGAGGTTTATAACGGCAGTGAATAGCTGTTCAGATTTTAAAGGGATAGTTCACCCAAAATGAAAATCGGATGTTTATCTGCTTACCCCCAGGGCATCCAAGATGTAGGTGACTTTGTTTCTTCAGTAGAACACAAATTAAGATTTTTAACTCAAACCGTTGCAGTCTGTCAGTCATATAATGGCAGCCAATAGGCACCAAATCTTTGAGAGTGAAAAAAACATACACAGACAAAACCAAATTAAACCCTGCGGCTCGTGATGATACACTGAGGTGTTAAGACACAAAATGAATGCCCTGTGCAAGAAACTGAACAGTATTTATATCATTATTTACCTCAACATTATCCACCGCAACATTCAACTGTATTGAGCGCGTTCACAACAGCCAGTGCATGACGCGTCAACGTGATCTGGCAATGTAGTCGGTGAAAAACACTCCCGGATGAGTTCGCACAAGGAAACGTAATCTTTTAGTTTTTAGTAATTGTTTGCCAGAATCTAGATAAGCACAAGTAATTACCATTTGAGTAGCCACTATGCACTGTGTAAACAATGAGCGATGTATACGCGCGTGCATCTACTATGCCAGAGCACATTGACGTGTCACGCGGGGCTGATGTGAACGTGCTCAATACAGTTGAATGTTGCGGTGGATAATGTTGAGGTAAATAATGATATAAATTAGGGCTGTCCCCGACTATGAATTTTCATAGTCGAATCAGAATTTTCGAATCTTTCTATAGTCGACCGATAGTCGAATCATCTAGGCTTATGTGTGTGTGTGAATGGGTTAGGAGGGGCACGACACTATAGTCAGCAGGAGGGTAAAACAATTTTTATTTTATTTTACACACTGCACACAGCAACAACTTTTAATAAAGCGACCAAAACTGCCTGCCAACTGACAGACAAACTTATTTAGGTTTAAATAAAAACACAGAACGCGTCTTTTAGTTCTAAAAACGCAAGGCGCACAACACTGCCTTTTTTGCTAAGCAACGACCAAAACAGCTGTCCTGTCAGTCAAATCAAAGGATTATAGCGCGAACGCTGTTAATTAAACTGTCATATTAGTAGAAACCCTAAATAATACAGCTCCTGGTTACCCACGATAGACACCAAAGGTTTCTCCTCCATTTCTTGCAGTCTCCGGACTTTTTAAGCGACGGTAAACTTTCGAAGACCCGAAAGATTGGACAATGGGAAAGAACGCGAATGACGTTGGGCGTTTTTCCGCTCAGAGTTGATATTTTTTTTCAACTTCAGGCGCTAAGAGCGCTCCTGCAAAAACGCGAGAAGCCGGGGGCGCATAAACAGAGAGCAGAACGCTCACTGCCAACAGAAAACCATTCAAAAGAGGCGCCTCCAACGGCAAAAACGCGTTCGGTGTGATCGCCGCCTAATCCCTGCCGTCCTCATCTCATCATGGATCAGGGCAAGTGAAAATTAAATCTGTCACAGGGGTGGTTGGATTTATTCACAAACACGTTAAAAATATTTATTGAACGCTTCTTTCTTTTCACTTTTGTTTTTACTGCATTATCATAATCTAAGGCTGTATATAACTTAATATAACCGTACAAAACCAGTAGTTCTGTGTGCAATTAGACATTGAGCACCCCCATATTGGCAAAATGGAATGATGCTCGTTTCACCCGCGAAGATTCGACTGTGAGATCGGTGGTCGAATCAGGCTCCGCATATCGATGCATCGAATCTTCGACTATTAGGGGACAGCCCTAATATAAATACTGTTCAGTTTCTTGCACAGACCGATCGTTTTGTGTCTTAACACCTCAATGTATTGTCACGAGCCACAGGGTTTAATTAGGTTTTGTCTGTGTATGTTTTTTTTACTCTTAAAGGGGTCATCGGATGCCCATTTTCCACAAGTTCATATAATTCTTTAGGGTCTTAATGAAAAGTCTATAATATACTTTGGTTAAAAATTCTCGATAGTAGTGTAAAAAAACAGCCTTTTACCTTGTCAAAATCAGTTCTGCAAAAACTAAACTCATTTTAAGACATGGTCCCTTTAAATGCAAACGAGCTCTGCTCACCCCGCCCCTCTCTGGGATTATGACACGTAATGTTTACTTTAGCCGCATTTAGCGGCAAAACTTGCAAACAAGCACATTATTAAGAAAGGCCATTCACGAAGATGCATAAAAAACCTTTATACTCACTTCTGCTGTGGGTGAAGCTGTATCAGGAACAATTTGCACGAACATAGAGGCATATGTAGATCGGGATCGGTGCTTTCCTTTTAAAAACGAAAGTAATGTTTTCCTCTGCATCTTCAGCGGCTCAGATGTTGGGAGTAAATGATGACTGCTGTGTTCATTATTACATCCAACAACAGAACACCTCAATCGCTCAATCAGAGACATTCTTGTCTTCCCCTGCACCTGAGTCACACAATGGCGATCGGAGTCAGACTGTTTCAGCTCGGTGAGGGCAGATCTAAGGTAAGACGCTCATGTCAATCTACTATCATGGGAGTGGCCTCTGTCTGTGTGCCGACACACCCACAAGAAGCTAAGAATGACCTGATTTTAAAAGGGGGATATTACTTTTAAAGATTTAAACAATACTACTGGGTAGATTTTTATTATTGTAGGGGGGTTGTGTACACAAACTACCAACACACATTAATGTTCAAACAACATGTAAACGTTAGTTTTGCATCCGATGACCCCTTTAAATATTTGGTAACCATTGACTGCCATTATATGACTATGAGACTGCAACGGTTTGAGTTAAAAATCTTTATTTGTGTTCTGCTAAAGAAACAAAGTCACCTACATCTTGGATGCCCTGGGGGTAAGCAGATAAACATCCGATTTTAATTTTTGGGTAAACTATCCCTTTAAAGTCCAATAAAGTCCATCCATCCATCATAAAAATGTGCTCCAGACAGCTCCTAAAGATGAATAAGGGTCTTTTGAAGCAAACCGATACAAAAAATAGTTTGAAGTCACAACTGAGCCGCAGCACATATCCATTCAAATACAGCAGTTTCGTTTATGAATGAACGTGCGTTTTTAAGGAATCTAGTGAGTCAATAACTCAGTGACTTGCCGCGACCTACTGGCAGATTTATAAAAATTTTTAAAGTATCTTTTTAGTTGTTTAAATCATTAAATAATTCTGTATTCAAAATGTTATATTTAAAACATTAATCTCAACATGCCACCTCTGAGCCTCATTAAACATGAAAATACACCTACAAGCCACCTCTGTAGTATAATCAGTTTTGTTAATACTGATTTCATTTGATTGGTAACTTATTCTTATTGTACATAATAATAATAATAATAATAATAATAATAATAATAATAATAATTTATTATTATTATTTTTTAATTGACATAAAAGGTGACATACTTTTAATAAAAATTGCATTTTTGATTATTGATTAGAAGGTGCTCCTGAAATTTTGACTGTGCTCCTAAATTTAAGTTAGGAGCACAAGTGCTCCTAAAAAGAAAAGTAAGCATACAGCCCTGTGGAGGATTTTGATATAAGCCAAGGAGGAGACTGTTTTTCCTTTGTTGTAAACAAAACTTGGTTCTCATGAGACTAGCATATTCTAACTGGAGCTTATGCTATGCCTTGGTCCTACATCATCCGCTGGAACGGCACTCTCTCGTGAACGTGCGTAAAACAGATTGCGGTTTATAAAGTTTTAAATATACATATTTTTCTTACAAAATGCATCAATTCGCTTCAGAAGGCCTTTATTAACCCCTCTAAACTGTGTGGAGTTCTTTTTATGATGAACGGATGCACTTTTTTGGGGCTTCAAAATCTTAACACCCATTCACTGCTATTATAAAGCTTGGAAGAGCCAGGACATTTTGTTATATAACTCCGACTGTATTTATCTGCAAGAGGAAAGTCATATACACCTAGGATGGATGGAGGGTGAGTAAATAATGGGGTAATTTTCATTTTGGGGTGAACTATCCCTTTAGAAAATGTTTAAATGTGCACCTGGACCACAAAACCAGTCTTAAGTAGCACGGGTATATCTGTAGCAATAGCCCAAATTGTATTAAAATAAAAAATCATTAGGATATTAAATAAAGATCATGTTCCATTAAGATATTTTGTAAATTTCCAACCATAAATATACAGTTGCAATCAAAATTATTCAACCCCCCAGAGACTGCAGTACTTTACAAATAAAAGCTTGTCTGAAGTTTCAGGACTTTATAAAAACTGCATCTACAACAGTTTACTGGCATATTAAAAGTGACAATGTCAATATATAATGTAATGTGTTTGAGTTATAGGATTTTTTAATAACACAGCTATGTCAGAATTATTCAACCCCTATTCAGCACTGCCATTTTAAGTCATTTCTTTTTGTGGTAGGGAACAAAATTATCCTAAAACACAACACAAAGGCTTTATAAACTATTAAAAAAACGGAATCAGCTTGAGATGTTACACATCTATACATTTATCCCATGCATGTGCTGAAGTTGAGTAGCAAATATGGTAAAGTCAACAGAGCTTTCACAAAAGCTATAGAGAAGAAATAGTTTTATTGTATTAGAAAGTCTAAGGCTACGTGAAGACATTAAAAGCCTTATTCCTTAGTTTAAAGTGTGTTGTACCAGAAAACCTTTGAGGGTGTTGAACCAAAAATGTACAATTTCATAAAATGTTCTATCAGAGCAACTGAGAAAAACCTGCAATGTACAGCCAAAGACTTGCGAGATGACCAGACGAAACGAGGAAAAATATTTAATTCCAGAGTAGAAGATGAACATAAGACAGGCATGGCCTTCATGTTGGGGCATCTGGGCGAATACCATTCTTGATCAAGAAGAACAAAAAGGTCAGCTTGAATATGCTAAAATTAATTTGGATAGACCTGTGGAGTTCTGGAAGAATGTTTAATGGAGTGATGTGGCCAAACTAGAACTTTTTGGACGTATAGATCAGCGGACTGTGAGCAGAAGAACACTATCTCCATGGTCAAACATGGAGGTGAGCTGATCCAATTATGGGGTTGTTTTACTGTAGCATGAAGTGGAAAACATGAGCGTACGAAGGGAACCATGGATTCATGTATCAGGCCATTTTGCCAAGAATTGTGATGCCTTTGGTGCAAAGACCGAAGATGATGATCAATGGACTTTCCTGCAGGACAATCATCCCAAAGTAAACATCCAAATCTACTTATGCTTGGTTCAGGGATCAGTCACAGAATGTTCTTGAGTGGCCTGTTCAGTCTCCAGATTTAATTCTCATTGAAAATATTTGGTTGAATTTGAAGAAAGCAGTGGCAAAGTGAAAGCCAAAGATCATCCATGATCTAAAAGCTTTTTCAGCCGAGGAATGGTCCAAGATTGCAGTAGAGAGGTGATCAACGCTTCTAAAAACTTTCAAACAGCGTTTATAGGTGGTTTAAAACGTTTAGAGCCTATTTGTTTTTTTGTTTTTTTCATTATTTATCAATTTATGTTTTCAGAATAACTCAAATGTGTATTAAAATACTTTATCTAATAGTGTACTAATGCCTTTGTAGAAAAACTTGTTTTTAGAAAAACAAATTATCTGGAACAAAATGTCTTGCATGTCAAGGGGGTTGAATAATTTCGATTGCAACTGTATATAAATTTAATTTTTGATTAGTAATATGTATTGCTAAACTTCATTTGGACAACTTTTTTTGCACCCTCAGATTCCAGATTTTCAAATAGTTGTATCTTGGCCAAAAAAAAAAAAAAACATATCAATGGAAAATTTGTGTATAAATCTCAATTTCGAAAAATTGACCCTTATGACTGGTTTTGTTGGTCCAGGGTTACAAACTTGTATCTTGTTTAAGTATCATATTATTCATTTAGTACTGCCCTTCAGAAGCTACCGAAGATACTTGCACTTTTCCCAGAAGAAAAAATGAGTGCAATTTAAGTTTTCAGCTCTTAATGCATTTTCTTTCCTTCTGGAACATCAGTGAATGTTTGAACCTTATGTAATAGTTGCGTTTAAGTCCCTCAGTTAAAAAAAACACTGGATCTCAAAATCAAAAAGTCACTGCTGGAAAGCGTTCAAACATGCAAATGATGCTGGAAAACCAGAGAATTTGTGGGACCTGGAGGATTTTCTCAAAGAACAGCGGGCAGATTAACGGTTCAGGACTCAAACGTCACAATATATATAAATATATATTATATATATATAAATAAATAAATAAAAGATGTGGATCATTTAGGTAACAACATACAACAATAATTCAGCTATTATTTCTCTTGTGGACTATGTAAACATCTTTTATGCTGTTTTATGTTAAATATTTTATTTATGAAAAAAAAAATGGTATGATAAACAGTACTAAATTATAGAATAAAATCACACCCACCCACCCACACACACTCTTTTTAATTCAATTAATTATTATTTTAAATATAAAAATTATATATAATTACTCATTGCATAGTTGTATAATAATTAAATCTGATGAATCATATTCAGATATGAATCATAATTAGGGTGTTGTAGATGAAATAAGACATGACCAAAGGCAAATTTACTCCAAAAGATCTTGACAGCTCGTGATCACCCACTTTCTTTTTTTTTTTTTCAAATCTTTGACACTTTAATAACAACCCTTTTTGTGATCCACTGAAAAAAAGATTGCAAATGGCATGAGGGTGGATGCATCAGGACTGATTTAATAATCATCAAACCTAATTTTCATAGATATGATAGAATTATTGAATCAACTTAGGCTTATACTTGGCAAATGGATCGTAAGTTTGAATGTGCATGATGTTTCTAGTCTGTTTTTGTTTCTACCGTGTGTTTAAAGCAAACCCTTCTTCAGCAGTAACTGGCTATCTGTGCAGCCTTGATTTACTTCAAAAAAAGTTCCTTTGAAATCTCCAATTACATGCTGAGATTGTCTTCTCTGCACCCATGACAGAGATTTTGCCAAGTAGGACATATCTTTTGTTGGTCCTGGAACAACCCAACTGTCAAACACAGTTCTAACCTATCCCTAACCCCAATCCTATCCATTAACTGACCCTAAAACCCGACTGATCTGATTGGTTGACAGTGACGTGGTTCAAAGACCAACACGGATGCTGTTCTAGAAACCTACTTTGCCCTACTTGGCAAAATCACAGTAAGCGTTTCACATCAGCCATGACAATCTCAGAACCAAAGGCAGATAGTGTCTCAAAGCCTTATTTTACACAGGCCACACTGAAATGTCTAAAATATAAAGGATATGGCCCAAAACAGTGTTTACTTTTTCTTCATATAAACCCTGACACCAAACCCCAGAGCTTTGGTATGTGTTGACTTCCAATGCTACATTTTTGTTGTAGTTTAAACAACAAGGCTACCTAGAGCAATTCAGCAAAATATTAGTATTAGAAACAGTTATTGGAGAGAGAAGAGTTTAAAAAGGCATGAGACCAATTCTGTTCTTATTTAATGGAGAGAAGCCGTCGTGTCTCATTTAGAAGGAAACAATATTATTTATGCCGACATTACGAGACGGTACAAAGTTAAATATGGCGTACTTCATAACTTGACCCAGGAGTACAGGCAGGGCTTTGGCGCACAACAGAGAGCATAATAACCAGAGTGAGCAGTAAAGCACACTTTATGATGTTGGAAAAGAGAATTAAGCCTTCAGGGATGCAATTTTGTGATAGCTTTGCAACTGATGCTTCATAATTGTATCATAATGTTTCTCAAACCAGTACTTAGGACATTTGTTATGAGGCAAAACCATACAGGTGGACTTTTTTGACTTGAGTCAGTAAGCAACAATCTAAAACGTTCTAGTAGAACACAACAACATACTAAAAGACATTCAAAACACAATGTCCTACTAATTGAATGGAACACTTTAAGGGGATAGTTTACACAAAAATCTAATTACTAACCCTCATGTCGTTCCAAACCCATAAGACCTTTGTTCATTTTCTGAACACAAATTTCTGACCCTCCATAGACAGCAACGCTACTGACACGTTTAAGGCCCAGAAAGGTAGTAAGGACATTGTTAAAATAGTCCATGTGACATTAGTGGTTCAACCGTAATTTTATGAATCTACAAGAATACCAACCTGGTCTGATGACGAAAAAAGAGTCTGCCTAAAGCTTGGAATACACTACACGACTTTTAAAATCTGAGTAGATTTTTAAAGCACTAGGCATCATACACTTACCAGACTTTAAAATTGTTCCGTTCACAACAAACTCATGCAGAAACATGCATCTTGTTGCTAGGAGACGATTTTCTATGGAATCCGTAAACTCAAATCTGCAGACTGGCCCTGACTTTCAGCAACTAGCGACTTATTCAGACTGTAAATTGGCAGAAAATCAGGTCAAAAATCATGCAGTGTATTCCAGGCTTTCAACAAGTGGGCTTCCAAAGGTTAGATCTTGCACTGAGAAGATTTTTGTTCTGTTACAAGTGATTGAACAAACGCTTTAATACCAACAATGGATCTCACTGAACTTTACTGACTTTCTCAAAGCCTTTGACTCTATGGAAGCCCAGGCTTATGGAATTCCATCTCGATTTGTAGACATCTTTTTTGTCTACAACCTTTACCAAGGCTCTCAATGCTGTGTACGGATGGAAGAAGGAATAACCGATTTCTTGAAACTGGCGTACGACAAGGGTGTGTGCTTTCACCGATGTTATTCCTCCTTGTCATTGACTTCGTCGCCTGCCACTCTATCGGCAATACTTGGACATTTGGTAATCCCTTCCTTGCCATTCTCGACTTTGCCGATGATATTGTTATTCTTGGCCCGACTCAAACTGCCCTACGAGACCTCACTATGGCCCTAGAAAAGCAAGCCGCCAGCGCTGAACTCCGAATTAATGGACAAAAGACCAAGTCGTTCGTATTATGTACTCAATAAAAACCAAAGAAAAAAGAGAAGAAAATTGCTAACTTCACTTAGTCAGTGTCGTCTCCTCAAATGGGGATGCAGAACGAGATGTAATTTGGCACATCAGCAAAGAATCAGCTGTATTTCAGAGACTTTGTCTAATCTGAAACTTGCCTTCCCTCTCTTTGCAGATTAAACTACGACTCCTGGCTACGATTGTTGTGTGGATGGCGACCTATGCTTGCGAGACCCAAAAGATGACTTAAACTCAGAAACTGGACGTTTCCCATCTCTGTTGTTTGTGATGCGCCCTTAAGGTCACTTACCGGGACCAAACCAGGTTACAAACATGGAAATATACCGTACACATAGCCCCTACTCTGCGACAGTCACCGAACACCATTTTGCCAGACACATCTTACGCCTTCTTAACCATTGGATACTCAAGATGGTAATATCCTGACAGCCTTCACAAGGCAAACGAAAACAAGGACACCCTAGAAAACAAGATAGCCCAGGTTTATGGAATTCCATCTCGATTTATAGACATCTTTTGGAACCTTTACCAAGGCTCTCGACGCCAAGGCTCTTTACCAAGGCTCTCGTACAACAAGGGTGTGTGCCTTCACCGATGTATTCCTCCTTGCCATCGACTTCGTCGCCTGCCATTACATCGACTGCCTACACATCGGCAAAGCTTGGATATTTGGTAATCCCTTCCTTGCCGATATCGACTTTGCAGATGACATTATTATTCTTGGCCTGACTCAAACTGCCCTATGAGAACACTATGGCCCTAGAAAAGCAAGCCGCCAGCGCTGAACTCCGAATTAATGGACAAAAGATCAAAGTCGTTTGTATTATGTAAACTCGAGAGTACCAATAACAACCGACGAAAAAAATAGTGGAGGAAATTGCTGACTTTGCTTATCTTGCCAGTGTTGTGATGCAGAACAAGATGTCATTTGGTGCATCGGCAAAGCATCTGCTGTGTTCCAGCGAATTCATACAATCTGGAACTCGCCTTCCCTCTCTTTGCATATTAAAGTGCGACTCCTGGCTATGATTGTTGTGCTGATGGCATCCTACTTGTGTGTACTATAAGCAATCTTATTTGGGCTATGCTGACAGATTACTGCTGTTCATTGCAAACATAGCCTCTGTTTCCATTAAAGGAGAAGCTCACCCCCTTGTCATCCAAGATGTTCATGCCTTTCTTTCTTCGGTCGTGAAGAAATTAAGTTTTTTGAGGACAACATTTCAGGATATAGTGGACTTCTATGGTGCTCCTGAGTTTGAACTTCCAAAATGCAGCTTAAATGCAGCTTCAAATGGCTCTAAACGATCCCAACGATCCCTTTTGTGCAACAGAAAGGTTCTTCAGATGTTAGGTTCTAACTTGTTAGGTGTTAGGTTCATTATGGAACCATTAAGACAAAAAAAGGTTCTTCTACGGCAACGTGAAGCACCTTTATCTTTAAGAGTGTACATGGCTGCAGAAGTACTGACCCAGTGTTTAAAAAGTGAATGTGAAAAATGTAAAAAAGATCAAACGCCCTTTACAAAAAAGGCAAAACAGTGATGTAGGGAGATTTTGAAGTTGAAGGAGAAAATGAGATGGGAGTTTTTTGACGTACCCTAACTGTCTTGAACCAGAATACAGAGTTCACACAGAGCTAGACAAGACGAGCATTTGAGCATTAAAAAGTATATAAATTGTACTTTTTAAAAAAAAATAAGACCCTTCTTCTTTAGCTGGGATCATTTAGAGCCCTTTGAAGTTGTATTTAAACTGCATTTTGGAAGTTCAAACTCAGGGGCATCATTGAAGTCAACAATGCTTTCTTCCAAAAACATTTTTTTTTTTTTACGACTGAAGAAAGAAAGACATGAACACCTTGGATGGCAAGAGGGTAAATTGTTCTGGAAGTGAACTTTTTCTTTAATGCAGAGTAAATGTTCCATTTTTCATATGATACATTTATCTTGACGGCCTCGACATGTTATCCCACCACCACAGGGAATTACACATGCTAATATGCACAAAAAGTTCTGAATTGAACAAAATGTTCCATTCCATTCAAAGGTGGATTTCAAGCAATTCTTAAGGGAACAAAAGTGTAATGAACCATATAATTCTGTAAATAATTTCTACACAACATCTTTCCGAATCTTTGAAAAGGAAGCATGTACTATCATCTGACTAGCAGGCTACAGTACAGAAAGTTCTCTCAGACAACTCTCAGATGTTTCCCCCCCCCCCCTCACAATTACTCTTTTATTAGCATGTAAACCGCCTCTTTCTGTAAAAATGGCATAATGTTGCATTTCAAAATACATTGTGTGACAAGCCACAGCATGCTGCTTCAAACAAAGAACAGACTAAAGCAATCGAAAATATAATATTCAAACTAAATTACTTCACTAGCGCCGTAATCGCTCGAGACACATTGTGTAACAGCCTAGACGAGAAGTCTTACCAACTGCCTACTGAGGACACCTAAGGCTTGTGATATTGATACCTCTGTGAACAAATCCATATGCAACACTTGATGTTTGATGTTTTGATTTTGATGTCAGATTGCATTTCTCTTCTTTTGCAAAGATGACAGTTTGGATTGGGTCACACTGTGGCTAAATATCAAATCAAAATATAAGAAATTAAAGGGTCAGACTGTACATTTTGTTATTATATAATTCTTTTCCCCGAGGTCTACTTACAAATGTTAGTTGTGTTTTTATGTAGCAAACACAGTGATACCGTATTTCCATTAGAGATTTGAAGCCTTTCTCTGACATAGTTTTAACATAGTTTCCAGCATTGTGATCTTTCAGAAAGACACAGAATGGCAGATGCTACACCAATTTTGGTAGCCTTTACCTCATTACTCTTGTTAGTTCTTCTGGCGTTTAAACACTGTTTTCCTCTCATTACCTCACTAAGACTAGGTCAGCCAAGTTTCTGACCCCCAAACAGACGTCATATATAAATGCGTACGGTCATATTTTGATTCATTGAATTCATTTGTCTCACAAAGTTCAGAACGGGTCGTATTTTCAACTTGGATTCGATAAATGCTCTTTTTGGATGTTCTGAGGTTTGAACGCTACAATATGTTTACCACATACATCGCATTATCTCAAAAGTTCAAGATGTCAGGAAAAGGCCAATTGAAGCTTTCTGTGTGCTATTTTGAACCACGGGTTTGTCAGCAACAAGTCAAACACTAATGAAAATCACATTCAATCCAGAACACGCTGACACACATTTGCGCTCACATACATTGTGCGCTGGATTCTGGCAAAGGCGGGGAGGTCTGTTTGAGAATGCAAATGCACAGAGAGCTGTGGAGGTGAGCTCAGGACAGGAGACTGACCCAGATACAGGGGAAAACTCTCTTTGAGGCAGATCTTTCTGGGAGGCGCTCCTGGAGTTTCACCGAGCGGCCTCGGCTCAATGAATGTGCAGTACACTGAAAAGAACAGATGACGGCGGACTCACAATGGTACACTTTCACCTACAAAGTGGTAATGTAGGGCTGTCAATCGACTTTGTTCGGAATTAATCGAAAAAATAGAACATGACCGTTCAAAAGCTTGGAAACAGTCTCAAAAGTGTTTCCAATAAACACTATTCTTTGAAAGTTAATTTTTCAAAGAATCCTGAGAGATGTTTCCATGAAAACATAAAGCAGACTATTTTCAACACTGACTATTGGATATGCTTCTTAAGCAACAAATAAGCATATTAGAATGATTTCTGAAGAATCATGTGACACTGAAGACTGGACAAAATGAGGTTGAAAATTAATAAAATAAATTACACTTTAAAACATTAAAATTGAAATTAGTTAATTTATATTGTAATAATGTTTCACAATATTATTGATTTTACTGTATTTTTTAACAAATTATTGCAGCCTTGGTAAAAAAAAAAAAAAAGATATTACTCTGTTTTTCTGTGTCTCATGGCATGAGCTTGATGTGTTTCAGATGCCATCAAGATAAAAGTAGACTTATATATACAAAATACAAAACAGTCATAAACTGAATAAATAGGCTTTCCATTGAAAGTTGAACTTTTTGGAAGGTGTGTGTAGTAACACAGAGCAACACAGCATTTCAGAAAAAGAACATCATACCAACAGAAAAATATGGTGGTGATAGTGTGATGGTCTGGGGCTGTTTTGCTGCTTCTGGACCTGGAAGACTTGCTGTGATAAATGTGACCCTGGACCACAAAACCAGTCATAAGGTACATATCATATGAAAGCTCAATAAATAAGCTTTATATTGGTATATGGTTTGTTAGGATAGGACAATATTTGGTCGAGACACATCTATTTGAAAATCTGGAATCTGAGGGTGCAAAAAAATCAAAATACTGAGAAAATCACCTTTAAAGTTCTCCAAATTAAGTTCTTAACAATGCATATTACTAATCAAAAATTAGATTTTGATATATTTATAGTAGGAATTTTACAAAAAAATCTTCATGGAACATGATCTTTACTTAATTTCCTAATGATTTTTGGCATAAAAGAAAAATCAATAATTTTGACCCATACTATGTATTTTTGGCTATTGCTACAAATATACCCCAGCGACTTAAGACTGGTTTTGTGGTCCAGGGTCACAAATGGAACCATGAATTCTGCTGTCTACCAAAAAATCCTGAAGGACAATGTCCGGCCATCTGTTCGTGACCTCAAGCTGAAGCGAACTTGGGTTCTGCAGCAGGACAATGATCCAAAACACACCAGCAAATCCACCTCTGAATGGCTGAAGAAAAACAAAATGAAGACTTTGGAGTGGCCTAGTCAAAGTCCTGACCTGAATCCTATTGAGATGCTGTGGCATGACCTTAAAAAGGTGGTTCATGCTTGAAAACCCTCCAGTGTGGCTGAATTACAACAATTCTGCCAAGATGAGTGGGCCAAAATTCCTGCACAGCGCTGTAACAGACTCGTTGCAAGTTGTCGCAAACGCTTGATTGCAGTCGTTGCTGCTAAGTGTGGCCCAACCATTTATTAAGTTTAGGGGGCAAACACTTTTTCACACAGGGCCATGTAGGTTTGGATTTAGTTTTACCTTCATAAAAAAAAAAAAAACTTAATTCAAAATCTGCATGTTGTGTTTACTTGTGTTATCTTTGATTAATATTTAAATTTGTTTGCTGATCTGAAACATTAAAGTGTGACAAACATGAAAAAAAATAAAAAAAAAAACAGTAAAGGGGGCCAACACTTTTTTACACCACTGTATATTACTCATGAGCTTGATGTGTTTCCGATGCCATCAAGATAAAAGTAGACTTATATATACACAATACACAAAACTTATATGCGACCCTGGAACACAAAACCAGTCATAAGGGTCATCATTTTCACGATGAAAGCTGAATAAATAGGCTTTCCATTGATGTATGGTTTGGTAGTATAGGACAATATTTGGCTGAGATACAACTATTTGAAAATCTGGAATCTGAGAGTGCCAAAAAATCGAAATATTGAGAAAATCGCCTTTAAAATGGTCCAAATTAAGTTCTTAGCCATGCATATTACTAATCAAAAATTACATTTATATATATGGAACGTGATCCTTACGTAATATCCTAATGATTTTTAGCATAAAAGAAAATCAATAATTTTGACCCATACAATGTATAGTTGCATTTGCTATAAATATACCCTACTATGCTACTTATGCCTTGTTTTGTGGTCCAGGGTCATATATACCCACACACACAAACGATGTATATATCATTTAACATTATTTTAACTCCATTAACACATTTCACAAATTAACTAGTCAGCTGTAGTATTAAGCAATCACTTTGTAATTATGTCATGATTTTGTACATTGCCTATAAATAGCACTGACCTCCTTCAAAGTTAGAAGTTCTGAGTTTTTTCTCTCCAGAGGATTGGCAATGATCAACAGAGCAATATTCTCTCAGGTCAAAACTATTTTCTACAATTCAAACTGTATTACTGTCAAACACAAAACATCTGTTTATGTATGTGTTTACACATATTTCCTCCTTCAAGTCAGCATTTAATAGATGCTCCTTTGGCAGCAGTTCCAGTCTTGTGTACGTAGGTCTCGATCAGCTTTGCACATCTGGCCACAGCAGTCCCCATTCATCTTTTCAGAACTGCTCCAAGCCCATCAGGTTGCATGGAGATTGAGAGTTAACAAACTTTTCACAAAGTCCACCCACAAATTCTCAATTGGATTGAGATCTGACTTGGCCACACGTTGTTTTTAAGTCATGGGCTTGGGTCTGGAGTCATTGTTTTGCTGGAAAACAATCTTTCTCCCAAGTCACAGGTGTCTTGCAGACTCTGTCAGGTTTTCCTCCAATTGTTCTGCATTCGCTTCACCAGCACCGGCCTGCAGGCATCCCCACGGCATGATGCTGCCACCACCAGGATTGACAGCGGGAATAGTTTTTCTCTGACGACGCATAGTGTTTAACTTACGCCAAACATGGCATTTGCTTTGATGGCCAAAAAGCTCAATTGTGGTCTCATCGGATCATAAAACCCTCTTCCAGATGGCTTCAGAGTCCGCCACATGCCTTCTGGAAAACTGTAGGCGAGATCTCGTATGACAACAGTGGCTTTCTCTTTGCTGCTCTGCCGTAAACTTATGACGGGCGACTTGAGCAACACAGTTGCATGCTCATTCTCTCCAGTCATGTACCCGCTTCATTGGTGTCTTGGTGGCCTCCACTGTCCCGTTTCTTGAGGTCAGCCTGCACTAGGTGGATTTACAGCTGTGAACATGCTCTTTCCATTTGTTAATTATTGATTTAACTGTACTCCGAGGGATATGGTGTAAGTTCTGCCATAACACTGACTCACCAGAAGTTGGACCTTCCAGATAGATGTGTATTTATACTACAATCAATTGAAACCTCTTGAGTACACAAGTGAACTATTTATGTGACTTCTAAAAGCAAATGGCTGCATCGGTGATGATTTAGGTGTGTTGGGGGGTGAATACTTATGAAATTGGTTGTTTTGGAATTGGATTTTATAATCGCCCCTTTCATTTTGACATTAGACTTGGTTTCTGTCCATCAGCGCTCAAAATGCTAAATTAAGTCCGGCCGCAGCTTAATTCTGTGTGAATTTAGACTTAGACCAGCATGGAAATTCACTTCAACTGGTCCTCCATCAAAATAAACAGAATCATTGTATAAAATAATAAAATAAAATAAAGAAACAAACAAAAGTTTTTGTTCATTCAGTGAACATATTAATGTTGATTTTACTGTATTTAGTTAAGTGGATTATACTTAATTCCATGTGTGGATGCAAAAACTGGCAAAGGAAAAATTGAGTAAAATTAACTTAGCGTACATCTGCAGTTAAGATTTGCCAGATGATGAATCCATTGTCTGAAACACTTAAAAAAAAAAACGTTGTATTTGTTCTGCATCCTTCAAAGCATATTTGTGGTTTATGAAATCTGTGTTAAGAAAAGCAAGGCTTTGTTGACAATATGATGTAACATCTCTTGAAATTTACCTTGAAATTGTTGGTCAGCTGTAAAAGGACTGTCATAACAAAAGAAACAAAAGACAGCCATGCCACACCTCTTACAGCAAAGACCCTGCTTTGGTTTACGATCAGGTGGTTTCTGAGGTAGATCAAAAATGAAGCGCTTTTCAAACTCTGCCGCACAAGACAAGAGGCACACGACACTCAAAGGATTACACAGGTTTTTGACCTTTATGCTAGCCAAGCTGACAAAGTTCCTGATGTAACAGCAATGAGTGGATTTTTAAAACTGATTTTAATAGGCGGCGCTCATGGCGTGAGATGCTAAAAAAAAAAAGAGCAAAATGAGTTGCAAAGGTCAAAGTCGCCCGTCTATTGCATATTTACATGGAAATACAACTAACTGTACTACAAAAAAATATTAAACGGCATAGTTGGATGTAAAAAGATGTTCTGTGTAAACAGCCCCATAATGGACCTAGGCCTCTACATAGCAAGTGGCCATCAAAGCATGAAGCCAGATAACTAAATAAGATTATTAGAGCATGAACATACTGTCCTGAGAAGTCCTGAGAAGTTCAAGTTTAGGTAAACAGCCCTGTGAAGTTGTCTTCATTTTGTCAGTTAGTAACAGAAATAATCAGATCACCATATAACCATCTGAACTTGCATTTCAGCTGTTGAAGAGAACTTTACGAAACATTTGTGGCCCTCGACCACAAAACCAGTCTTAAGTAGCACAGGTATATTTGTAGCAATAGCCAACTATACTGTATTGTATGGGTCAAAATTATAGATTTTTCTTTTATGCCAAAAATCATTAGGATATTAAGTAAAGATCATGTTCCATGAAGATATTTTGTAAATTTATATTCATAAATACATCAGAACGTATTTTTTGATTAATAATATGCATTGCTAAGAACTTCATTTGGACAACTTTCTCAATATTTAGATTTTTTTTGCACCCAGATTCCAGATTTTCAAATAGTTGTATCTCGGACTAATTTTGACCCATCCCAACAAACAATACATTAATGGAAAGCTCTTAGATCATGAAAATTACCCTTATGACTGGTTCTGCGGTCCAGGGTCACATATAAGTTTGGTATATTGTATATATATATATATAAGTCTACTTTTAACTTGACGGCATCTGAAACACAAGAAGCTCATGGCGTGAGCAGTGTTGGGCACCTACCTTTAAAAAAATAATTAGTTATAGTTACTTCTCACAAATAGTAACTGAGTTAGTAACTGAGTTACATCATTATAAAAGTAACTAATTACCAGGCAAAGTAACTATTGCGTTACTTAAAAAAATCTAATTTAATATAACTGTAAAATAAATATAAAACATTGTACACTAATCTACACCAGTTTAATGTTGTTGTGGGACAACGTGAGAGACAACAATCAAATTCAACATATTATTATAAATATTATCATTACTATAGTGGAACAATAAAGCACAATAGATGGTTTAGAACTTTAAATTTCGTTATCACCTGCGTTCTTAGCCACTAATTTTGTGGCGGCATGTGACGATGTGAAGTGCTTCAGTAGATTAGAATTACCCATCACCGACGCAGAGAGACTCTTTTTTCCTGGGCATAAGTTGCACGTTACATAAATATTTTTGCCTTTCACCTCAGCGAAGGAAAAATAATGCTTATACTTCCAGTTTGCAAAAGCTACCTTTGAACTTGTTGGACTTACCATCGTTGTGATGTCCGCACTACTCTGCCTCTGATTGGCAAACAATGGAAATTTACTCAATCTAAGCCAATCATCGCGTTCTTAGTTACACCACGTTTACAGACACACCAATCATCATCACTGATGATTGAACACACACACACCCCAGAGAAAGAGAGGTCCAATGGCTGAGAGAGACGCTGCTTGCGTGAAAATGGCTTCAGTGTTCTCAGTTATAGTAACGCAAATTTTTTAGTCAGTAACGGTAACGGCGTTGTAACGGGGGAAACAGTAATTCATTTGATTACTCGTTACTGAAAAAAGTATCGCCGTTAGTAACGCCATTTATTTATAGCGCCGTTATTCCCATCACTGGGCGTGAGACATAGAAAAAAATAAATAAATATATATATATATTTATGTGTGTGTGTGTACCTGGTATTCATCACGTTGTGGGGACCAAATGTCTTGTAATACCAGTAGATTTTGACCTTCTACGGACATTTCTTAGGTCCCCATGAGGAAACAGGCTTATAAATCATGCACAATGAGTTTTTTTGAGGAAGTAAAAGTGTGCACAATCTCCCATGAGAGCTAGGTTTAGGTGTAGGGTAGGTGTAGGGCCATAGAAAATACGGTTTGTACAGTATGAAAACCATTATACCAATGGAATGTCCCCATAAAACATGTAAACCCAACATGTGTGTGTGTGTGTGTGTGTGTGTGTGCCTGGTATTCATCACGTTGTGGGGACCAAATGTCCCCACAAGGATAGGAATACCAGTAGATTTTGACCTTGTGGGGACATTTCTCAGGTCCCCATGAGGAAACAGGCTTATAAATCATGCACAATGAGTTTTTTTGATGAAGTAAAAGTGTGCACAATCTCCTGTGAGGGCTAGGTTTAGGTGTAGGGTAGGTGTAGGGCCATAGAAAGTACGGTTTGTACAGTATAAAAACCATTACGCCTATGGAATGTCCCCATAAAACATGTAAACCCAACATGTGTGTGTGTGTGTGTGTGTGTGTGTGTGTGTGTGTGTGTGTTTGTTTTTGTGACATATCAGGACACAAATTTGTGTAATAACATGGGTATGACATAGGCATTACAAGGAGAGGGTGACTTATGAGGACATTGCCCATGTCCCCACTTTTCAAAAGGCTTATAAATCATACAGAATACGTTTTTTTGAGAATGTAAAGATATGCACAGTCTCCTGTGAGGGCTAGGTTTAGGTGTAGGGAAGGTGTAGGGTGATAGCAAATATCGTTTGTACAGTATAAAAACCATTACGTCTATGGAATGTCCCCACAGTTCACAAAAACAAACATGTGTGTGTGTGTGTGTGTGTGTGTGTGTGTGTGTGTGTGTGTGTGTGTATGAATTCCAATTTAAAGCAAAATTGACCCTTATGTCACATTTGATGGAAAATACACACAAAAAAGACACTGGCAAAAATGTGACTGAAAGCACTCTAGATCCAATCAGATTGGCTGGCAGATAAGCAACTTCAAGTTGCACAGGTTTTTATTAGTCTGTTAGGAAGGACAACAGGGATGGGCAAAACTACTAGTTTGTGGTTTGCCTGAATGACTAACCGGTTGTGTATAAAGCAGTTTCATGTTTCCGTGGCACGTTTTTTAGAGAATGTAAAAACATGCACACATGTAACACACTCATTTAATTATTTATTTAGAGTATTTTTTAAGGGTGAAAGCACATGATCTGTGGAAGTTGTGAGTAGAGCGGCCAGATGAAATTTTTGCAAAAGCATTTTAGGCGAATGCTAATGATCAAAGACTATTCTATTTACAATTGGTATTGATGTAAACCAAAGGCTGATATTTAAAATCAACCAATCAGCATTTTTCAAAAAGGCATGGTGTTGATCCTTAACTAAGAAGAGTTTACAAATATTGCGGCTGTTATTTTGGATGTTCTGCCCAATGAGAGGACGTCGACTTTGACAAGACAGGGGAATTGGACTGAGTCACTCGTAACCGTCTTTGCCGTGTTCCCACGGGAGGCGGCAGGAACACGTGACGGCTTTTAAGTGCTTGGAGCTCGTGTAAGATTCATTCGTTAGAACACAAACATTTGGGAGAGAGGAAGCATGGTGCAGTGTACAGACAAGGACAAGAAAAAAAAAAACAGATGTTCAAAAATGTTCTTAAAATCTAAACTTAGCTAGAATTACAACTCTCTTTTTTTGGTTAAGAGTAAAATAATATATTTAGCTTCAAAGTTTTGCGTTAGAAAGTTTGATCATAATTTTATGCTGTGACTCAACACTAGCATCTGGTTTACGTCAATTTTATACTGAGTGGGACCTGTAATGTGTTTTCCACAGTGTGGCTTTGTCACCAATATGATCACAGCTTTAGCAGCTAACGTCTTTATATTTTAGTGAAGAGTGCATTTTTAGTCTGGGAAAAAGTTTTAAAATGACCCACAGATCATACATTTGTCAAACCCAAATAGTCAATAAATCCCTATGGGCTGAGTTTCTTCTTTTTTTCATTTAGTTCAAAACCACAAAATGTTTGTGTAACTCCACGAATTACATTAAAACATTCGCACACTGCCAAAACCAGAAATCCCAATGGGTTCAAATTATATTTGATATTGACAGACAGATTTTTGTCCATCCTAACAAATATCATATGCGCCAAGAATGAGTATTTGGTGTAAGGAAGGATTTTCCTTAATCCGTGCTGTGATTAACTATGTTTTGACATGTTTTTCAATTACGAGAGACATAATTTTGGACGATGTGCATCAGAGATGACATTTTATCAATTTTCCAAACCATTATCTGAAATCTGAAATACAACAAACTCATGAGTTTGGAATCTCAAACTCAAATTAAATTGTTAAATTGCAGGTCAAACTGCATCACTGCAAGCTCATTGAGTTTGATTGAGAATAATTCGCCAACAATGGCCACACAGTGAGCAGTGTTCAAGAGCTGGCCAGAGACTGACCGACAGACTGTTCTGAGCAACAAACCGAACTGCCAATCATTATCACGGCACTGGACGGCACAAAAAACATGATGGGAAATCTCCCTCCCGTGGCTGATAGGAATCCTTCCTCCCTGTGGGAAAATCAATATTGTGCTGAAATGTAAAGAATGCGGATGGGCTGCTGGCACACTCATCGCTAATTGTGAATGGATGAAGAATCAAAGCGTGTCTGTTTTGCCCATTCTTTGGAAAAAGCCAGAGCGGACTCTGAAGGTTCTCAGACAGCTTCCCTTTTGCTTGGCTTTCTTGGCAACTTGGTGTCAAAGTGAAAATACACACTTTCATGACGTTTAAAAACCAGTCTGTATGACTTATGCACTATATTCCAAATCTTCTGAATCCATACCCTTTCAGAAAATCTTCCAAAGCCTCCAAACTCTACCAAAGCTAGTTTTTGTATATTTATGAGAAAAACAATGTCCAAAAGCTAGCTAGAATGGTGAAAGAATGAGTCTTAATGATTAAATCACAAATTGGTTGCATGAAAATAGCACGGAAAACAGTTTTGGGGTTAACTTTTTCTTTTTAGTTTTGCTTAAAGGCCTCAAGTTAAGAATTTCCTTCAGGAGAAGATTATATTGGTAACCTGCAGATGATACAGAAAACTTAGCTGGACAAAAAAGATAAAGCTGTAAAGATCTTTACCCCACAAAATGCACAGTATGTACAGTGTGTGAATAAAATCCACCTAAATAAATAAATGGCTCATATCTCTGACAGAGCTGGTATTCAGGGCAAAGAGGACCTCTATAGACAGAACAACAGATTACACCTGCAGAACATTACAGTAGTAAAATATCATCATCCCTTTTACAGCTTAATGGTAAAAAGAAGATAAGTATAAACAGTAGACCACCATGAACTGCACCGAAGGTTTAGTGAGTGACTGTAAACAACACAGAGTTCTAAAAATTGAAATGTCATTAATTGTGTACCACCCTACATAGACGGCCAGGCATAAATTCAGACCAACTGCCAGAGCGAAGCTCTGATCTCACATAAATGAAGTGTAAAGTTTACAAAATACATCAGCTGCAGAGCTTTGAGAGCTGCATTCATGAGACAAAATCTGAACATTTCCCCCAAAACAATCCTGTTGTTTTGATACCTGAAAAAGATCAATGGCGGAAAAATACGACAAAAAGAGGAGTAAAAAAGATTTCAAAGACGTTTGTTGACAAATGCAAATGTTTCCCAGGTGCCCTGTGAAGCAATTGGGAAAACAACAAGCGATGGCAGGGGAGTGTGCAGTAAAGGTCATTCTGGGACAGTTCCCATGAACAACCAAACACTCGCCTTTCTGAACACAGATGGCCTCGCATAAGAACAATTATGTGATTTATCATGTGTGATAATTGCTTATCATAGCCAACATCTTGACCTCATGTTCATCCTAAATAGCAATACTCTGTACTAGAACATTTTGGGTCTCAGTCTGAACAGGAAAAAGTGACTTTAGGTACTTCAGTGGCCAGGGATTTAAAATGCACCTGATAAGGCCTGTTCAAACTAAGACAAAATTTCTGTGAAATAAACATTTTAATTTGAATGAAAGGCCTTTGATGTGTTTGTTCAGACATTGGCATGCCATCAAATGTGACAGATTCACAAAGAGGTGTTCTAATCTCTTAACTCCATCGCACTATGAATAAAGCCGGCCAATTAATAAGACGCAGGCTTTTGGTCATATTTTATGCTACTTTAAACTTTTAGACTTGGTTGTGCTCACAAACAGACTATTTTTCTTAAACAATAGTGAAGAGCAGGGGGGAAATCCGGAAATGGTGTGTGCACACTATAAGAAATACAAAAAGTGTTTTGTATACTGGGTAACCAGGGTATTTCTGATTTACTATAAGCACCACCTACTGTCAGAAATGAAAAAAAAAGTTTTTTTTTTTTTATTCAGTTTTTATGCATTGGTGTAAACAAACAAACTGCATGTGAAACTCAGTTTTTTTATGCAGAAAATTCATGAGATTAACAGATCTTTATAACCCTACCTAGTTATTTGACATACTTAAAGATTAGCTCACTCCCAAATTTAAATTTCCTGATCTTTACTCACCTCCCATGTCATCCAAAATGTTCATGTCTTTCTTTCTTCAGTCGAAAAGAAGTTAAGGCTTTGGAGAAAAACAGTCCAGGATTTTTCTCCATATAGTGGACTTCTATGGGGATCAATGGGTTGAAGGTCCAAATTGCAGTTTTAGCGCAGCTTCGAAGGGCTCTACCTGATCCCAGCTGAAAAATAAGGGTTTTATCAAGTGAAACGATCGGCCATTCTCTAAAAAAAAAAAAAATTAAATAAAATGTATATACTTTTTTAACCATAAATGCTCATCTTGCACTAACTTGATGCACGTTTATGACTTCAAGCATTATATGCTATGTTTAAGAGGTCACGCATGGTTAGTTCTTCGTCTGTGTAATTGTGTACATTCTCAGAAATAAAGGTACTAAAGCTATCACTGGGGCAGTACCTTTTCATGTAGGTACATGTTTTGTCTCTAAAGAGTCCTTTTTGGTACCTTAAAGGTACATATTAGTACTTAAAGTGTATACATTAGAACCTAATAGACACAAAAGTGTACCTTTTGAAAAGGTACACTTAGAAATTTGTATTTTTTTAGAAAATGAAGATAAGACACTCATTCCTCGGCTTGAATAGTGTAGAGCTCTTCGAAGCTGCATTGAAACTGCAATTTGGACTTTCAACCCATTGGTTCCCACTGAAGTCCACAATATGGAGAAACATCCTGGAATGTTTTCCTCAAAAACCTTAATTTCTTTTCAACTGTAGAAAGAAAGACATGAACTTGGATGCAATCTTGGATGACATAGGGGTGAGTAAATAAAAACCAACTTTGTATGAGAAGAATTGCGACAAACTAATTTTTATTATAAAGTTTGTTTGTTTGTTTATACAGTATGTGCGGATGTGGACATACTCTGACTCAATCATTGCTCACTTATATGACGCATGAGTTCTCTGTAACTGAATTCTGTATTTATCTAAAAATGTATTACAGACTTTGAAGAATGCCAGAGGCCTACTAAGCAAATAACCTATTTTAAAGGAGCGAGGAAACAGCTGTTGAAAATAACTGCAGCCCTCAACTCTTGAAACACTCTGTACCAGAAAGAAGTCTCAAATTCTGGACTTTTAAAACTCTGCCAACATGCATGAAGTATCAAAACCCTCTTCTGATGCTGCAACATTTGATAAGATTCCACCCTAGAGGCGTTTGACTTATTTCTCACATGTGAAGATCTCATGATTTTGCATTCGAGGTGAAAATATTGGACTCACACTTTGCAGTCTTATGAACGCCCTTCATTTGTTACAGATGGTTTGAGCTCCAAAGAACCAGATGAACACAAACATTTAAGAGGATTCTGTGCCAGCAGAGTCCCATGACTGACCAGATTCTCATTTGGGAGTTCATTAAGCATGGGCCACTGCTCCAGGCCAGTATCATATGTATTTGACGGCCATTTCTCCTCCGCTTCTCACCTCTAGGGGCCCCATGGTCATACAGGGCAGGTAACAGGAAGGACACTCCATAAATCATCTCCCTTTCTCTGTCTGTCCCTTCATTAACATCCTAAGTACAGGAAAAGCTGCTCCGTCTTTCCTTCCCATCGTCTCAGCCCTTCCCACACATCCCTGGATTTGAAAGAGAAACCAGTGTGCACTCGAATTTGTTTTAGATCATCAGACATGACGTTATGGATTCTTGGAAGTCGGTCTGAAACCAGCATCCATAGGACGTGCCTCCTACAAAAAAAAAAAAAAAAAACGTTGCCTGAGAAGTCATTGACTGACTGGGCAGCTGCTTTAGGTTACGGACGCAGCCAGGAGGATGATCATCAGTTGAATATCTCCACCTGCAGCTAATCATATGAAGACGTGCACAGCTGTGCTGGTCCACACCATCATCCAGGCCCGTTAAAGAAAGACCCTCCTATTCTGGAAGGTCTGGCCGGGAGGAAGTTGAGGTGATGGCTTAAGGACAAGTACAGATTCAGAGCAAAGCATCCATGACCGCTGGAGGCGTATCAAAAGGGGCATATCAAAAAGTCTTCCAGCACATGTGTAGTGACATTTATGGAACCGTGTAGACATACAAAGTTTACTTTCAGCGCACAGTTTCCTCCTTCCTCACCCTCAGAGGATGGCAGGAAGTTTGGGGGCCATTTGGACTTATAAATGTCCTCCCACAAGTCAAAAGGCATAAATTATTCTGTATCACAATGCATCAGGAGATGCTTTTACATCATCTCTGAAACACTGATGTTTCGCATTGTGAACCGACCCTTGCTGAGCAGTCCATGATTAGATGTTTGATTATTGATTTAATTTTCTTTTTATGTCGGATAGGGTGCCAACAGCATACGGGAAAAGCCTTAAATCCATAATGAACGTGCACAGCCTTCAACAAACGTCTAAATGAATAAGGAGAAGTGTCATCACCGCAATCACGGAAATTCCTATCCAGACAGATTCGATTTCTCTTAGGACTCTTAAGTTAGCATTAAAAACACTAGGTGATTTTTACCGAGATTGTATAAGAAGACAGAAGTGTTTGATTCAGACAGGATTACAATCACAAAATACATCTGTGACGCACAAATTTATCTGACCTTTTCTAGTTTGGTCCAAATAGGGAAAGGAGAAATTAGAATGTGATGCAATATGCCTGAATCGTAGTTTTCCAAATGAGCACCACAGCTTGATGTGCTTTTGTGAGCATGTGTGCTAAACCCACAAATCTGATAAACATCTTTATTCTGGTAAGTTTTGAATGTAATACACACTGTGAGAAAGGGTACAACAGCTTGTTACTGGGGTAGTATAACATTATAAAAGGAATAGTTACGGTTCTTGATTCTGATTGCCACGTTCTAAGCTGCTGTAAATTATTCTACAAACATACACCTTTGTTAACGTTTGTATATTCCTCGGCAACAGCTTTGTTTGGCAGGAGAATAATGTTTTTATTAATATCATTACACTTTATTTGCTCTGTTTTATTTTGTGAAACCTTACTATGTATTTAAAATGACCATTTGATAAAAACAATAAGCCCAGTGAAGCCATGGTTTACAGTGAATTTATAACAGCTAAGGGGCTTCTTGGGGCGTATTGCTTTTATCAAATGGTCATTTTATATACATAGTAAAATATATGTGTGTATATATATATATATATATATATATATATATATATATATATATATAAACTGTTCAGCTATGACATTTCAAATTGTTTAAATTGATGTACAAAAATGACTAAAACTGAAATAAAAATTATTAAAAACTATACATTCAAATGTTACATTCAGGGAAATGTTTTTAATTTAGTTTGACCGTATTTAGGCTTCAAATGAATTATGAAAGTGTTCATTTGTGAAGATTATATGATAAACAAAACGTGTAAGAATCAAACTTTTGCTGGTCACAGATCTTATTTTCTGCAACATGGAAATGCCCTTGAAAAATCCTATTGGGTTGTTGTTGAGGGAGCAAGGGTGATGCGAACTACGTGAAATATGTCAATTTTTAGCACTCTTTAGAGCTGGAAATGAAAATAAAATACTCAATATGTTCAAGGAATATCTCTTGTAGTGTTGTCACAATACTGGAATTTTTAACTTCAATACGATACCTTGAAAAATATCGATATTCGATACTATATTCGATACCACAGAGAAAAAAAATGCCACAATATTAGGGGGTAAATTTCTTTTTTAATTTAAAGATAAATATAACATATAATAAGTCTAAAACATGACAATGAGGTATTTGCATATGTACACTGCTACAGCCCTGTTCAGCTTCTTAGCTTCATTTGAGTTTGCTTCATACTTTCTTTGCTGTTCTAATACAACTGGTAGTGTAGGTCGTAAACTTTTTTTTTTCTTTTTAGACCACACTTTTAAAATTAACTGAACTATCTAACTAATCTTAGAACTTAAGGTAATGGTAAAAGATATTTGTTAACATTAGTTAACATGAATAAACAATGAAAAATACTTCCAAAACATTTATTAATCTTAGTTAGTTTAAATTTTATTTAAACTATCGTTTACTAATACATGAACTAATCAAAATCCAAAGTTCTATCTGTTAATATTTTTTATTGGACCAAAGCTAACACGATCCGTTGTATTTTTATTACCTACGGTTATCAAAGATTAAAATATACTGTAACAAATGCATTGCTCATCGTTCATAAATGGATAATAGATTAACATTATCTGATGAACAGATTTTAATGCCGGATTCATAAACACCGATCCATGCAAGGAAGCAAACATGCGTGCATCACACGCGAAAACAATGCTCAGTTGCTCACTGGATAGACATTAAGACAAATTGCAGAATTTAAGTAATGATTTTTTTTAAAAATAAAGTTAAATAAGCGCAGTTAATTTACATTTGACCGCAGTTAAAGTATTTACTTGTGTAAGATTCCTCAATCAGATTATATTAACGAACTACGGTAAAAAAAAAAAAAAAAAAAAAAAAGGACAACACTCATATCAGCAACAATAATAGGCAATCTTATTTAATGATTCAGTAATGTTAAAATGAGAACAGTTACCAACCTCTCGAAATTCTTTATATAGATCCGGGTGTCTGTCTTTGCGAAATTAGTGGTGTTAGCGCCTTTTGTTAGCACTGCTCTGTACTGTAGCAACTCTTATATATTGGCTTGCTTGTGTACTTCAGCTTTCCATGAACAGCTTTTCCTTTTCAAACAAAGTTGGTCGCGGGGGCGCCATACTCGCCTTTCTATTCGCTTCACTTAAATAAGACGAGACAAGCACTGCGGTCACGCGCCTTTTGAGGAGAAGTGAAAGTGACAGCTCGGCTAGTATCGATACTTCGGGAAATTAGTATTGGTACCATTCAGATATTTCAGTATCGATATTAATCGAAATATCACTATTTTGACAACACTAATCTCTTGTAAGAAAGATGCATCATATTTTTTTAACTAAAACTAAACATTAGTGGTGTTTGCATGTGCAAAAAGTTGCTTGGGTCTTCTAGATCACTGCTAAGAAGTTAATGTCAAAAGGTCTATATTCTTTCTGCACTGGTTTGGTTCTGATCAGGTGAAAAACCTACGACTAGTTTGCAAAAAAATAAAAAAATAAAAAAAAGTACCTGCAAGTTTGGGAGGGTGATGATCGCTTGAGCCTGCAACTAATGGTTTTAGGAGTTATGAGAGATTTCATACTTTTGATCACTGTAGTGCCCCCATCAGGCCGATTGGGGCAAGCCTTGTTGACAATATAGAGGGTGTGAGTACTACCATCCCTCCAAGTTTCAAGTCTCTATGACTTACAGTTTGGTCTGCCCGATCACTTTTAGTGAAGAATGTTGATCCTTGGTCATTCTAACAATTACAACAGGGTTTCAGTGCTGCTTTTGACAGCTATAGCGTCAACGTAAACGTCAGGCCAATTGGGATGATATTTTTGTGATGTTGTAGAGAGTGTGAGTACTACCATCCCTTCAAGTTTCAAGTCTCTACTACTTACGTTGTGGTCTGCCTGATCACTTTTCTGTGAAGAATGTTGATCCCTGGCCACTCTAACAATTACAACAGGGTTTCAAGTCTACTTTTGACAGCTGTAGCGCCACCGTCAGGCCAATTGGGGCGAGCTTTGCTGACACTGTAGATGGTATTAGTACTACCATCCCTTTAAGTTTCAAGTCTCTACGACCTATGGTGTGGTCTGCCTGATCACTTTTAGGTGGAGAATGTTGATCCTTGCCATTCTAACAATTACAATAGGATTTTAGTGCTACCTTTGACCACTATAGCGTCACCGTCAGGCCAATTGGGGCAATATTTTGTGATGTTGTAGTGTGTGAATACTACCATCCCTCCAAGTTTCAAGTCTACTATTTACAGTTTGGTCTGCTGGATCACTTTTAGGTGGAGAATGTTGATCCTTGGCCATTCTAACAATTACAACAGGGTTACTGCAATACTTTTGACAGCTATAGCGTCACCATCAGGCCAATTGGGGCGATATTTTGTGATGTTGTAGAGAGTGTGAGTACTACCATCCCTCCAAGTTTCAAGTCTCTACTAATTACCGTGTGGTCTGCCTGATCACTTTTATGTGGAGAATGTTGATCCTTGGCCATTCTAACAATTACAACAGGGTTTCAGGTCTACTTTTGACAGCTGTAGCACCACCATCAGGCCAATTGGGGTGAGCTTTGCTGACACTGTAGATGGTATTAGTACTACCATCCCTTTAAGTTTCAAGTCTCTACGACCTATGGTGTGGTCTGCCTGATCACTTTTAGGTGGAGAATGTTGATCCTTGCCATTCTAACAATTACAATAGGATTTTAGTGCTACCTTTGACCACTATAGCGTCACCGTCAGGCCAATTGGGGCAATAATTTGCGATGTTGTAGTGTGTGAATACTACCATCCCTCCAAGTTTCAAGTCTCTACTATTTACAGTTTGGTCTCCTGGATCACTTTTAGGTGGAGAATGTTGATCCTTGGCCATTCTAACAATTACAACAGGGTTACTGCAATACTTTTGACAGCTATAGCGTCACCATCAGGCCAATTGGGGCGATATTTTGTGATGTTGTAGAGAGTGTGAGTACTACCATCCCTCCAAGTTTCAAGTCTCTACTAATTACCGTGTGGTCTGCCTGATCACTTTTATGTGGAGAATGTTGATCCTTGGCCATTCTAACAATTACAACAGGGTTTCAGGTCTACTTTTGACAGCTGTAGCGCTACCGTCAGGCCAATTGGGGCGAGCTTTGCTGACATTGTAGATGGTATGAGTACTACCATCCCTTCAAGTTTCAAGTCTCTATGACTTATGGTGTGGTCTGCCTGATCACTTTTACGTTGCTACCTTTGACCACTATAGCGTGACCGTAAGGCTAATTGGGGGTTTCAAGTCGCTATGACTTGAAAAAATTGCAAATGGATGCCTTTCTCCAATTTGTTTTTAACAAAATAATGTACATACAGGTTTATGGCTGGGAAAAAAATATTTATCAGTAAATGTTCTCAATTAGCAGGTGTGGCAAAATGTTCATTTTAGGACCTGTGTGGAATGCAGCACTTCTGTATGGAAAAAAAACTGCCTTCACACTTTTTTGTTCCACAGACAAAATAACATTTATGGGCTTGGAGCGCCAACTTTTCCTTTAAACTATAAAATAGTCGTACGTGTGGTACCAGACACTGGGTAAAAGGTCAGTCTAGCTGTAAATCATGCAATCTGGCCACCCCAAGTGAAGTGATTCAGCCATATGAATCATCACACTGATTTTCATTTATGACATTCTCTCTTATCCTCATTTGGAAGCGCATCGGTTCGGAAACGCATTTGCTCTCGCAGTTACGAACGCTGCAGTTACGAACATTTTTGCTAGCACCCTAATGCAGGCCAGATGTCCACTTGTACAATGCGCTCCTAGTGAAGCTCATTCCACTCAACAGCTGTTTAGTTTAATTGACTATGACCAACGGGTGGATCCCATTGGACTGTTCATGTGAAAAATGCACCACAATCACGCTCTTGCCTTTCATTCAATCCGCTCCTGGGGAGCTTAATCCCAAAGAAATCAAGCAAACAGTCCGCTGGCTGGTCAGAGAGTACGCTCAGAGAGTACGCTACAGTGACTCAGAGAAGGATGGGGTGGAGAGCGGCACTTGCTGTCGGGGATCACAGCACCAACTGACAGGATTTAACATTCAGCCAGCTGAAACTCAGAATACACAACGTTCCCTTGTAGACGCAAGAAGACGTGCAAATGAAGGATTACGGAAAAGAATTTGACACAATATTATGTATACCAAAGCACTGCCAAGCATAAAAAGAAAAGTTGTGGTTGCGGAAACAGGCGAATGTGGAAGTGTTCCACAAAATAGTTGCGAAGAAAATAAATGATCACATGTTGTTTGACTGACTTCAGCAGATTTGCAATTACTTCGATTTATACTTAGACCTACTTATCAGCGGAATTTGTACAACTAGGTTTTTTTTTATCCCACAGATGGTTACTCTATACAAAAATATCAAAGATGGGTGGACTTTGGATGAAGACCATGGGAAAATCAGAGGCCTGGGAATTCACATTGTAATTTACACCAGTCCTTTCCCTGACATTCACACAACGGCTCCAATAATTTCTGTTACCCATGTTTATTCTTGCTAGTCGGACTGTCCAAGAGAAATAACACCAACAATAAACCAACATCTCATGGAAGTGTCATCAAGACTGTGTTCCAGACATTTACTGACTGCAACACAAAGTAAACTGTCTATACTCCTTTGTCATTTTGTTAGTGCTCCTCTTGTGAGGTTTTCCAAGCTGATGACAAAACCAGTCATTTAAATGTGGTACAAATCAAAAGTAGGAGAGAGAGGGCTAACTTAACCTTTAAACTAGCAAACTGCAAACAATTTTTGTCATTTTACTATTTAGAAAGATTTGAGAGAAAATGAGAAATGTCTTTTAAACCACTTTTTCAAATAAAATGTAAGTAATATTATTAAATATCATATACATTTAAACCAAAATTTATTCAGACACCTTCATAATGTCTCACATTAACACAGTTTGTCGGTATACTTTAGAAAATGGAAATAAAATGTGACAAGAACTCAGAGTTAAACAGTGTAGGAACAAATTCATCTTGATAATGTCAGATAACTTTGATAGTAAGCTATGTAATGGATTACAATCAACCAAAAATTCAGACAACTGTTAGTATGACAATATTTACACAACTATCAATACTTTGTTGACCAATTACCAAGCAAAGCTTAATTTTGTTTAGTCTGTGGTGTAAAAAGGTCGCATTAGCAATTAAAAAAAAAAAACACTTTAGCAAAACATGGTCAGGTCGAAGTGCCAAAATACTTTTTCGTCCCAAATTTTACTGGTAGTCCACTTTATGAAGAATTTTTGGGTATAATGTCACAGTTTACCTTATTTTGCTATCCTCACTTACATAAATGAACCAATAATGTCCTGCATCCACTAGTAAAAAATATAAAAAAAATATATCTGGTGTCTAAATAATTTTTGGTTTGACTGTAGGTATTAAATTATATTCATTCATTCATTCATCCATTATACAACATTTCTTTCTAGTCCTCAAATCTGATTGGCTGATATCAGAATTTCAACTGTTTTATCCATTTGTATCATTCTGCTTGTGGTAAATACATTTAATTTGACTTTTTTTACTAAACTGACATAACTACTAAAACTAAATTACTAAACTACAACACAAAAATCAAATAAAAAGACAAAAAAAGATGAAGATGGAAAGATGAAAAAAAAAATACTGAAATCAATTAAATAAGGTAAAAACAAGCAGAGTTTACCCCACTCTCCACATTCATGAGTTGCTACAGTCAATCGCTTTGTCTTTTCCCAATACTTCCACAACATAATTCCACACTCGACCGAACGAGTCAGTTACGCAAACGTTAAGGTCTTTTGAGGTTACTCAAACTTTCCAATTGTTTTCCTCCCTCCACAAAACAGCAGTGAACTTCATTTCAACTGTTTCTGCACTCATTCATTGTAAATACTATCTCCAAGAGGAGTAAAACAGTTAGTAAGGAATGACGTTTATCATGTGGACTAGGATCCAAGCAGCGTGTGTGTGGAACTATCTAGTTACAGTACACGAGTCCGTCATTTTCACAAGGGCCCTAGGCCATAACAATGGGGAACATCCTCCTCGAGTCTTGAGCCAAGAAAGAACAACTGGAGTCGGCTTTCAGAACAAACCTCCATTACTCAAACATTACGGTGACAGAGTCTATTCAATCTTACTGGACCAATTACTGCAGCAACAGCGTTAGCCCTCAACAGGAGACGCGCTGCAGCGCTCCCTGCAACATCTGTTTAAGCTCCACTGCTTGACTCTTCACTCATTTGGGTGCATTTGAAGGTCCGCGGGGCCCGGAAACATCCCTGTACTTGTAAACATTCGGTGGAAAACTTTGCTGTGAGACAACACCACGGTCGGTAATTATCTGTTATTGTGTGCAGCTGGTTCCACATCCACTCGAAAATCATGGCGAGATGTATTTCAGGAAAACTAAAGGTCAGCATTCAGTCCTCTGAGTCACATTTTCGTTTTTGTCAGCAAATAATGTCGTCCTTTAGGCATCAAATTTATTTCCATTCAGAAAATTTAGAAAGTGTTGGTGGTTTCCTGGAAGTTTTCACAAATACAATACACTTTAGTGTCTCTGGTGACAATTAGGATATAACAGAGACACAAATCACATGTTTTGTGTTAGAACTATTACATCTTGAACACAACATGAACCTAACAGGAAAAGTCTCTATTTTTAAACACATCACATGTCCCTATCCCTCTTTAAAATACTGATTTTGGCCTGTTCCGTCAAAGGTCTGACCTGGCAAGATAAAGTCTTAAATAGCACGGATATATTTGTAGCAATAGCCAACCCATTGTATGGGTCTAAATTATTGATTTTTCTTTTATGCCAAAAATCATTAGGATATTAAGTAAAGATCATGTTCCATGAAGATATTTAGTAAATTTCCTCCCGTGAATATATCAAAACTTAATTTTTAACTAGTAATATGCATTGCTAAGAACTTCATTTGGACAACTTTGAAGGCGATTTTCTCAATATTTTTATTTTTTTGCACTCTTAGATTCCAGGTTTTCAAGTAGTTGTATCTCGGCCAAATATTGCCTTATAATAACAAACCATACACCAATGGAAAGATTATACTGAGATGATGTAAAAATCTCAGTTTCAGAAAACTGACCCTTATGACTGGTTTTGTGCTCCAGGGTCACATATAATTGTGTTTACTGCATTCTAATGCAACCATTCAACTGTTTCCAAAGATACTGTAAAACACAGTTTTTTTTAAATATTCATTTGTAGGAGTTTCCGTTTCAGATGCAAAATTTATAGAGAAGAGTATTCAAATAAATCACACAACACAATTTACTAACGTTTGCGCTTGTCAAATTACCAGTATTTACGCCGTTATTTAACGCCCCAAAAAAAGGATGGAAATTATGGAAATTATCTTGCAGCGTCTGTGTTCTTTAATGTGCGCATTGTTAGCAAATCACATGCGGAATTTTCCACTCCCATCAGCACTTTTATGGAGTTGCGCTCTATCGCTAATTTAACCCTGTTTAGTAAATCTGGCCGAATGTTTGTATCCTATTATGGTGGAAAGTGCCTGAAAAATGTTATATTTTGGCATGCATAAGGCAAAAAAAATAGACAAAGTAAAATGATACAAAATATGAAACTATTTAACATGGTTTAGCAGTCATGTAGTTCTCCTAGTATTGGAGAAAAAAAAAGGGATAGACCGTTTCCCAAAAAAAAACAAAAAAATTCAAAGAGATTTAAAAATCGATAGCTTGACTTTATAATTCACAACAAGCTTGAGCTTGGATTGTTGGAGCAAAGTCAGGTTTAGGCTCACTATGCATTTCAAACAGGATCCAGGTAAACAGGGCTTCATTCACACACGCACACACTCAAACACAACAATAACATTCAGTTATTCAGTCTGGCTTGGAAGCTCAAGAAAGGAAGAGACTCTTCTGCACAAATTCTTCTCCTTCCTTTTTTTTCATCAGTGTGAATACTCAGCATTCAACCATGCTCACATCTGGGAGCCATTTTGTCCAAATCCAACATCTGGGCCTGGCACCTGATACGACAGGAATGATGCTCTGGAAATATCCAATATTAATATTAATATTTCACCGGACCTAGTCCAGGTGTGTGGCTCAGCGTTGCAACGGGCGATAACCTGCACATTTTTGCTACATTCAGACAGCAACCGGGGACAAAGACTGAGTGCCAATAGCTCCAGACCAAAACATAACCCGACTGTCACGGATGTGATTCTCGAAAATGAAGTATGAGCAACATGATACTATGCGCATGGGGAGCATTGAGGAACAAGTCGACCAATGTCAAGCAAACGTCACTGGAAACTGGAAACGGGGCCAATAAATATCATTGAAAAAGTTCAAATGGTTCAGCAGGATTTTTTTGCCACTTGTTTGATCACAATAGAGGACAAACTCCATAGTCTGAGATGCCTAACAACGCTGTTGCCATTCAGTTTTTTCCCAAATTCAATGGGCTACAAATTAAGCTGTAGTAATTTCACCGAAACCAAAACATGCTTCAAAAGACCAATGGAAGATGAAAACAAGAGCCTTAACCAGAAAATCTCATCCGTGCATGCCAGGATAATTTCTTCAATACTCAAAAACCGTATTGTAATCCCATTTGGAAAAGAGAGTTTTGTGTGGTTTATTAGCTTCCATTGATGTATAACCTTGTTTATTTGTGTACCATAATCAAGCGAGAACTTTATGATGCCTTTAAAATGGCTTTCGAATGCCTGTGAGCACTTAAACGTTAACCAATGTTTAAATTAAATTAAAATACAGCCATCGTCTAGTCTCAGCTTCAGACGTCACATCGATGGACTGTTGGCTAAACGTCTGATGCATAGGCATCAAAAAATGGAAATGCTTAGGGAGTTTCGAAGTCGTTATCTGATTAGTTGAATGCTACAGGACTTGTCCAAACTCATGGAAGAAAGCCAGGATCTCAAAGGTGAGATATTCTACCTTTGTGGCTCTTCAGCCTGACCATTAGGTCATCAGCTGGTACCTGCCATTCACCAATGTTTCGCCCCCTATACCAGTACATCTCCTAACGAGGGGGCAGTGGCATATCAGGGACGTCTCCCTGCCATCCATGCAGTTGCCTCCTTCCTTCATAGCCACACCTCCATGGGGTAAACCTTGGCATTCCAGCCTGCCTCCTGGCACTCCGCTGCCAACTCGGAATACTTTCGTGTTTTTATTCGGGGGCTGCTGTAATGCTTTCTTCCTATGGGATAAAAAGCTCCAATGATGATGACTCTCTTATCTTTAGATGACTACATGACAGTGTCTGGACGAAGAGCGGGTGTTGTTATCTCTCTTGGGAAGATCAGCTGCCATTTGCCAATCCCTCCCTGGGTTAAGGAAGGTGTTTCTTTTTTGCACAGGCACCCGGTGGATGTCGTCTGGTCTGACAAAAAATGATTAGCATCTGAGGCAAGTGGTTAGCTGCTACCCTAGCTCTCTCCAGGACTTCAGCTAGCTTGACGAGGAACTGATCATAACTCGTCTCCGTCTCAATGCAATCTTGCATCCTGAGAGTGTAAAGTTTAAACCAATGTTTGTACCAACGTTGTATTTCTGCTGTTCCATAAGTGCCACCTACTGTCAGAGTGAACTTGCATTTTTATTGAACCAGTCAGCTGTTTTTGTTCAGATCAAAAATAGTACTGCGTCTTGATTTTCAAACATTACAAACAGACGTGATCAAAGTTATTATTACAAGGCATTACTGTCTGAACCCCTGGCATGGTGCCTCCTATACAACTGCTTATATAGGTAGCACTGGCATTCCACTGCCAACTCGGAATACATCTTTAATGGGCTGCTGCAATGCTTTCGTCCTATGGGATAGTAAATTCAACGATGATGACTCTCCTATCCTCAGATAGCCACATGATGATGTCTGGACAAAGAGCGGGTATTGTTACCACTCTTGGAAAGACCAGCTGCTTTTAGAGGTGCACTAATATTATCAATTCCCTCCCATATTAGAGGAAGGTGTTTCTTTTTTATGCCTGTACCTGGTGGATGTCATCTGGTCTGACAAAAGATGATTGGCATCTCAGGCGCATGGTTCGCTGCAACCTTTCCCTCTCCAGGACTTCAGCCAGCTTGGTGAGGACCTGAATCCTCCCTGTGTCAACGCAAACTTGCATCCTTATATTTTAAAGTGTAAACAAATGTTTGAAAGGTAATTATTTTGAGTATTTTTGAGTATTGTACAGGGGATAAACATGGTAAACGCTGTTTTTCTGCTGTTCCATAAGCGCCACCTACTGTCAGAATGTGAACTTGCATTTTTATCCAGCCTGTCTGCTGTTTTTGTTCAGATCAATGTGAAAATAAGACAAATTTTTGTTGTACAATTTAACTGGTTGGTGAAAAAGAACTAATACGCATTCTGAAAATCTAAACATTTCAGATAATAAGGCATCTAGAATTATTTACATATTTTGAAGTGCGCACACTGACACTGTTGTTACATTGACACAGCATCTTCAAAGCGTTCTTGCGGATTCCGAATTAAAATGCCATTTCAACAACATCTTTTCGAAATTTATCACTTATCTTTATCTTGCTCAAATTCTTTCCTATTTTTCCTCTTCGCCTGCACCAGATGGATAGTGCAGTCTTTTCTTTTTCAAACATTATAAACAAACTCGATCAAGGTTATTATTACCAGGCATTACTGCCTGAACCCCTGGCATGGTGCCCCCTATGCAACCGCTTATTTAGGCAGGGCCAGCACTGCCCCTAAACATGGTGTTGAACAAAACAAACACTGATTGGTTGCTTTACATGTCAGTCAGATGGCCTGTCGGGATGATGAAAGCTGTGATGAAGTCCAGACCTTCTGCATTCAGTCTGAATGTCTGGTTATGCAAGACCAATCCCCATCAGGCCCTGTAGAGGTTTCCAACAGTTCCTAGAAAGAAATCTTGTATAATGCTTGCCATAAATGAAGCCACTCAGTAACTTTTCTAACTTTACAAGAGGAAGATGACCAGAAAAACAGGAATAGTTTAAGTTATGCTTCATGGAGAAGAAAGAACACTGAATTATGTGGTTTCAACAGGCTTAAGTTATGGATGAAGGTCACCAGAAAGAGAGCTGATTTACTGACCAAGTTTGTTTTCCATCTCAGGACAAGAGTGAAGAAAAACCCCACCGTTGTTCAACCACTAGATCAGTTAATCAGGCCACAAGACCTTGTGCTTTCTACGGAACCGCCCTACCCATATTCCATCTGCTTCCCTCATTTGTCTTGCCGTAGCGCCCCTCCTCGTCCACTAAGTCTTAATATCACCCACTCTATCTTGCTCTAATACTAACCTCCCCATCCATATCCTCTCCATCTGGTTTTCTCTCCTGTACATGTGCAGCTGACCCTTCTCCTGAATCATCTCCTTAGCTCGCTCTTCACGTCTGCCGGCTAATTTCCTCCGTGCCCTCGCAGCTACTGCTGATTTCTCCAGTGATCGCTGGATGTTTTTGGTTTTCGCCGTTCGGTCAAAAGGAGCAATGGCTAACAGATTTGTGTCGTCCTCTGACAGATATGATCTCCAGATGGAATCATCAGCTTCAGCTGTCAAAACTCCACCAAACGCTGGGCGTTTCTCGTGAAACCTCTGACATTATGGATGCGAGATGTGTCTTCTGATGGATGTCCAGACACAAGACAAAGCCCTTGGAGATGCACTGATTAGATTTGAATAAAACTGAATGCTGAGACTATTTTAAGGTTACACATATATGATTGATTAAATGGAGGGCTTAAGTTTAAATCCCATGAGAGCTGAAAAATTATTCCAGTTGTACTGTTAAACAAGGCAGTTAACCTCATGTTACTTCAGAGAGAATGACCCTGGTGTACTGTAGTAATTGTCAGTGAACTTATTTACTATTTACTAGATGCTATTCTAGCAAATAGTAAATAAGTTCACTGACAATTATTAACTTAAATGGTACTATAACTGCAAATGAGGTCAGGCTGATCTATATGTCAAACCAGACAACATAATTTCAGGGTAGAGCTGTAGCACAATCTATATGTATGAAGTTGTCTGTTATATGCACAATGGTAAGCATAATAAAAAATCCAAAACGGCCTAAAACGTTGATTACAATATGCCATCTGTATATAAAAAAAACATTATAAAATGTTATGAATACACTGTTACCTGTTAAAAAAATTTAAAAATTAAAAATTAAAAAACGATTACAATGTTATCTGTATAAAAAATTAAAAATGTAAAAAAATTCAAAAACTGCCTAACATGTTATGACTACAATGTTATGTATTCAAATAAATCTATCTATCTATCTATCTATCTATCTATCTATCTATCTATCTATCTATCTATCTATCTATCTATCTATCTATCTATCTATCTATCTATCTATCTATCCTTTATAATATGACTATTACAATAAAATTTGTAATTCTGAGTCATATTATTATTTATGTGTACTATTTTTTGTTTTGTTGTTAGTGTTTTACCCATACTTACAATCCTTTTACTTTTTATATTTTTGATCCATAGACATTTTGAACTGCATTATAGAACTGATCATCTGATATAATTATATGATTTGTTTTACAATTATTTGTTTAGAAGTTTTTACACAAATGACTCATTTACACCACAACCAACATTTTAACCAAAATAAAGTTATTAAAAGTAATATATATACTGTAAAAAAAAAAAAAAAAAACTCACCCTGACTTAAACTTTTTAGTTTGGTGAACCTGAAATATTACGTCACCTAATGTTAATTTAAGTGACAACTTGGATATTTAAGTTGACTAAACTAAAAATTTTAAGAATTGTTTTTTTACCTATGAGATGCATGAGATATATCAATATGAGTTGCAATTTTGTCAAATTATGCAAATATGAACATTATTTAGTTCTGACTACATAGGATACATAAAATAAAAATGCTAAGAAAAAGTGTTCAAAAATATCTTTTGTCCCACAAGATGCCACAAAATACATGATTTAATGTGGCGGAAATTGTATTGTGTGAATGTTCAAGACGATTCAGACAAAACAATAAACATTACAAATTGCAAACACTATGGCCCGGTTTCGCAGACAAGGCTTAAGCCTAGTCCTAGACTAAAATGTAAGTCTGAGTTGTTTCAACTGAAATAAAATTGCACTGATTGATTTTAAAATATATCAGTGCCTTTGTTTTGTCTCAAGATGCACACCAGTAATGTTTTTTTCTAAGCATGTTTATAAAAATTACTTAAATGTCCTAATTGAACTATAGTCTAATCCTGGCTTAGTCTAAGCCCTGTCTGGGAAACCGGGCCATTGAGTTTATGAAGGGTGTTAAAGAAAAGTTTAATGTGCCTAGGAAATACCCAATTATATACCTAGAGAACATTTTAATATTTCTCAGTATCATCAAACAGATGATGATTTGTCGTGGTGTCTAGTAATTAGTCAGTTTGTTTTGAGAGAATGTGCATGTTGCAGTAGATATTTGTCTACAGTATATTTAACACATGGTATACATGTTCTCTTCTTGTTCTCTGGAATATGCCAAAACTTCAAACTGCCTTTGATTATGCAACTATGAATGACTAATGTGTTTTCAAATTCTGAGTAAAAGTGGTAGTGAAATGCTAAATATAGCAAACCACATAGGGAAAATTAAACATTGATAGCCTCACTAAAGGTTCAATGAGTGTTTCGAATCAACACGGACAAAACAATAGCTGCTAATTCTGATCATATGATGCAGTAGAGCGAGAGCCTCGGCGCTGATGGGATCTTTAAGTGCATGCACTCTCTGTACCGACATGTGGTAGGAATTAAACATTGGTGTGTGTATGTGTGGACGGGAACCTCTGCATCTTTGGTGTACAAAATCGGGTTCAAATTGCAGCAGTGTTAAATTCCTTGCTCTAGGGGCCTGTACATATGATAGTGTTTCACTTTTCACTTTATTAGCTACTGATGTTGATCAAAGAAATGATCTTGACTTGTTTTTTAAGCAATCTCAGCAATAACAGTGGGCAATTATTTTTCTGGGTCATTCAGTATGTACTATTAGACAATCTATTACTCGTATTATTTTAAGGTGTAACTCTGGATGTGCGTACTCCCAGGGGAGGAACTGAGTAGCTAAGAAAAAAAAAGCTACTAACTTACCTACTGTGTGTGTTTCAGTAGCCTGACAATATTTAAGCTGGTAAAATATCACTTTTCCACTTAAAAAAAACTTTCTTTTTTGACAAAACGCTTACACTACCAGTCAAAAGTTTTTAATGTTTTTTAAAGAAGTCTCTTTTGCTCACCAAGCCTGCATTTATTTGCTCCAAAGTACAGCAATAATATAAAACTAAATAACTGTTTTCTATTTGAATATATTTTAAAATGTAATGTATTCCTGTGATTTCAAAGCTGAATTTTTAGCTTAATTACTCCAGTCACATGATTCTTCAGAAATCATTCTAATATTCTGATTTGCTGCTCATAAAACATTTATTATTATTATTATTATTATTATTTGTTATTATTTTTATTATTATTATTATTATTATTATTATTATTATGTTGAAAACAGCCGAGCAAAGCATGAACCTTTTAAGTTTTTCAGATGAAAGTATGTCATATGAGTTTGGAAACACATAAAGGTGAGTAAATAACAAAAACAACATAACAAAACCAAATTATTAAAATTAAAAAATTAAAAATAAATAAATAACCAAACAAAAAATAAATAAAACAACAACAAAAAACAATAAAAACAAACAAAAAACAAAAACACAAAAACAAATCAAACACAAAAAAATAAATAAAATTCAAAAACAAAAACAAATGTAAATAAAAATGAAAACACAAAAAATAAGAAAAATTAAAAAAAAAACTAAAAAATAAATAAATGAATAAATAGAAGATATTTAATGTTTTTTTAAATAAGTCTCTTCTGCTCACCAAGCATACATTTATTTGATCCAAAGTACAGCAAAAACAGTACAATTTTGAAATATTTTTTACTATTTAAAATAAATGTTTTGTATTTGAATATATTTTAAAATATAATTTATTCCTGTGATTTCAAATCTGAATTTTAGCATCATTAATCTAGTCACATGATCCTTCAGAAATAATTCTAATGTTTTGATTTGCTGCTCAAAAAACATTTATTATTATTATTATTATTATTATTATTATTATTATTATTATTATTATGTTTAAAACAGCTGAGTAAACAGGTTTCTTTGATGAATAAAAAGTTCAAAAGAACAGCATTTATCTGAAATAGAAATTGTTTGTAACATTAAAAATGTCTTTATCATCACTTTTGATCATTTTAAAGCATCCTTGGGAAATCATCCAAGTTTTTTAATGGTGTAGTGTCTCACAAAAGATTTTTTTTCTTTATTTTTTAGATAAATGCTGATCTTTGGATCTTTCTATTCATCAAAGAATCCTCAAAAAATGTTTAAAATATTAAAAATAATAATAATTTGCTCAATTTAAAGCATCCTTGCTAAATAAAACCATTAATTTCTATCATTAATTTGCCAAAAAAAAGCTCTAAGCCTTTGAAGTATGTAATGTTGCAAAAGTTTTAATTAATTAAGATAAGATATAATATAAAGATACATAATATATAATATATAATATATAATATAAATATATAATTAAGATAAATGCTGATCTTTGGATCTTTCTCTTTGTCAAAGAATCCTGAAAAAATGCACTCAACTGTTTTAAATATTGATAATAATAACAGTAATAATAATAATAATAAATGTTTCTTAAAATCTGCATATTAGAATGATTTCTGAAGGATCATGTGACACTGAACACTGACGTAATGATTCTGAAAATTTTAGCTTTGATCCCAGAAATAAATTACAGTTTAACATATATTAAAATAGAAAGCAGTTGTTTTAAATAGTAGAAATATTTCACAATATCACTGATTTTGCTGTATTTTATTAAATACATGTAGGCTTGGTGAGCAGAAGAGACTTTAAAAAAAATGTGTGTGTGTTTGTTTCAATGCAAAAAATGCTTTTCTGACTTCTGTCTTGTTTTCAGACAAAATTTCTAAAAATTCTTAAATCAAGTACAAATTATGGTTTATTATTTTTTTAGAAAAAACAAGTCAAAATTAGGAGCATTTTTGCTTGAAGCAAGCAAAATAATCTGCCAATGGGGTAAGACAAATCATCTTGTTTTCTGTTTGAAATAAGATCTTTTTGCTTACCCCATTGGCAAATTATTTAGCTTGATCTAAGCAAAAACTCAATTCATTTTGACTTGTTTTTTTTTCTGAAAACAAGAAAATAATTTTTACTCGTCTTGATTCAAGATTTTTTAGATATTTTGACTGGAAACAAGACAAAAATATCTAAGTAAGAAAAGCATTTTTTGCGTCGTTTTGTACTTAATACAACTGTTTGCACAGAGTTTGGGCCGCCACTGTAAAATCTTGGTTGTGAAGGAAAACCGCTGTTTTAAATCACTGATGTGACCTCAAACTAACCTGAGGGTTGGCGAACACCTGCTGAATGTTGTTGATAGGGCCGCAGGGGACACCGGTGCCTTCGAACCGCCTCAACCACTCTCCAGTCGTCTCCTGCATGAACCTAAGGAAGGACAGAGGCCTGAATGAAGGTCTGAAAAGGGACAAAAGGGAGGGAGCTGGAAAACGGGGCACGGCCACGATAACATGAACCGAAATGCAAGTCATATGTGGCCACTTCCTCTCCCTGTCCCTTCAGGACAACAGCCCTGTGTAAAACCACCAACACACTTTGAAAGATTTCACTTAATATGCCCACTATAATTAAAGTTAATCCGGCCTTCTCTTTCGAGCAACACTGTAAACATATTAGGTTTCTCATGTTGTAAACATGCTCTCACACACCATGGCTTGGCCTTTAGTGACTGACGCTGATTCATCCAGTCAGAATGTGCCGTTTGAATTGTGTACAGATTTTTCGCACACAACAATCCCATTGTTGCCAAGAACATGCTATGCGAACAAAATGTTTCAACGCCAGCTAACATTAATTTGGTTTCTTAATAGAACGTTTTCGCAACTCTCACACATTGACCACAAAATGCATCAGAAACCGAAAATTAGGATGTGACAAGGACAGAACATCTTTGGTTGCGGTCGGCATTAAAGATTAAGGGCCAGATTTACAGGGCAAATTAACGTTAGACCGCAATTCCATAAAAGCGCCGATGGGAGGGGAAAATTCTGTGTGTGACTTACTAACAATGCGCACATTAAAGAACAAAGACGCAGCCGGATCATTTCCATGAAGACCTGCGTAATCTACCAAGAGCAGTGCAAATTACCGCCTGCTTTAAGACGTGCTTTTTTTGGGCGTTAAATAATGGCGCAATGGCGTTGCGATTCAATTAAAAACTCTCTTATAAATTTAGCATCTGAAAGAGAAACTCTTACAAATGCATATTCAATAAGGTCAGGCGCAAAAATAACTGTGTCCACGTCTTTTCAGCTACATCTTTAGTAAATCCTGATGCCACTATTTTAATGCCAAAAGACGGTTTGCATTAGTAAATCTGCCCTTTAAGTCAAGGAAATGGTATGGTATTGTTATGACTCATTTTACTTTTGATTAAGAGGCAGCTGCAGCAGATTTTCAGCATATAAGCATGTCAATTTTAACCTTACCTGAAGCATTCCTATGGTTTTTCAAGACTATAAATATAGCACAAGAGATTTTATGGGGCTTTTGCATCCTTAACAGCCCCAGTGTCTATTTACAAAAATTGTATGGGGGGAAAAAAGCATGAACTTTTTACATTTTGTCATGGATGTGTCATATGAGTTTGGAAACACATGAAGGTGAGTAAATGAGGACCAAAACAACATTTAAAAATAAATAAATGAATACAATAAAAATAAAATAAGAAATAAACAACAATAAACAAACAAAAACAAAGACACAAAAACAAATCAAACACAAAAAATAAATAAAATTCAAAACAAATTTAAATAAAAATGAAGACACAAATAAAACAAACCTTAAGAAAAACTAAAAGAAATAAATGAATAATGAATAAAATAATGAATAAAAATCAAAACACAATAGATAGATAGACTTTACATCACACTATATCCTTAAAATACAGTATAAAAAATTATATATATATATATATATATATATATATATATAGGTTAAAGACAAAAAAAAGGTTTAAGAATAAAAACAATAAGTGTAAAACTGCTTTAAATTGTTTATCTGTTTCATTTAATTGCATTTTTTGTTTTTCTAGGCAAAAAAAAATTAATTTTTCACTAATTTACAGAAGACACCCACTCAAATGTCATTGCCATCACTTTTGTAAATTTCTTTTGACGTGGACATCTTAATACCTTTATATATATATATATATATATATATATATATATATATATATATATATATATATATATATATATATGAAACAAACATGAATACACATACAGTTAAACCAAAAGTTCTTCAGACACTTTCAACATTTCTCACATTATTGCAGTTTATTCGCTATAGTTTAGAAAATAGTAATAAAATATGACAAGAACTCAAGAGTTAAACTGTGTCAGAACAAATTCATATTGATAATTTCAGATGACTTTGACAGAAAGGTATGTAATGGATTACAATCAACCAAAAATTATTCAGACAACTGTTAATATGACAATATTTACACAACTATCAATACTTTGTTGACCAATTACCAAGCAATGCTTAAAAAAACAACACTTAAGCAAAACATGGTCAGGTCAAAGTGTCTGATTAATATTTGGTCCCAAAGTTGTATCAATTTTACTGGTAGTCCACTGTATGAAGAATTTGGTATAAGGTCACAGTTTACTTTATTTTGCTGTCCTCACTTACATAAATGAACCAATAGTGTCCTGCACCCACAGTAAAAGAATATCAAAATTTATATTTGGTGTCTGGATAATTTTTGTTTTGACAGTAGTTAACTGCTAAGAACTTGGCACATGTTTTTAATATATATATTTTTTTAATTATAGTATTTATATTGTACACATTTGTCATTGATCCTTTAACCAGCCTAAGTGGGAGGGGGAAAAGCCAAAAAAGAAAGTTATTTCAAAGGTGGAGCAAGTTATTACATTTTGATGAATGATTAAGAAAACATTATTTCCTCATACATTTACTGTCTTACACTCACAGGTTTGGGTTTGATTTCATGTTGACTGTAAAGTCTTACCTCTCAGACAGAATCTGCAGCAGCTCTTTGCGGTGCTGAACTCTTAACTTGTTGCTTTTGTACTTCGGGCTTTCTGCCAGGCCATTCATGCTCAGAACCTTGGCAAACAGAGACATTTGATGACAGAACTGTTAGGAAATGTGAAGCCTTTTCCCATCAGTCAAAACAAATGCATGTAGCTATAAAATACGACAGTGACTGCAATGTACAAATAAAGCTTGCTTAGATTTATTAATATGCGTATTTGGAATCCATAATAAAAGGTCTCTGCTTACTTTGCACACTTTCATAAATTGCTGATCATTTCCCGCTGCCACAACCAAATATCCATCTTTGGTCTTGAAACCCTGCAAACACAGAGATTTAATAAGTATACAGAGCGGACTGCCAACTAAAAACTGTGTAAGTAATAAAAATAAAAAAAACTCACACACCAACTGCCATAAACAGAAACAGAACGACAACATTGGAAACTTTGATATAATTAAATTTATGAATCTGCATCTAATGTTTATTTCCTCTAGGGTTCACTAGCTGCTTAAAGGAATAGTTCATCTAAAATAAAAAAGGTGAAAATGTACTGATCCTTAGGCCATCCAATGAGTTTGTTTCTTCAAAAATTAAAGAAATTTAGCATTGCATCACTTGCTCACCAATGGATCCTTTGCAGTGAATGGGTGCCGTCAGAATTTCAAGTGTAAACAGTTCAAAACAGCTCTTAACAAATATGTGGGTGGATCTTGATATCGGAGACTACAGGAGGAAGCATATTTATTGATTATGGGCTCGCATTTTTATAGTTTCCTTTTTACTCACCAATGGATCCTCTGCAGTGAATGGGTGCCGTCAGAATTATACTCCAAAACAGCTGATAAAAACATCACAATGATCCACAAGTAATCCACACCACTCCAGTCCATCAGGTAACATCTTATGAAGCCAAAAGCTGTGTGTTTATAAGAAACAAATCCATCATCAAGATGTTTTTAACTTTAACCAATGCTTTCGGCAAAAATATGAGTCCATAATCCATAATATTGCTTCCTCCTGTAGTCTCCAACATCAAAATCCACCCACATATTTGTTTAGAGCTGTTTTGAACGTTTTTTCACTTGAAAACTGCTCCTGATTCAGACAAGACGACTTTTATTAATGGAGAAAGCAATATTACAGATATAGGACTCATATTTTAAGCAGGTTTAAGTTTCTCAATGATTTTTTTCTTACAAACACAGCTTTATTTGTCTCAAGATGTTAACTGATGGACTGGAGTGGTGTGGGTTACTTGTGGATTATTGTGATGTTTTTATCAGCTTTTTGAACTCTCACTCTGACGGCACCCATTCACTGTAGAGGATCCACTGGTGAGTAAAAAAGGCTACTGTAAAAATGAGTCCATAATCCATAAAATTGCTTCCTCCTGTAGCCTCCAACATCAAAATCCAGCCACATATTTGTTTAGAGCTTTTTTGAACTGTTTTCACTTGAAAACGGCTCCTGATTCAGACAAGGCAACTTCTTCACTGAAGAAAGCAATATTACAGATTGAGGACTCGTATTTTAAGCAGTTTTAAGTTTCTCAATGGATTTGTTTCTTACAAACACACAGCTTTTCACATCTCAAGATCTTAACTGATAGACTGGAGTGATGTGGATCACCGGTGGATTATTATGATGTTTTTATCAGCTGTTTGAACTCTCACTCTGACGGCACCCATTCACTGCAGAAGATCCATTGGTGAGTAAAAAGGCAACAATAAAAATGTGAGTCCATAATCCATAATATTACTTCCTCGTGTAGTCTCCAGCATCAAAATCAACCCACATTTTTTGTCTCAAGATGTTACCTGATGGACTGGAGTGGTGTGGATTACTTGTGGATTATTGTGATGTTTTTATCAGCTGTTTGGACTCTCACTCTGATGGCCCCCATTCCCTGCAGAGGATCCATTGGTGAGTAAAAAGGCAACTATAACAGGAGTCCATAATCCATAATACTGCTTCCTCCTGTAGTCTCCAACATCAAAATGCACCCACATATTTGTTAAGAGCTGTTTTGAACTGTTTTCACTTGAAAACTGCTCCTGATTCAGACAAGACAAATTCTTCAATGAAGAAAGCAATATTACAGATAGAGGACTCGTATTTTAAGAAGTTTAACTGATGGACTGGAGAGGTGTGGACTACTGGTGGATTATTGAGATGTTTTTATCCGCTGTTTGAACTCTCATTCTGACGGCACCCATTCACTGTAGAAGATCCATAGGTAAGTAAAAAGGCGACTATAATGATAGTTTGTGGTGGTAAAATGAAAGTAGTACAAAAGTAATTGTGTGTAAGTAATTTCTGACTCAGCAGGAAGAAAAACTCATTTTAAGAAAATGGCTTTAAAAAATATGTAATTGAAATCTTTATGATAGATAAAGTGCAAAAATATAAACCCCTAAAACTGAATTTTGGATGTTTTCTTTCCACTAGTCAGGAAGTTAGGTCAGGGAAGCAAAGAAGCCAAAAAACTCAAAATTGCATGAAAACAATGTCTTGCCTTAAGGAAAATACTAGAGAATTTGTGTGCTTCTCAATGACCTGTAAAACTCAAGTTGTGTCAAATCCTCAGGGCGAATCTGAATTTTCAATATGCACATTAGCGGTTTGAGGGATAATCTTTCAACAAAAGATCAGGCCCACAAATTCTTCAGGTTGAACTTTGCGGGTCCATCCATTCCTTCAAACCCTACTTTAGGCTCAATGCCTACTGGTAGAAGTCACATTTTGCTATCACTGGAAATCAGCCAAACCGAGCAAAAAGGCTTTCGCAGAGGAAGGACAAACAATAATCCGCAAGAAAACAGCAGAGACAACAAAACTGGCTAGAAACAGCCACAGACCTAAAAACCAACTCTTCCGATGCCTGCGAAGCCACACTGAACGGAAATCACGTCAAATGCAATGATTCCCCTCACAGATCATTCCCGTTTCTCTCTCGTGAAGAGCACGCAGACGGCCCCAAAGTTCAACTAACGTGACCTTCTCAAATGCAATCCATCAGCTTCCACTGGACCAGACTATCTGCATGAGTAAATCAAGACATCGCTAATCGTCTTTTGGCCACAGCGGCACACCTCAAAACAAAGCGTGCATTCATCGCCGCAGCCTCTCTTAGCACAAGCGCTTTGTTTTATGTGTTTATTCTGGTGCCCCCTGGCAGTACAATAGGTTGAACGAGAAACAAAGTGCACGGACCACGGTTAATGAGACAGTGTTTTGACAAAATGTAGCCCATCAGATTAAATGATTTCAAATGAATAAATCAAGCACGGGCCAAGAGGTCACATGCCTGGGGGAGTCCAGGAAACAGCAGGAAGGCGAATGCACACACAGCGAACGCATCCAGCTTCATCTTAGCGTGGGTCCGCTTTTGACGAAAGAGATCAAGCCCAAATTGATGTTTCCAAACTCGTGCAAAGCACCCTGGGGCTTGCTGGATGCCACTTGCGTGTGGAAGGAGCTTGATGACGTTCAACCTGACATCTTTCCTGTTGTGTGCGGCTGCACGCTGGAGCCAAAATTAACACTCGCCAAGCTCCAATTGCGGGTAAAATTCGGCTTTGGCGAGTGAATAAAACAATCGCCAGTTGGGCGGTAATTACAAAACAAGTAGACTCACGTGTCTTTTGCACTCAGGGGTTTATCTAGGATGACTAAATTTAGTTTTTCTCCAGGATTTAATGTGTTGACACTTTAAAAAACATATTTTTGAAGTTGTAAAATAAAGATTATTAACACTCTGGGGTCTGAGGGGGTTTTGGGGCCCTGGAGAAAATACTATTTCAGTTTTTCTACTTTACATTTTAGTTTAATTAATGTTTAATTCAGTCTTCATTATGGTTTCTTTTTAATTGTTTGTGAAATATACTAGCAATTTCTTACATTTACAGAAAAAAGTATAATAGCAAAGAATGACATTTTTTCTATGCCATTTTTTTTTTAGTTTCATGTACAGATAACGTTCAACGTCTATGCACATACCTACACACTGAGCATGCAACATGCAAGCACAAAACAAAAAACGTTTATGAAGCAAAAAAAAAAACAATTCTGAAACAAAACAAATCAAGAATATGTTTAAAACAAAACGTTTAAAATGTTTACAAAACAAAATGTTTCTAAAACAAAACACAAAACAAACATTTATGAAACAAAAACTAAAAACAAACATTTATGTAAAAAAACTTTATGAAACCAAAACAAAAACACAAAAACAAACCTTTATGAAACAATACAAACAAAAAATATTTATGCAACAAAACAAAAAATATGAAACCAAAACAAAACAAAAACAAACATTTTTAAAATAAAAAACAAAAACAAAATGTTTATGAAATAAAACAAAACCTTTATGAAACGAAACAACACACAGAAAATAAAACATTTATGAAACAAAACAAAATCACAAAACAAGCATTTAAAAAAAACATACAAAACAAAATGTTCATTAAACAAAAAAAACTCTCTGAAACAAAACAAACAAAAATGTTTCTGAAACAAAAATGTTTAAAATGTTTACAAAACAAAACCAAAAAATAAAACAAACGAAACAAACTAAAATATTTATGAAACAAGAAATATGAAACAAAAAAACTAAACAAAAACACAAAACAAACCTTTATGATATAAAATAAAAACAGTAAACAAACGTTTATGAAACAAAAACAAAACAAAACCTTTATAAAACCAAACAAAAACACAAAACAAAACCTTTATGAAACAAACCAAACAAAAACACAAAACAAACATTTATGAAATTAAAACAAATGTTTTTAAACAAGCATTTATTTAAAAAAAACACAAAACAAAAACATACCAAACACAATTTCATTAAACAAAACAAAACAAACATTTATGAAACAAAAACACAAAATCAAACAAACCATGCATATGACATCACCGTTATCACAAAAACACATTTTTACACAGAAATAATAACTGTATCATTTTTAAGAAACGTTTTTCAAAAGTTAGATTTTTCAGACTTCCATAACACCAATTTTGTGTAAATGAACGTCCAAAACGCATAAAAAGTTTTGTTTTTAGTTGAAAACGGCATCTTGTAAACGCCCCCAATATTAAAACTCTGGCTGATATTGATAAGCTGATTAATTTAGTTTTAGCTAATACATATTGCACTATTTTGTTTAAATAAATTAAAAACAGACCCCTAAAACCTACATTTTAAATGCACTATTTATGTAAATGTATATTTATTTGTAGAGTTATTAAATGTTTATAACTTAAATGAGTGTTAGATGATGTCAAAGGTCATTAAAAATAAATAATAAAATAAAATAAATAAATACAGGAAATGAGTATGCAAAAATAAATGTCCAATATCAACCAATACAGATGAAACTATTTTAAAAATCTACATTTCTTGTCTACATTCCTTTTGCGAATTATTCACACTACAACTATGCCAGCTTTTTATGAGAAAAAGCAAAAAGTCAATAGTTAGATCAAATCTGTTTTTAACAACTACTATGTGTATATTGCATTTGCACGCATGAATATTGCACAATGAAATTTGTATTCTAAACATCTTTCAAACAGCTGAATGACACTAGCTGCTGCCTTTGGGCTGTGATTATAATGAGTTTGAGATGGGGGGGATGTGTAACTTTTGAGAAAAAGGCTCATATGAGTAGTTCCAGTAAGGAGACTTAAATTGTAATACATCACTCTGTTTTCAAGCTGTGTCCTGCTTACAAACTAAGAGGGTTTGATTTGATTTTCCACTGAAGCTACATTTACCAAACTTCATTATCAACAACTGAAACACCTGCTACTGAATGCAATGGTCTGATATTATACTGCAAATGTTCATACGAAACCAGCAATTCCAGACCAACAGCAGGAGACAAATATTCTAAAATAATCTAAACTGACTTTATATATAATTATGTATAGCTGGGATGGCAAAATAAATAGGATTATACGCTTTTAAAACAAAAAGAACAGCTTCCAATATCCTTTCTTGCATCATATATATAGACTGTGCATACGATCAAACTTTGCAGTATTTTGGCTTAAATATCACTTGCTAGAAAGGCTAAAACTAACACATTATTTAGCACAGTGTTTGATCCAAAACAAAAACCAAAACAAAACATGTTTAAAACAAAACAAAACAACCAAAACAAACAAAAAAGAACCTAAACAAACAAAACATTTCTGAAACAAAATCAAAACAAAAACTAACATTTCTGAAACAAAAACAAGACAAAAACACAAAACCTTTATGAAACAAAAACAAAATTAAATGTTAATGAAACAAAAACACAACAAAACCTTAATGAAACAAAACAAACACAAAATAAATGTTTACGAAACAAAAACAAACGCTTAAAAAAACAACCCAAAACAAACGTTTATGAAAAAACACAAAACAAACAATTATGAAACAGAAAACACAAACCGAACATTTATTAAACAAAAACACAAAACAAACGTTTATGAAAGAAAACACAAAACAAACGTTTATAAAAAAACACAAAACAAACAATTATGAAACAGAAAACACAAACCGAACATTTATTAAACAAAAACACAAAACAAACGTTTATGAAAGAAAACACAAAACAAACGTTTATAAAAAAAACACAAAACAAACAATTATGAAAAAAAAAAACATTTATTAAACAAAAACACAAACCAAACGTTTATTAAACAAAAACACAAAACAAACGTTTATGAAGGAAAACACAAAACAAACGCTTATAAAAAAACACAAAACAAACAATTATGAAACAGAAAACACAAACCGAACATTTATTAAACAAAAACACAAAACAAACGTTTATGAAAGAAAACACAAAACAAACGTTTATAAAAAAACACAAAACAAACAATTATGAAAAAAAACATTTATTAAACAAAAACACAAACCAAATGTTTATTAAACAAAAACACAAAACAAACGTTTATGAAACAAAAACACAAAACATTTATGAAACAAAAACAAAACCATACAAAACATTTATTAAACAAAACAAACAAAATAAATGTTTATGAAACAAAAAACAATGTTTATTAACTACAACAGACATTTATAAAACAAAAACACATAAAATGTTTATGAAACAAAAACAAAACAAAATGTTTATTAAACAAAAACAAAACAAAAACACACAACAGCAACTTTTAAACAAACATTTATGAAACAAAAACACAAAACAAAACGTTTATGAAACAAAAACAAAACAAACACACAAAGACCTTTATGAAACAAAACAAAAACATTTATGAAACAAAAACAAAAACACAAAACAAAAACATACTAAACGAAATATTTAATAAATAATACAAAACAAATGTTTATGAAACAAAAAAACACAAAAAACAAAACATTTATGAACTAAAAACACAAATGTTTATGAAACAAAAACAAAAACACAAAACAAAAACATGCTAAACGAAATATTTAATAAATAATACAAAACAAATGTTTATGAAACAAAAAACACAAAAAACAAAACATTTATGAACTAAAAACACAAATGTTTATGAAACAAAAACAAAAACACAAAACAAAAACATACTAAACGAAATATTTAATAAATAATACAAAACAAATGTTTATGAAACAAAAAACAAAAAACAAAACATTTATGAACTAAAAACACAAATGTTTATGAAACAAAAACAAAAAATTATAAAGCAAAAAGACACAAATGTCAAAACAAAAATGTTTATAAAATAAAACAAAACAGCATACACAAAACAAACATTTTGACATAATACGACAAGAAAGAAAAAAATTAACTAAATAACACAAAAACAAACACAAGACAAAAACCTAAACACTTATGAAACGAAACAAAAACATAAAACATTTATGAAACTAAAATAACTTTTCTGAAACAAAACAACACACAAAAACAAAACATTTAAGAAATAAACAACAACACAACAATGTTTATAAACACAAAATTAAAAACAACAAAATATGAAACAGAAAGACAAAAACAAAAATATTTATGAAACAAAATAAAAAAAGCAAAACACCACAAATGTTTATGAAACAAAGAAAAATAACACAAAGAACAAAAAAACACAGACACAAAAGTGTTTCAAAAAATAAATAAATATTTAATAATTATTATGTTTTTTCCTCTCTCTTTTGTTTTTATTGTGTTTTTGCTTTTAAATCTAATAATACTTTAATGATGGGTCACAAAAAGCAGTGCCATGCTAATTATTTAATATTTCGGATTTTCATAATCTTTTTTTTAATTTCACAATATAAATCTTATATGCATACTGTATATACATATATCAGCTTTTATATTTTAGGAATGTGGTTCCAAGAGGATCGTCGTATTTTGGGAGTCGGTGTCATCATAAAGTTTGACAACCCCTGCTCCAGAAACGAGAAGAGAATTTCGGTCCAACCCCTCCTTTTGCTTTCCCAACGGCATTCTCACATAAGAAAGGACAATTAGCACACCCTAATTGAGGCCCGATCTGAAAGTAACCTAATCAGTCAACATTCATTTTCAGTTTTGATTAAGTGCTGGCAAAGACCTGCAGCCTTACTGTGACCCTGGGGAAATGGAGACATGAAGAAAGTTCTCACGCAAGACAAAGCCGTAAACAGTCTATGCTTTATTCATTACATTATTCATTATATCACATTATATAAACGGCCCACGAGATGGGACACGACATCCCGGACGAGCGTCCAGAACGATAAGGCCTTTGATACGAGCAGTCACCTAGCGCGATCAAAAGAGCCCTTCGCTTTCGGGAAGCCAAGTTCCTCTGAGTGAATAAACATAGCAAACAATAAGTGATTTAAAAAGACATAAACCATTTCCAGAATTTGAATGAAACACAGCCGCGTTTTTCATCACTGGGAGAGAAGGAAAGGGTGTCTTTTATTAGAGCCCAGCCTGAACACAGTAATTGTTTTAGGCTTTGGCTGCACCCCACGTCCATGTGGTTTTCCCTCAAGAACATTCTCGTTTTACATTAGCCAGCCCATCCAACTATTGTATGTGGCTTAAGCTTATCTAGCAGCTCACAAAGATCTATTAAGCAAATCAAATGTTAACACAATAATGGCAGTGCTAAACACCTATTACGGTGATAAGATATGTTTACTCTTCATTCTTGGATTGCAACTTTGCTGCTGTGCAAAAAGTGTTTCTTTCATATTTTGCATGCTGGTTTGCTGGTCTCCTTACCACATTTCTTAACTAAGATGACCCTATAATGCTTACGGTATCTTATTCGATATATAAATGTATTTATTTAGGCCTCTTAATGACCAATATGATTAAAACTGAAATACTTTTTTATAAATATAATATAAAATTGATGAAAGGTGTAACTGCAAGCATTCACTCAAGAAGCCTAAACAGCCAAAAAAGTTTATTGCAGAGAAGCTTATTTGAACTTAAAAAATTAAATAAAATAAAATTTTGCATAATCATGTTGTAGAAAATGCTGATTTGAATCTACCAAATAAATAAATAAAAAACAAAACATGTATCGTATTTTAGAAATTGCTATTTTGAACCTACCCTAAAATAAAAATAAATAAATAATAATAATAAAAAACACACATGTATCATATTTTAGAAATTGCTCATATGAACGTACAAATAAAATAAAATTGAATTGAATTAAAAAATGGATAGATCATGTTTTAGACAATGCAGATTTGAAAAAAATGAAATAAAAATGAAATACATATATCATATTATACTATCATATCATGTTATATTATATTAAACTACCCAAAATAAAAAATAAATAAATACATATAGCATATTATAGAGATTGCTGATTTAAACCTACCCAAAAATAAAATAAAATGTACATAAAAAAACAATAAAATAAAAACCATATATTATAGAAATTGCTGATTTTAACCTACCCAAAAATAAAATAAAATAAAATACATAGATCATATTTTAAAAAATGCTGTTTTGAACCTACCCAAAAATAAAATAAATAAATAATAAAAAACATATAACATATTATATAAATTGCTGATTTGAAACTACCCAAAATAAAATAAAATAAAATACATAGATCATATTTTAGAAAATGCTGTTTTGAACCTTAATTTTACATAAAATAAAATAAAATAAAATAAAATAAAATAAAATAAAATAAAATAAAATAAAATAAAATAAAATAAAATAAAATAAAATAAAATAAATACATACAGCATATTATGGAAATTGCTGATTTGAACCTACCCCAAAATAATACAAAATAAAATACATAGATCATATTGTAGAAAATGCTGTTTTGAACCTACTCAAAAATAAAATAAAATAAAATAAACATAATATAAATAAAATAAAATAAAACATAGATCATATTTTTCAGAAAATGTGGATTTGAACCTACCCAAAAATAAAATTACAATAACAAAACAGAATTTAATTTAATTTAATAAAAAATCAATGTAATAAATATGTAATAAATACATAGATCATATTTTAGAAAATGCTGATTTGTAAATAAAATAAAAATAAATAGATCATATTTTAGAAAATGCTGAAATAAAATATTAAAATAAAATATAAAAGAAAATTGATCATATTTTAGAAAAAAATAAAGTAAAATAAAATTTAATTAGAAATAAAAAATAAAAAAAATAAAATACATAGATCATGTTTTAGAAAATGCTGATTTGTAAATAAAAAAATACTGTATATAGATCATGTTTTAGAAAATGTAGATTTGAATGTACTCAAAAATAAAACTAAATAATAAAATTTAATTTAATTAAAAAATAAATTAAATTAAATTTAGAAAATGTAGAAAATAAAAAAGCTAAACTAGCACCTAACCCGAGTCTAAACTTGTCACGCCAGGCCAGCAGAGGGAGCCCTTACCCCCACTGACTGTTGCTGCTCCCTCTGCTGCCTCTATGGTTACTTCCTGTTTATCAGACATAAAAGCCAGCTCATCACACACACACATCGCGAAGTATTGTTTTGCTCCAGCGGACTCTACCAAGCGTTTTCCTTTGCTCTCAGGTTTCCTAGTCTCCTTGTTGTTCCCTAGCCATAGTTCTGTTTTTGTTTTCCCAGTCTTAGTCTTAGTTTTCTAGTTTCTTGTTTTCATTTCATTGTTTCATTTGGACTGCCCACTTGGATTTTGACCCACGCTTGTTTATTGGATTACGCTATTGGATTGTCTTCGCTGTTCATGTTTGCTGGTGTTTTCGACCCTGTCTGTCTGACTACGATCTGCTTAATAAAGCCTTGCATTTGGATCCTCACTCTTGGTCGTCCCGTTTGTGACAGAATACTTCGCCACACCCGGATCCAGCGGCTTTACTCACCACCAGCATCACAACATGGACCCAGTCGACCAACTTCTGCTCCTCAGACAAGGAGATCTCCCCATCAAGGAATATGTTCAACGTTTCAGTGAGTTGTTGCATAAAGTATCATTTTTTGATGAGGTATACTTTAAGGACTTATTCCGTATGGGGCTGAATGAACCAACAAGATCAATGTTGCCTGGGGGGAAATCCTTATGCTCACTGAAGGATTATATGAACTATGCACTGTTGTTATGCGGCTCTCCATGTACTGTGGGTATTCTAGTTGAGCCCCAGCACAAGATGTCTGCTAGCTTCAAGCCACAGCACAAGATGTCTGCTAGCTTCGAGCCACAGCACAAGATGTCTGCTAGCTTCGAGCCACAGCACAGGACGTCTGCTAGCTTCGAGCCACAGCACAAGATGTCTACTAGCCCAGAGCCAAAGCACAAGATGTCTGCTAGTTCAAAGCCTGTTCATAAGATGTCTGCCTTTCAGGAGCCCCTTCACAAGATGGCTACCTTCCCTAAACCTGTTCACAAAATGGCCGCCTTTCCCGAATCAGCTTTCGGAATGACCATCCTTCCTGAGTCCGCATTCAAGATGGTCACCCGATTGGACCCAGCTCACAAGAAATCTACCACGTCTGACTTCTCTCACAAGATGGCTGCCACCCCAAGGCCCGATCACAAGATGGCCGCCATCCCCAAGCCTGTTCACAAGATGACTGCCACCCCCAAGCCAGTTCACAAGATGGCCGCCGTCCCAAAGCCTGCTTCCAAGATGGCTGTCCTTCCCGAGTCAGCTCATAAGATGGCCGCCTTTCCTGAGACTGCACCCAAGATGGCCGCCCTTCCTGATCCTGTTCGCAAAATGGCCGCTCTTCCAGACCCTGCTCACAAGATGGCCGCCGTTCCAAAGCACGTTCATAAGATGGCTTCCGTTCCTGAGTTCCCGGTCAGAATGGCCACCACGCCAGAGCCTGCTGCAAAGATGGCCGCCACGCCAGAGCCTGCTGCTAAGATGGTCGCCACGCCAGAGCCTGCTGCTAAGATGGCCGCCACGCCTGAGCCTGCTGCAAAGATGGCCGCCACGCCAGAGCCTGCTGCAAAGATGGCCGCCACGCCAGAGCCTGCTGCAAAGAGGGCCGCCACGCCAGAGCCTGCACCCAAGATGACCGCCACGCCCGTGCTGGCACACAAAATGGCCGCCATACCTGAGGCTGTTATTAACAGGGTGGCTACAGCGTCAGACTCTCACCCTTCCAGGACGTATCAGAGACTAATGTCTAGCTTGGAGGACCCACCACTGCTGTCAGCTCGTTCGGCCGGTCCCTTACTGTCAGCCGAGCCAACGTCTGCTCACCCCACATCAGCCAAGCCAGCGTCTGCTAGCGCCACATCAGCCAAGCCAGCGTCTGCTAGCGCCACGTCAACCAAGCCAGCGTCTGCTCACGCCACGTCAACCAAGCCATCGCCTGTGAACGTCATATCTGCTTCTCTCGAACCTGCACCAGCTGCCGTTCCTACCAAGTCAAGTCAAGTTACAGCTGCTGTCCCTGCCGAGTCAAGTCACGTCACAGTCACTGTCCCTGCCAGGACAAGTCAAGATACAGCTGCTGTTCCTGTCAGGCCAAGTCAAGCAGCTGTTCCCTCCGAGCCAAGCCAAGCCACAGCTGTCCCTCTCACGCCAAATCAAGTCACTGCTGCTCTTGTCATGACGAGTCAGGTCATAGCTACTTCTTCACTGCCAAGTCACATCTCCCCTGAGCATCCAGAGCCTTCACTCCCAAGCCATGCAGAGCCAACGCTCCCAAGCCATGCAGAGCCAACGCTCCCAAGCCATGCAGAGCCAACGCTCCCAAGCCATGCAGAGCCAACGCTCCCAAGCCATGCAGAGCCAACGCTGCCAAGCCATGCAGAACCAACGCTCCCAAGTCACACAGAGCCAACGCTCCCAAGCCCCACGCCCAATGACCCGGAGGGCATTCCTCTGCCAACTGTGTTACCTGTTATGGCTATCGCCATTTTGAGTGTGTGGGCTGCACACTGCGCCCCAGTTGCCTCTTCGGCCCATGAGTCTGCCCACAAGTTTGTTCTGGAGACCTCATCTACAGGCATGTCCGCTGCGCCTATACCTCTTTCGGAGGTGGCGTACATAGCGGAACTTCACGCTCTGCCCGCTCCGCCAAGGCTTCACGCCCTGCCCGCTCCGCCAAGGCTTCACGCTCTGCCCGCTCCGCCAAGGCTTCACGCTCTGCCCGCTCCGCCAAGGCTTCACGCTCTGCCCGCTCCGCCAAGGCTTCACGCTCTGCCCGCTCCGCCAAGGCTTCACGCTCTGCCCGCTCCGCCAAGGCTTCACGCTCTGCCCGCTCCGCCAAGGCTTCACGCTCTGCCCGCTCCGCCAAGGCTTCACGCTCTGCCCGCTCCGCCAAGGCTTCACGCTCTGCCCGCTCCGCCAAGGCTTCACGCTCTGCCCGCTCAGCCAAGGCTTCACGCTCTGCCCGCATCGCCTGTGCTCCCTGCTCTGCCAGCACCGCCAGTGCTCCCTGCTCTGCCAGCACCGCCAGGGTTCCCTGCTATATCTGCTCCGCCAGGACTCCTTGCTCTACCTGCTCCGCCAAGGTTCCTTGCTCTGCCTGTTCCGCCAAGACTCCTTGCTCTGTCTGCTCCGCCAAGGTCCCTTGCTCTGTCTGCCCCGCCAAGACTCCCTGCTCTGCCTGCACCGCCTAGGTTCCCTGTCATCTCTGTCTTGGCGTCTGGGGCCGTTCCAGAAGTCTCTGTCTGCCCAGGAACTGCCACGAAAGTCGTTCCTGAAGTTCTCGTCTGCCTGGTCACGGCTATGGAGGCCACGTTCTCCCATGAACTCTCTACTTCTCTCCTTGCTCTGTCTGCCTCCTCTATCTCTGTTCTCCCCAGGTCCCAGTCCATAATGCGGCCTCCTGTTCCGCCCTGGAGGGCTTCTACGCCTCCTGTTCCGCCCTGGAGGGCCCCTGCGCCTCCTGTTCTGCCCTGGAGGGCTCCTGCGCCTCCTGTTCCGCCCTGGAGGGCTCCTGCGCCTCCTGATTCGCCCTGGAGGGCTCCTGCGCCTCCTGCTCCGCCCTGGAGGGCTCCTGCGCCTCCTGTTCTGCCCTGGAGGGCTCCTGCGCCTCCTGTTCCGCCCTGGAGGGCTCCTGCGCCTCCTGATTCGCCCTGGAGGGCTCCTGCGCCTCCTGCTCCGCCCTGGAGGGCTCCTGCGCCTTCTGCTCCGCCCTGGAGGGTTCCTGCGCCTCCTGCTCCGCCCTGGAGGGCTCCTGCGCCTCCTGCTCTGCCCTGGAGGGCCGCTCCGCCTCCTGCTCCGCCCTGGAGGGTTCCTAAACCCCTTGCTCCGCCTTCGGCTCCGCCCTGGAGGGCTTCTACGCTTCCTGCTCTGCCCCGGAGGGTCGCTAAGCCTCCTGCTCCGCCCTGGAGGGCTCCTAAGACTCTTGCTCCACCTCAAAGGACTGCTCTGCCTCCAGCCCTGCCCTGGAGGGCTCCTGAATCTCCTGCCCTGCTCTGGAGGGCCTTTGCCCAACCTGTTCTGCCTCAGTCTCCTGGCCCCCCCACCGCTCCCCTGGACTGTTTCCTCCTGTTGTTTTTTGGAGCGTCTGGAAGCCGCTCCTTGGGGGGGGGCTATGTCACGCCAGGCCAGCAGAGGGAGCCCTTACCCCCACTGACTGTTGCTGCTCCCTCTGCTGCCTCTATGGTTACTTCCTGTTTATCAGACATAAAAGCCAGCTCATCACACACACACATCGCGAAGTATTGTTTTGCTCCAGCGGACTCTACCAAGCGTTTTCCTTTGCTCTCAGGTTTCCTAGTCTCCTTGTTGTTCCCTAGCCATAGTTCTGTTTTTGTTTTCCCAGTCTTAGTCTTAGTTTTCTAGTTTCTTGTTTTCATTTCATTGTTTCATTTGGACTGCCCACTTGGATTTTGACCCACGCTTGTTTATTGGATTACGCTATTGGATTGTCTTCGCTGTTCATGTTTGCTGGTGTTTTCGACCCTGTCTGTCTGACTACGATCTGCTTAATAAAGCCTTGCATTTGGATCCTCACTCTTGGTCGTCCCGTTTGTGACAAAACTACTGTAATCTTTTCAGCAGGACCTGCAACATACGGTCTCATATTCAAAGAATCTGACTGGCAATAGTTCATTAGTTCTTGCTATCAGACGCTTCTACAATCGTGGGAAGGCCTTAGTGTTGGATTAGTGGTCGGCTAGTGGCTAATGATATCTAGAGGTTTAGTGGTGTAATATTCAGCCTAGAGAGTTTTGTTTGGTCTGGGCGGCTTGCTTTAACAGCTCAGGGAAGTCTGAAAGCAAACCGCTAGAGCGAGTTTTTTGGCAAGCGTCTGTCCAGAGAGAGTCCCTCGGCTAGACTAATGCAACACAGCCCCACTGTGGCTGAGATACAGCGAGCTTTGAATCAATATCTGATCTGCAGTCCATGAGTAAGGAAATGGCACACAATTCACTGATGATTCCCAGCAAACACTTGAGGACAACACAAAGTCAAAACACTCAGCTGTTTAACATTTCAGCCTGCTTTGATTTGAAGAGAAAGCCATTGTCTCATGTTAAAAGCCATGTGCTGAGATGACTACTAAAGAAAAACTACTTTATATTTTTTGCCAATTAAATAAGTGATGCTTATTTATGCATGCAAAACTTCCCAATTCAGTGTGTGGATGCCAGGTGATATGCTTGAATGAATGAATGAATGAATGAATGAATGAATGAATACATACATAAATAAAATAATTAATTATTATTTATTAATTTATTATATTTATTTATTAATTATTTATTAATTTATTATTAAAATAAAATAAAATAATAACAATATCATAAATTAGAAATGCTGATTTGAACCTGATTTGAAATACATAAATCATATTTCAGAAACAGCTGATCTGAACCTACCCAAAATAAAATAATATAAATAAAAAAATCATAAATAAAATACATGGATATTTGAGTTTAGCCTACCCCCCCCCCCCCCCCAAACAATACAATTAAATATATAAAATTTATAAATAATAAATAAATTAGATAATTAAATAATATTTATATAATTAAATTAAATACATAGATCATTTATTTACAAACTGCTGATTTGAACCTACCCCAAAATAACATAAAATAAAATAGATAGATCATATTTTTTAAGATGCTGATTTAAACCTACCCAAAAATAAATAAAATAAAATAAAATAAAATAAAATAAAATAACAATATCATATATTAGAAAATGCTGATTTGAACCTACCAAAAAATAAAATAAAATAATTATTAAATAAATAATAATTATATAAATAATAATATTAAATAAATAATAATAATAATAATAATAATAATAATAATAATAATAATAATAATAATAATTACAAAATTAAATTAAATTCTATTACATATTTCAGAAACAGCTGATCTGAACCTACCCAAAATAAAATAATATAAATAAAAAAATAAATGAAATACATAGGTCATATTTCAAAAATTGCTTATTTGAACCTACCCAAAAATGTAATCCAAAAAAAAAAAAAAAAAAAAAAAAAAAAACATATTTTAGAAACTGCTGATTTGTACCTACCCAAAAATAAAATTATATATAAAAAATAAATAAATAAAATACATGGATATTTGAGTTGAGCCTACCCAAAAATAAAATACAATAAAATAAATAAAATTTATAAATAATAAATAAATTAGCTAAATCATAATAATTAAATAATTAAATAAACTTAAATACATATATCATTTATAAACCGCTGATTTTAACCTACCCAAAAACAAAATGAAATAAAATAAAATAGATGGATCATATTTTTCAAAATGCTGATTTGAACCTACCCAAAAATTAAAATAAATAAAATAAAATAAATAAATTCAATTAAATGCAATTAAATACATAGATCATATTTTAGAAACAGATAGATAGAAACTGATCTGAACCTACCTAAAAATGAAATAAAATTTAATTAAATTAAATAAAAAAAATCATATTTTAGAAACTGCTGATTTGCACTTACCCAAAAATAAAATTATATAAAAAATAAAATAAAAATAAAAATACATGGATCATATTTTATTTGAACCTACCCAAAAATAAAATAAAATAAATAATACAATTAATAAATAATAAATAAAATAAATAATTAAATAATAATAATTAAATAGTTGAATAAAATTAAATACATAGATCACATTTTAGAAAATATGTGTTACGCCAGGCCAGCAGAGGGAGCCCTTACCCCCACTGACTGTTGCTGCTCCCTCTGCTGCCTCTATGGTAGCTTCCTGTCTATCTGCCATAAAAGCCAGCCCAACACACTTACACACCTCGAAGTATTGATTTGCTCCTAGCGACTTTACCAAGCGTTTTCTCTTGTTCCTGGTTTCCTAGTTTATTCCTGTCTTGTTTTCTAGTTTCAGTCTCAGTCCTAGTTTAGCCTTGTTCATTGTTTTGTTTCATTGTTTGTTTCTTTGTTACTTTGTTTGCTCTCCTGGATTTTGACCCACGCCTGTTTATTGGATTACGCTCTTGGATTATCTTTGTTGATGCTGTTTGCTGGTGTTTTCGACCCTGACTGTTCGACCACGATCTGTTTAAATAAAGCCTTGCATTTGGATCCTCACTCTTGGTCGTCCCGTTTGTGACAGAATACTTCGCCGCACGCGGATCCAGCGGCTTTATCCACCAGCAGTTCACCATGAACCCAGCCACCCAGATTATCCGTCTCCGTCAAGGTGAGCGTCCCATTGAGGAGTACATTTTTGATTTTATTACACTGGCAAAGGCTACTTCAATGGATGAGGCCTGTTTAATAATATTTTTTCGTGGTGGACTTTCCGAGCCATTCGGTTCCCTGATGCCACTACACCAGCCTGGCTGGACCCTCCAGCAATACATTTATTTAGCACTGCAGTTGTTTGGCTCTCCGTTCACTATGGGTGTTTTAGAGGAGCTACAGCACAAGATGTCTGCCAGCTTAAAGCCTCAGCACAAGATGTCTGCTAACTCTGAGCCACAGCACAAGATGTCTGCTAGCCCCGAGCCTCAGCACAAGATGTCTGCTAGCCCAGAACCACAGCACAAGATGTTTGCTAGTCCTGAGCCACAGCACAAGATGTCTGCTAGCCCCGAGCCTCAGCACAAGATGTCTGCTAGCCCAGAACCACAGCACAAGATGTTTGCTAGTCCAGAACCACAGCACAAGATGTTTGCTAGTCCTGAGCCACAGCACAAGATATCCGCTAGCCCCGAGCCTCAGCACAAGATGTCTGCTAGCCCAGAACCACAGCACAAGATGTTTGCTAGTCCTGAGCCACAGCACAAGATGTCTGCAAGCCCAGAGCCACAGCACCAGTTGTCTGCCAGCCCAGAGCCCCTTCACAAGATGGCTGCCATCCCAAGACCCGTTCACAAAATGGCCGCCCATCCAGATCCTGTTCACAAGATGGCTGCTCTTCCAGACCCCGCTCACAAGATGGCCGCCTTTCCTGAGCCTGTTCACAAGATGGCCGCCCTTCCTGATCCTGTTCACAAGATGGCCGCCCTTCCTGATCTTGTTCACAAGATGGCCGCTCTTCCAGACCCTGCTCACAAGATGGCCGCCTTTCCTGAGCTTGTTCACAAGATGGCTGCCACCCCCAAGCCTGTTCACAAGATGGCCGCCATCCCCGAACCTGATCACAAGATGGCTGCTGTTCCTGAGCCAATTCCCAAGATGGCCGCCCTTCCCGAGTCTGTTCACAAGAAGGCCACCGTCCCAAAGCCCGTTCACAAGATGGCTCCCGTTCCTGAGTTCCTGGTCAAGATGGCCGCCACGCCAGAGCCTGCTGCAAAGATGGCCGCCACACCAGAGCTACCACACAAGATGGCCGCCTCGCCAGAGCCTGCACCCAAGATGGCCGCCATGCCAGAGCCTGCACCCAAGATGGCCGCCATGCCAGAGCCTGCACCCAAGATGGCCGCCACGCCAGAGCCTGCACCCAAGATGGCCGCCACGCCAGACCCACGTCAAGCCATAATCCTGATGCCAACGCCTGCTAATGCTACGTCAGCCAAGCCAGCGCCTGCTCACGCCACATCAGCCAAGCCAGCGCCTGCTAACACCACATCAGCCGAGCCAGCATCTGCTAACGCCACATCAACCAAACCATCGCCTGTTAACGCCATGTCTGCTGCTCCGGTACAGTCAAGTCACGACACAGCTCCTGTTCTTGTCAAGTCAAGTCACATCGTGGCTGCTGTCTCTGCAAGGTCAAGTCAAGTTACAGCTAATGCTCCTGTCAAGTCAAGTCAAGTTACAGCAGTTGTTCCTCCTGAGCCAAGTCAAGCAGCACTTCCTGAGCCAAGTCAAGCAGCATATCCTGAGTCAAGGCAAGACACCCCAACACTTCCAGAAGATAAGCAAGTTACCACAGCGCTTACAGCGTCACATCAAGACACAGCAGTACCTCCTGAATCATGTCCAGCCGCCGCTGTCCCAGCAGAGCCAACTCAAGTCACAACCACTCCCTCAAAGCCATGTCAAGTCACAGCTGCTCCTGTCACGCCAAGTCAAGTCACAGCTGCTCCTGTCACGCCAAATCAAGTCACAGCTGCTCCTGTCACGCCAAATCAAGTCACAGCTGCTCCTGTCACGCCAAGTCAAGTCACAGCTGCTCCTGTCACGCCAAGTCAAGTCACAGCTGCTCCTGTCACGCCAAGTCAAGTCACAGCTGTTCCTGTTACGCCGAGTCAAGTTACAGTTGTTCCTCTCACGCCAAGCCAAGTCACAGCTGTTCCTGTCATCCCAAGTCAAGTCACTGCTATTCCTGTCACGCCCAATCAAGTCACAGCAGTTCCTTCCAGGCCAAGTCACGTCTCGCCCGAACATCCAGAGCCGGGACATGTTTCGTCTGATCTGCCAGAGCCTTCGCTCCCAAGCCACGCAGAGCCTTCACTCCCAAGCCATGCAGAGCCAACGCTCCCAAGCCATGCACAGCCAACGCTCCCAAGCCATGCAGAGCCAACGCTCCCACGTCACGCAGAGCCAACGCTCCCAAGCCTCACGCCCACTGACCCGGAGGGCATTCCTCTGCCAACTGCGCTACCTGCTATGGCAATCGCCATTTTGAGTGTGTGGGCTGTACACTGCGCCCCAGTGCCCTCTTCTGCCCAGGAGTCCGCCCACAAGTTTGCTCTGGAGACCTCATCTACACGCATGTCCGCTGCGCCTATACCTCTTTCGGAGGTGGCGTACATAGCGGAACTTCACGCTCTGCCCGCACCGCCAAGACTTCACGCTCTGCCCGCACCGCCAAGGCTTCACGCTCTGCCTGCACCACCTATGCCCCCTGCTCTGCCAGCTCCGCCAGGGTTCCCTGCTCTACCTGCTCCGCCAAGGTTCCTTGCTCTGCCTGTTCTGCCAAGATTCCGTGCTCTGTCTGTTCCGCCAAGATTCCGTGCTCTGTCTGCTCCGCCAGGACTCCCTGCTCTGCCTGCGCCGCCAAGGCTTCACACTGTGCCTGCACCGCCTAGGCTCCCTGTCGTCTCTGACACGACCACGAAAGCCATTCCTGAAGTTCTCGTCTGCCTAGTCACGACTATGGAGGCCACCTTCCCCCATGAACTCTCTACCTCTCTCCTTGCTCTGTCTGCCTCCTCTGTCTCTGCTCTCCCCAGGTCCCAGTCCATGATGCGGCCTCCTGTTCCGCCCTGGAGGGCTTCTGCGCCTCCAGCTCTGCCCTGGAGGGCTCCTGAATCTCCTGCTCTGCTCTGGAGGGCCTTTGCCCAACCTGTTCTGCCTCAGTCTCCTGGCCCCCCCACCGCTCCCCTGGACTGTTTCTTCCTGTTGTTTTTTGGAGCGTCTGGAAGCCGCTCCTTGGGGGGGGGGGGCTATGTTACGCCAGGCCAGCAGAGGGAGCCCTTACCCCCACTGACTGTTGCTGCTCCCTCTGCTGCCTCTATGGTAGCTTCCTGTCTATCTGCCATAAAAGCCAGCCCAACACACTTACACACCTCGAAGTATTGATTTGCTCCTAGCGACTTTACCAAGCGTTTTCTCTTGTTCCTGGTTTCCTAGTTTATTCCTGTCTTGTTTTCTAGTTTCAGTCTCAGTCCTAGTTTAGCCTTGTTCATTGTTTTGTTTCATTGTTTGTTTCTTTGTTACTTTGTTTGCTCTCCTGGATTTTGACTAGGGATGTGCCGAACGAAGCTTCCGAAGCAGTGAAGCTTTTACTACAAACTGCGTTGATGCTTCGAAGCTTTTTGACACAGTGCTCTACTTCTCCATCTGGTGGTCAAAAAAAATCTCTACACCAGCTGTGCCATTGAAGTGTTTTGTTCAGTGTAAGATTGTGTTTGTGTATTTAATAAACATATGTAATTAGCAAGATGGTGGTGTGTGTGTGTGTGTGTAGAGTCCCCCCCCCCCTTTTTTGGACAATATAATGGCAATAAAGACTTTCTGTTTTTCATTTGTACTCACATCAAACATTCCCCCTTCTACATAGAGACCTATAGGCATGTGTGATTTTTTGTTTTTCATTGCTCCATTTTTCTGTGTTCTTTACAAAACATCACAAACATGTACGTTGTACAAAAACAACAACACCAAAAATAAAAAAAAATACACACACAAATGCAACTACATATTTTTATTCAAGAATATTATTTGTTCTGCTGTGCTGGAGCTTAAGCGGCTCCTTTTTTTACTGATTCACATATTAAGCATGAAACTTTATTAGGACTGTCCAGACTGAAGTGTTCCCACACTTGAGAACGGGGTCTCTTGCGTGCATTTTCCATATTGATATTAAACAAGCAATGTGAGCTGAGGACGGCGTTCACAAGGACGGCGTTTACAAGCAGCAAACAAGTTTGTAGTTGAGGAAGGACTTTTATTCATTTTGGGACAGTGGTTGAGACCGCAAGGTGTTTTAATTTACATTCATACAACAGACATTCAAACGTCATTGTTTTTATTATATATATTTTTTTATAATAATACACCATGTAAAAAAACATAAAGACATGACAATTATGGATATAATTATAACATTGGAATAAAATGGACAGCGGGTATGGGATAGCGCAATCGTCGCGCTGTGTGTTTGAGCCTTAATGACGTGTCAGTGAGGAAACAAAGCTTCATTTCCACAGGTCACGTGACAGCCTCATTTCAAGCAATGCTCCGAAACACTGTTTCGAAGCACCAGCGTGTCGAAAACTCGACACGTGTGTCGAAACTGGGTGTCGAGCGACCCATCCCTAATTTTGACCCACGCCTGTTTATTGGATTACGCTCTTGGATTATCTTTGTTGATGCTGTTTGCTGGTGTTTTCGACCCTGACTGTTCGACCACGATCTGTTTAAATAAAGCCTTGCATTTGGATCCTCACTCTTGGTCGTCCCGTTTGTGACAATATGATTTATAAACCTACACAACAATAAAATAAAATAGATAGATCACATTTTTCAAAATGCTGATTTGAACCTACCCAAAAATAAATAAAATAATATAATTAAATAAAATATTTTAGAAATTGTTGGTTTGAACCTACCCAAAAATAAAATAATTAAATTAAATAATTAAATTAAATTATTTAGATCACATTTTAGAAAATGCTGATTTGCACCTATATAAAATAAATAAATTAAAATAAAATAAATCATATTTGACATAAACCTACCCAAAATAAAATAAATAATAAAATTAATAAATAATAAATCAATTAAAAAATTAAATTAATCATATTTTAGAAACTGCTGATTTGAACCTACTCAGAAATAAAATAAAATAATACAAAGATCATATTTTAGAAGATGCTGATTTGAACCTACCCAAAAATAAAGAATAAAATAAAATAAAATACATCATATTTTAGAAAATGCTAATTTGAACCTACCAAAAAATAATAATAATAATAAAATATAATAAAATACGTTAGATCATATTTTAGCAACAACATGATAGCACCTGGCAACCACCCGAGGTAAGAAGTTTTGCATGCGTAAGCTTAAATATTACATATTAAACTGACACTCTTTTTTTGTCCACCATTGGATAACAAGAATAACAAAATGTATTAAAAATATGATATTTTTAAGAGAATAAGCTGTTTGGATAGATTACAATTTAAATGTTAGAATCAAATACTTTAAAGCATTTCAATTGTGCAAATTAGACACATATCCCATTTCAAGAGAACTGTTTTTAATTCACACATTTTAAACTATTTTAATTTAAAATATTATTTGTTATTTTTGCACTATTTATTACTGTTGCATTAATACTATGATTTTCATCTTCTATTATTTTTTTGCTGCACTTTCCCACAGACTTTCCCTGGAAAACCCCTGGTTTAAAGAAGATTGCTCTGGGGTTGCCAGCGTGTTCTGGGTAGCTTTGTCTCATGTTAGTGTTCCTAGTGAGAGTCACTGAAAGTTCTTGGACTTCATGAACTCTCTTTGAGCCCACCGTGACACTTGAGTTAGACATCCTCAGTCAGACATCCCCGCAAGCCTGACTCATCCACTCCCACAGTCAACAGAACAACAGTACTGAGCCCTGGATAACCAGCAGGCTTCATCTCTATTCTGTGGAAAGAACACAAAGCTTTCACACTTTAACCAAAACCAAAACCCAAACCACTGCTCACTCTTTAGCCAGGAGACAGGAGTGCAGGGAGGAAACATCTGTCAGCTCACATGACTGATTACCCCAAATATACCAGAAAAAACTTTTTTCACAGCATGGCAACTGAAAACCTCAAAACAAGACCAAACAACATGAGACCGCATTTATATAGTTTACATCAGGAGTTTTCAAACGCTTTGATGCCAAAGACTCTACAATATTAGGGCAGATATATAAGAAATATCACACGAGTAGCCATGCGTTATGTAGACATTATCTTTATTAACAAACCACATCTAGAATTTGAAGTCTAAACAAGTACACTCTCATCAAAAACTCTTGAAACTACATTCCAGGACACAAAAACAGTATTGTTTATAAAATTATAGTGGATTTAGGCATCCTTCATTCTCAAAATATTTAGACTTTATTTCGACTTTATTTTCATAATATAGACTTCATTCTCCAAAAATTTATTATCATAATATTACGTCTTTATTCTCAAAATATTACGACTTTATTCTCAAAATATTACGACTTTATTCTCAAAATATTACGACTTTATTTTCGAAATATTACGACTTTATTCTCAAAATATTATGATTTTATTCTCAAAACAATACGACTTTATTCTTAAAATATTGTGATTTTATTTTCAAAATATTATGATTTTTTTCTCAAAATATTACTACTTTATTACGTCTTTATTCTCAAAATATTATGATTTTATTCTCAAAACATTACGACTTTATTCTCAAAATATTACGTCTTTATTCTCAAAATATTATGATTTTATTCTCAAAATATTACGTCTTTATTCTCAAAATATTACGATTTTATTCTCAAAATATTTTGTCTTTATTCTCAAAATATTACTACTTTATTTTCAAAATATTACGACTTTATTCTCAAAATATTATGATTTTATTCTCAAAATATTATGATTTTATTCTCAAAATATTACTACTTTATTTTCAAAAGATTACAACTCGTAATCTTTTTTTTTTATTATTATTATTTTTTTTTATGTATATATGTGGCACCAAAACGCTGTTGGAAAAATAAATGACAAAAACACAAAACATTAAAAATGATAACAAAATATACACATAAAACTTTATTAAAACACATAAAAATATTAATAAAAACTATAACAGTATCTCAATGACACTAAAATAACACTACTATGTTAAAAATTAAATGCCATATTAAAAAGAGTTCATTTTCATAATACAAAAATGTATTTTTAATTAAAATATTATCTGGAAAATATTTACTTTATATTGAAAATACAGACTTTTTGTTAATTTTTTGTAATTTTAATTATTAAGTATATGCGCAATGTATAAGTTAGTATACTTTTAATACTTTTTAATAGAAAAATAACATTAATTTTATGATTTCCGACCAGATTTTTAAAAAAAGAGAGAGAATAAAAAGCAATAACATTGATTTCAATATTATGATTTTATTCTCAAAATATTACGACTTTATTCTCAAAATATTATGATTTTATTCTCAAAACATTACGTCTTTATTCTCAAAATATTATGATTTTATTCTCAAAACATTACGTCTTTATTCTCAAAATATTATGATTTTATTCTCGAAAATATTACAACTTTATCCTCAAAATATTATGATTTTATTCTCAAAATATTACGACTTTATCCTCAAAATATTATGATTTTATTCTCAAAACATTGTCTTTATTCTCAAAATATTATGATTTTATTCTCGAAAATATTACGACTTTATCCTCAAAATATTATGATTTTATTCTCAAAATATTATGAATTTATTCTCGAAAATATTACGACTTTATCCTCAAAATATTATGGTTTTATTCTCAAAACATTACGACTTTATTCTCAAAACATTACGACTTTATTCTCAAAACATTACGTCTTTATTCTCAAAATATTATGATTTTATTCTCAAAATATAACTACTTTATTTTCAAAACATTACAACTTTATTATCAAAACATTACGACTTTATTCTCAAAATATTGTGACTTTATTCTCAAAACATTACGACTTTATTCTCAAAATATTACGACTTTATTCTCAAAATATTATGATTTTATTCTCCAAATATTACTATTTTATTTTCAAAATATTACGACTTTATTCTCAAAATATTATGATTTTATTCTCCAAATATTACGATTTTATTTTCAAAACATTACGACTTTATTCTCAAAATATTATGATTTTATTCTCCAAATATTACGATTTTATTTTCAAAATATTACCACTTTATTCTCAAAATATTATGATTTTATTCTCCAAATATTACGATTTTATTTTCAAAATATTACGACTTTATTCTCAAAATATTATGATTTTTTTTTCAAAATATTACTACTTTATCCTCAAAATATTATGATTTTATTCTCAAAATATTATGGTTTTACTCTCAAAACATTACGACTTTATTCTCAAAACATTACGACTTTATTCTCAAAACATTACGTCTTTATTCTCAAAATATTATGATTTTATTCTCAAAACATTACGTCTTTATTCTCAAAATATTATGATTTTATTCTCAAAATATTATGATTTTATTCTCAAAACATTACGACTTTATTCTCAAAACATTACGTCTTTATTCTCAAAATATTATGATTTTATTCTCAAAACATTACGTCTTTATTCTCAAAATATTATTTTATCCTCAAAATATTATGATTTTATTCTCAAAATATTATGGTTTTACTCTCAAAACATTACGACTTTATTCTCAAAACATTACGACTTTATTCTCAAAACATTACGACTTTATTCTCAAAACATTACGACTTTATTCTCAAAACATTACGTCTTTATTCTCAAAATATTATGATTTTATTCTCAAAACATTACGTCTTTATTCTCAAAATATTATGATTTTATTCTCAAAATATAACTACTTTATTTTCAAAACATTACGTCTTTATTTTCAACATATGATTTTATTCTCAAAACATTACGACTTTATTCTCAAAACATTACGACTTTATTCTCAAAATATTATGATTTTACTCTCAAAACATTATGTCTTTATTCTCAAAATATTATGATTTTACTCTCAAAACATTACGTCTTTATTCTCAAAATATTATGATTTTATTCTCAACATATGATTTTATTCTCAAAATATTACTACTTTAGTACCAAAATAGTACGACTTTATTCTCAAAATATTGTGACTTTATTCTCAAAATATTACAACTTTATTCTCAAAATATTACGATTTTATTCTCAAAATATTATGATTTTATTTTCGAAATATTATGATTTTATTCTCAAAATATTATGATTTTATTCTCAAAATATTATGACTTTATTCTCAAAATAGTATGATTTTATTCTCAAAATATTACGACTTTATTCTCAAAATATTATGATTTTATTCTCAAAATAGTATGATTTTATTCTCAAAATATTACGACTTTATTCTCAAAATATTGTGACTTTATTCTCAAAATATTGTGACTTTATTCTCAAAATATTACAACTTTATTCTCAAAATATTACGACTTTATTCTCAAAATATTATGATTTTATTCTCAAAATATTATGATTTTATTTTCGAAATATTATGATTTTATTCTCAAAATATTATGATTTTATTCTCAAAATATTATGACTTTATTCTCAAAATAGTATGATTTTATTCTCAAAATATTACTACTTACTACTAATATTTAGACTTTAATCTCGTAATCTTTTTTTTTTATTTTATTTTTTTTTTTTTTTATATATGTGGCACCAAAACGCTGTTGGAAAAATAAATGACAAAAACACAAAACATTAAAAATGATAACAAAATATACACATAAAACTTTATTAAAACACATAAAAATATTAATAAAAACTATAACAGTATCTCAATGACACTAAAATAACACTACTATGTTAAAAATTAAATGCCATATTAAAAAGAGTTCATTTTCATAATACAAAAATGTATTTTTAATTAAAATATTATCTGGAAAATATTTACTTTATATTGAAAATACAGACTTTTATATAATTTTTTGTAATTTTAATTATTAAGTATATGCGCAATGTATAAGTTAGTATACTTTTAATACTTTTTAATAGAAAAATAACATTAATTTTATGATTTCCGACCAGATTTTTAAAAAAAGAGAGAGAATAAAAAGCAATAACATTGATTTCAATATTATGATTTTATTCTCAAAATATTACGACTTTATTCTCAAAATATTATGATTTTATTCTCAAAACATTACGTCTTTATTCTCAAAATATTATGATTTTATTCTCAAAACATTACGTCTTTATTCTCAAAATATTATGATTTTATTCTCGAAAATATTACAACTTTATCCTCAAAATATTATGATTTTATTCTCAAAATATTACGACTTTATCCTCAAAATATTATGATTTTATTCTCAAAACATTGTCTTTATTCTCAAAATATTATGATTTTATTCTCGAAAATATTACGACTTTATCCTCAAAATATTATGATTTTATTCTCAAAATATTATGAATTTATTCTCGAAAATATTACGACTTTATCCTCAAAATATTATGATTTTATTCTCAAAATATTACGACTTTATCCTCAAAATATTATGATTTTATTCTCAAAACATTGTCTTTATTCTCAAAATATTATGATTTTATTCTCGAAAATATTACGACTTTATCCTCAAAATATTATGATTTTATTCTCAAAATATTATGAATTTATTCTCGAAAATATTACGACTTTATCCTCAAAATATTATGGTTTTATTCTCAAAACATTACGACTTTATTCTCAAAACATTACGACTTTATTCTCAAAACATTACGACTTTATTCTCAAAACATTACGTCTTTATTCTCAAAATATTATGATTTTATTCTCAAAATATAACTACTTTATTTTCAAAACATTACAACTTTATTATCAAAACATTACGACTTTATTCTCAAAATATTGTGACTTTATTCTCAAAACATTACGACTTTATTCTCAAAATATTACGACTTTATTCTCAAAATATTATGATTTTATTCTCCAAATATTACTATTTTATTTTCAAAATATTACGACTTTATTCTCAAAATATTATGATTTTATTCTCCAAATATTACGATTTTATTTTCAAAACATTACGACTTTATTCTCAAAATATTATGATTTTATTCTCCAAATATTACGATTTTATTTTCAAAATATTACCACTTTATTCTCAAAATATTATGATTTTATTCTCCAAATATTACGATTTTATTTTCAAAATATTACGACTTTATTCTCAAAATATTATGATTTTTTTTCAAAATATTACTACTTTATCCTCAAAATATTATGATTTTATTCTCAAAATATTATGGTTTTACTCTCAAAACATTACGACTTTATTCTCAAAACATTACGACTTTATTCTCAAAACATTACGTCTTTATTCTCAAAATATTATGATTTTATTCTCAAAACATTACGTCTTTATTCTCAAAATATTATGATTTTATTCTCCAAATATTATGATTTTATTCTCAAAACATTACGACTTTATTCTCAAAACATTACGTCTTTATTCTCAAAATATTATGATTTTATTCTCAAAACATTACGTCTTTATTCTCAAAATATTATTTTATCCTCAAAATATTATGATTTTATTCTCAAAATATTATGGTTTTACTCTCAAAACATTACGACTTTATTCTCAAAACATTACGACTTTATTCTCAAAACATTACGACTTTATTCTCAAAACATTACGACTTTATTCTCAAAACATTACGTCTTTATTCTCAAAATATTATGATTTTATTCTCAAAACATTACGTCTTTATTCTCAAAATATTATGATTTTATTCTCAAAATATAACTACTTTATTTTCAAAACATTACGTCTTTATTTTCAACATATGATTTTATTCTCAAAACATTACGACTTTATTCTCAAAACATTACGACTTTATTCTCAAAATATTATGATTTTACTCTCAAAACATTATGTCTTTATTCTCAAAATATTATGATTTTACTCTCAAAACATTACGTCTTTATTCTCAAAATATTATGATTTTATTCTCAACATATGATTTTATTCTCAAAATATTACTACTTTAGTACCAAAATAGTACGACTTTATTCTCAAAATATTGTGACTTTATTCTCAAAATATTACAACTTTATTCTCAAAATATTACGATTTTATTCTCAAAATATTATGATTTTATTTTCGAAATATTATGATTTTATTCTCAAAATATTATGACTTTATTCTCAAAATAGTATGATTTTATTCTCAAAATATTACGACTTTATTCTCAAAATATTATGATTTTATTCTCAAAATAGTATGATTTTATTCTCAAAATATTACGACTTTATTCTCAAAATATTGTGACTTTATTCTCAAAATATTGTGACTTTATTCTCAAAATATTACAACTTTATTCTCAAAATATTACGACTTTATTCTCAAAATATTATGATTTTATTCTCAAAATATTATGATTTTATTTTCGAAATATTATGATTTTATTCTCAAAACAATACGACTTTATTCTTAAAATATTGTGATTTTATTTTCAAAATATTATGATTTTTTTCTCAAAATATTACTACTTTATTACGTCTTTATTCTCAAAATATTATGATTTTATTCTCAAAACATTACGACTTTATTCTCAAAATATTACGTCTTTATTCTCAAAATATTATGATTTTATTCTCAAAATATTACGTCTTTATTCTCAAAATATTACGATTTTATTCTCAAAATATTTTGTCTTTATTCTCAAAATATTACTACTTTATTTTCAAAATATTACGACTTTATTCTCAAAATATTATGATTTTATTCTCAAAATATTATGATTTTATTCTCAAAATATTACTACTTTATTTTCAAAAGATTACAACTCGTAATCTTTTTTTTTTATTATTATTATTATTTTTTATGTATATATGTGGCACCAAAACGCTGTTGGAAAAATAAATGACAAAAACACAAAACATTAAAAATGATAACAAAATATACACATAAAACTTTATTAAAACACATAAAAATATTAATAAAAACTATAACAGTATCTCAATGACACTAAAATAACACTACTATGTTAAAAATTAAATGCCATATTAAAAAGAGTTCATTTTCATAATACAAAAATGTATTTTTAATTAAAATATTATCTGGAAAATATTTACTTTATATTGAAAATACAGACTTTTTGTTAATTTTTTGTAATTTTAATTATTAAGTATATGCGCAATGTATAAGTTAGTATACTTTTAATACTTTTTAATAGAAAAATAACATTAATTTTATGATTTCCGACCAGATTTTTAAAAAAAGAGAGAGAATAAAAAGCAATAACATTGATTTCAATATTATGATTTTATTCTCAAAATATTACGACTTTATTCTCAAAATATTATGATTTTATTCTCAAAACATTACGTCTTTATTCTCAAAATATTATGATTTTATTCTCAAAACATTACGTCTTTATTCTCAAAATATTATGATTTTATTCTCGAAAATATTACAACTTTATCCTCAAAATATTATGATTTTATTCTCAAAATATTACGACTTTATCCTCAAAATATTATGATTTTATTCTCAAAACATTGTCTTTATTCTCAAAATATTATGATTTTATTCTCGAAAATATTACGACTTTATTCTCAAAACATTACGACTTTATTCTCAAAACATTACGTCTTTATTCTCAAAATATTATGATTTTATTCTCAAAATATAACTACTTTATTTTCAAAACATTACAACTTTATTATCAAAACATTACGACTTTATTCTCAAAATATTGTGACTTTATTCTCAAAACATTACGACTTTATTCTCAAAATATTACGACTTTATTCTCAAAATATTATGATTTTATTCTCCAAATATTACTATTTTATTTTCAAAATATTACGACTTTATTCTCAAAATATTATGATTTTATTCTCCAAATATTACGATTTTATTTTCAAAACATTACGACTTTATTCTCAAAATATTATGATTTTATTCTCCAAATATTACGATTTTATTTTCAAAATATTACCACTTTATTCTCAAAATATTATGATTTTATTCTCCAAATATTACGATTTTATTTTCAAAATATTACGACTTTATTCTCAAAATATTATGATTTTTTTTTCAAAATATTACTACTTTATCCTCAAAATATTATGATTTTATTCTCAAAATATTATGGTTTTACTCTCAAAACATTACGACTTTATTCTCAAAACATTACGACTTTATTCTCAAAACATTACGTCTTTATTCTCAAAATATTATGATTTTATTCTCAAAACATTACGTCTTTATTCTCAAAATATTATGATTTTATTCTCAAAATATTATGATTTTATTCTCAAAACATTACGACTTTATTCTCAAAACATTACGTCTTTATTCTCAAAATATTATGATTTTATTCTCAAAACATTACGTCTTTATTCTCAAAATATTATTTTATCCTCAAAATATTATGATTTTATTCTCAAAATATTATGGTTTTACTCTCAAAACATTACGACTTTATTCTCAAAACATTACGACTTTATTCTCAAAACATTACGACTTTATTCTCAAAACATTACGACTTTATTCTCAAAACATTACGTCTTTATTCTCAAAATATTATGATTTTATTCTCAAAACATTACGTCTTTATTCTCAAAATATTATGATTTTATTCTCAAAATATAACTACTTTATTTTCAAAACATTACGTCTTTATTTTCAACATATGATTTTATTCTCAAAACATTACGACTTTATTCTCAAAACATTACGACTTTATTCTCAAAATATTATGATTTTACTCTCAAAACATTATGTCTTTATTCTCAAAATATTATGATTTTACTCTCAAAACATTACGTCTTTATTCTCAAAATATTATGATTTTATTCTCAACATATGATTTTATTCTCAAAATATTACTACTTTAGTACCAAAATAGTACGACTTTATTCTCAAAATATTGTGACTTTATTCTCAAAATATTACAACTTTATTCTCAAAATATTACGATTTTATTCTCAAAATATTATGATTTTATTTTCGAAATATTATGATTTTATTCTCAAAATATTATGATTTTATTCTCAAAATATTATGACTTTATTCTCAAAATAGTATGATTTTATTCTCAAAATATTACGACTTTATTCTCAAAATATTATGATTTTATTCTCAAAATAGTATGATTTTATTCTCAAAATATTACGACTTTATTCTCAAAATATTGTGACTTTATTCTCAAAATATTGTGACTTTATTCTCAAAATATTACAACTTTATTCTCAAAATATTACGACTTTATTCTCAAAATATTATGATTTTATTCTCAAAATATTATGATTTTATTTTCGAAATATTATGATTTTATTCTCAAAATATTATGATTTTATTCTCAAAATATTATGACTTTATTCTCAAAATAGTATGATTTTATTCTCAAAATATTACTACTTACTACTAATATTTAGACTTTAATCTCGTAATCTTTTTTTTTTATTTTATTTTTTTTTTTTTTTATATATGTGGCACCAAAACGCTGTTGGAAAAATAAATGACAAAAACACAAAACATTAAAAATGATAACAAAATATACACATAAAACTTTATTAAAACACATAAAAATATTAATAAAAACTATAACAGTATCTCAATGACACTAAAATAACACTACTATGTTAAAAATTAAATGCCATATTAAAAAGAGTTCATTTTCATAATACAAAAATGTATTTTTAATTAAAATATTATCTGGAAAATATTTACTTTATATTGAAAATACAGACTTTTATATAATTTTTTGTAATTTTAATTATTAAGTATATGCGCAATGTATAAGTTAGTATACTTTTAATACTTTTTAATAGAAAAATAACATTAATTTTATGATTTCCGACCAGATTTTTAAAAAAAGAGAGAGAATAAAAAGCAATAACATTGATTTCAATATTATGATTTTATTCTCAAAATATTACGACTTTATTCTCAAAATATTATGATTTTATTCTCAAAACATTACGTCTTTATTCTCAAAATATTATGATTTTATTCTCAAAACATTACGTCTTTATTCTCAAAATATTATGATTTTATTCTCGAAAATATTACAACTTTATCCTCAAAATATTATGATTTTATTCTCAAAATATTACGACTTTATCCTCAAAATATTATGATTTTATTCTCAAAACATTGTCTTTATTCTCAAAATATTATGATTTTATTCTCGAAAATATTACGACTTTATCCTCAAAATATTATGATTTTATTCTCAAAATATTATGAATTTATTCTCGAAAATATTACGACTTTATCCTCAAAATATTATGATTTTATTCTCAAAATATTACGACTTTATCCTCAAAATATTATGATTTTATTCTCAAAACATTGTCTTTATTCTCAAAATATTATGATTTTATTCTCGAAAATATTACGACTTTATCCTCAAAATATTATGATTTTATTCTCAAAATATTATGAATTTATTCTCGAAAATATTACGACTTTATCCTCAAAATATTATGGTTTTATTCTCAAAACATTACGACTTTATTCTCAAAACATTACGACTTTATTCTCAAAACATTACGTCTTTATTCTCAAAATATTATGATTTTATTCTCAAAATATAACTACTTTATTTTCAAAACATTACAACTTTATTATCAAAACATTACGACTTTATTCTCAAAATATTGTGACTTTATTCTCAAAACATTACGACTTTATTCTCAAAATATTACGACTTTATTCTCAAAATATTATGATTTTATTCTCCAAATATTACTATTTTATTTTCAAAATATTACGACTTTATTCTCAAAATATTATGATTTTATTCTCCAAATATTACGATTTTATTTTCAAAACATTACGACTTTATTCTCAAAATATTATGATTTTATTCTCCAAATATTACGATTTTATTTTCAAAATATTACCACTTTATTCTCAAAATATTATGATTTTATTCTCCAAATATTACGATTTTATTTTCAAAATATTACGACTTTATTCTCAAAATATTATGATTTTTTTTCAAAATATTACTACTTTATCCTCAAAATATTATGATTTTATTCTCAAAATATTATGGTTTTACTCTCAAAACATTACGACTTTATTCTCAAAACATTACGACTTTATTCTCAAAACATTACGTCTTTATTCTCAAAATATTATGATTTTATTCTCAAAACATTACGTCTTTATTCTCAAAATATTATGATTTTATTCTCCAAATATTATGATTTTATTCTCAAAACATTACGACTTTATTCTCAAAACATTACGTCTTTATTCTCAAAATATTATGATTTTATTCTCAAAACATTACGTCTTTATTCTCAAAATATTATTTTATCCTCAAAATATTATGATTTTATTCTCAAAATATTATGGTTTTACTCTCAAAACATTACGACTTTATTCTCAAAACATTACGACTTTATTCTCAAAACATTACGACTTTATTCTCAAAACATTACGACTTTATTCTCAAAACATTACGTCTTTATTCTCAAAATATTATGATTTTATTCTCAAAACATTACGTCTTTATTCTCAAAATATTATGATTTTATTCTCAAAATATAACTACTTTATTTTCAAAACATTACGTCTTTATTTTCAACATATGATTTTATTCTCAAAACATTACGACTTTATTCTCAAAACATTACGACTTTATTCTCAAAATATTATGATTTTACTCTCAAAACATTATGTCTTTATTCTCAAAATATTATGATTTTACTCTCAAAACATTACGTCTTTATTCTCAAAATATTATGATTTTATTCTCAACATATGATTTTATTCTCAAAATATTACTACTTTAGTACCAAAATAGTACGACTTTATTCTCAAAATATTGTGACTTTATTCTCAAAATATTACAACTTTATTCTCAAAATATTACGATTTTATTCTCAAAATATTATGATTTTATTTTCGAAATATTATGATTTTATTCTCAAAATATTATGACTTTATTCTCAAAATAGTATGATTTTATTCTCAAAATATTACGACTTTATTCTCAAAATATTATGATTTTATTCTCAAAATAGTATGATTTTATTCTCAAAATATTACGACTTTATTCTCAAAATATTGTGACTTTATTCTCAAAATATTGTGACTTTATTCTCAAAATATTACAACTTTATTCTCAAAATATTACGACTTTATTCTCAAAATATTATGATTTTATTCTCAAAATATTATGATTTTATTTTCGAAATATTATGATTTTATTTTCGAAATATTATGATTTTATTCTCAAAATATTATGATTTTATTCTCAAAATATTATGACTTTATTCTCAAAATAGTATGATTTTATTCTCAAAATATTACTACTTACTACTAATATTTAGACTTTAATCTCGTAATCTTTTTTTTTTATTTTATTTTATTTTTTTTTTATATGTGGCACCAAAACGCTGTTGGAAAAATAAATGACAAAAACACAAAACATTAAAAATGATAACAAAATATACACATAAAACTTTATTAAAACACATAAAAATATTAATAAAAACTATAACAGTATCTCAATGACACTAAAATAACACTACTATGTTAAAAATTAAATGCCATATTAAAAAGAGTTCATTTTCATAATACAAAAATGTATTTTTAATTAAAATATTATCTGGAAAATATTTACTTTATATTGAAAATACAGACTTTTATATAATTTTTTGTAATTTTAATTATTAAGTATATGCGCAATGTATAAGTTAGTATATTTTTAATACTTTTTAATAGAAAAATAACATTAATTTTATGATTTCCGACCAGATTTTTAAAAAAAGAGAGAGAATAAAAAGCAATAACATTGATTTCAGTAAATGTGTTCAATAATTGCTACACAAATGTTGAAAAGTCCTAAAATTTTTTTTTTTTTTCAATTTTGTATTGTATTACAATATTGCACAATATTTGTGTTTTCAATTTTCCATGAACAAACAAATATCACAATGCGTTCCCTGAGTTTATTTACCTAAATAAACAAACTGCTCTGTTTTAATAAGACTCTAAAATGATAAGAATGAATGCTGAAATTCTGTTTTTCCAAGGTCTTGTTTAATGACAAAACAGATCATCCTCAGTGGAGTTAAACAGAGACTAGTGTTGTCTCTCCAATGAACTCTGACGGGAATTACAAGCTTCTCTGCTGTAACTGTGTCAAACCTCTTCAGCTTAAGGGGCTTTTTTTTCTTGGAAACAGCAAGGAAACCAACAAAGACACATATTAAAGAGACCATTGGAAATAATGGGATCAGACGTTTATAGCATTGTTTTTTTCTTTTTTTGTAGTAGAAATGCTAAAGTTATCCTTTACTACTCCTTAATCATGACCATTTTAATAAACTTTTGACTATAAAATTATTTGTTCACCTCAGAAATAGTGTGAAATATCACCTTTATAAATAATGCAAAACCATAAAATTATGACACTGCATGCAAAAACACAGCTTTTTGGTGTTTTATAAAATGTTTTTTCAGACTAGTGGAAAGAAAACACCCAAAATACACTGTTAAGTGTTTCTTTTATAGCACTTTATCTATTTGTGTCAATAGATTTCAATTACACTACATATTTTTTTAAAGCCTGTTTTCTCAAAATGCGTTTTTCTCCTACACTGAGCCATACATCTCCACTTCAGTAGCACTCACACACACCAAACTTTACATTTTTATTCCTCTCTATATTATAAAGGTTTTTACAGAGGGATTTGTTCATATATAATTTGCTTGATTTTACACGACTTTTTATTCCCCAAAAATGGTAAAAAAAAAATACACTGCTTGCATTGTTTCAATACAAAGTTTTTTTCTGAATTATGGAGGGACAAAATTAGATACCCAAAATCCCCTCTGTAAAAACATTTGACTTTAATATGTCAAAAAAAAAAAAAAAATTTTTAAAGATATTTTAAAGAATGTTAGTAACCAAAGAGTTGACAGCACCCATTGACTTCCATAGTATTTTTTCCTAGTATTTTTCATAATTTTTGCTTTATTTTCAAATATTTCTACTTAATTCTCATAATTTTTGCTTTATTATCAAAATATTTAGACTTTATTTTCATATTTTGACTTAATTCTGAAATATTTAGACTTAATTCTCATAATTTTTGCTTTATTTTCAAATATTTCTACTTTATTCTCGTAATTTTGGCTTCATTCTCAAAATATTTAGACTTTATTTTCATATTTTGACTTAATTCTGAAAATATTTAGGCTTAATTCTATATTTTTTCCCCAGCTAAGAAGTCAATGGCTACCGGAAACTATTTTGAACACAAAAAAATATCATCTTTTGTGTTCAACATATGAAAGAAACTGAAAATTGAAAATGAAACTAAAAATGATCATAATTTTTGCTTTATTTTCAAAATATTTTGACTTTATTCTCGTAATTTTTACTTTATTCTCAAAATATTTCTACTTTATTCTCGTAATTTTGACTTTATTCTCGAAATATTTAGACTTTATTCTCGTAATTTTGACTTTATTCTCAAAATATTTCTACTTTATTCTCGTAATTTTGACTTTATTCTCGAAATATTTAGACTTTATTCTCGTAATTTCGACTTCTTTCACATAATTTCGACGGCTTTCTCGAAATATTTAGACTTTATTTTCATATTTTGACTTAATTCTGAAATATTTAGACTTAATTCTCATAATTTTTGCTTTATTTTCAAATATTTCTACTTTATTCTCGTAATTTTGGCTTCATTCTCAAAATATTTAGACTTTATTTTCATATTTTGACTTAATTCTGAAAATATTTAGGCTTAATTCTATATTTTTTCCCCAGCTAAGAAGTCAATGGCTACCGGAAACTATTTTGAACACAAAAAAATATCATCTTTTGTGTTCAACATATGAAAGAAACTGAAAATTGAAAATGAAACTAAAAATGATCATAATTTTTGCTTTATTTTCAAAATATTTTGACTTTATTCTCGTAATTTTTACTTAATTTTCAAAATATTTCTACTTTATTCTCGTAATTTCGACTTCTTTCACAATTTCGACGGCTTTCTCAAAATATTTAGACTTAATTCTCATAATTTTTGCTTTATTTTCAAATATTTCTACTTAATTCTCATAATTTTTGCTTTATTATCAAAATATTTAGACTTTATTTTCATATTTTGACTTAATTCTGAAAATATTTAGGCTTAATTCTATATTTTTTCCCCAGCTAAGAAGTCAATGGCTACCGGAAACTATTTTGAACACAAAAAAATATCATCTTTTGTGTTCAACATATGAAAGAAACTGAAAATTGAAAATGAAACTAAAAATGATCATAATTTTTGCTTTATTTTCAAAATATTTAGACTTTATTCTCGTAATTTTTACTTTATTCTCAAAATATTTCTACTTTATTCTCGTAATTTTGACTTTATTCTCGAAATATTTAGACTTTATTCTCGTAATTTCGACTTCTTTCACATAATTTCGACGGCTTTCTCGAAATATTTAGACCTTATTTTCATATTTTGACTTAATTCTGAAATATTTAGACTTAATTCTATATTTTTTCCCCAGCTAAGAAGTCAATGGCTACCGGAAACTATTTTGAACACAAAATATCATCTTTTGTGTTCAACATATGAAAGAAACTGAAAATTGAAAATGAAACTAAAAATGATCATAATTTTTGCTTTATTTTCAAAATATTTAGACTTTATTCTCGTAATTTTTACTTTATTCTCAAAATATTTAGACTTTATTCTCGCAATTTTTACTTAATTTTCAAAATATTTCGACTTTATTCTCAAAATATTTCGACCTTATTCTTGTACTTCTGACTTTTTTCTCAAAATATTTAAACTTTATTCTCGTAATTTTTACTTAATTTTCAAAATATTTCTACTTTATTCTCGTAATTTTGACTTTATTCTCGAAATATTTAGACTTTATTCTCGTAATTTCGACTTCTTTCACATAATTTCGACGGCTTTCTCAAAATATTTAGACTTTATTTTCATATTTTGACTTAATTCTGAAATATTTAGACTTAATTCTCATAATTTTTGCTTTATTATCAAAATATGTAGACTTTATTTTCATATTTTGACTTAATTCTGAAATATTTAGACTTAATTCTCATAATTTTTGCTTTATTATCAAAATATTTAGACTTTATTTTCATATTTTGACTTAATTCTGAAAATATTTAGGCTTAATTCTATATTTTTTTCCCCAGCTAAGAAGTCAATGGCTACCGGAAACTATTTTGAACACAAAAAAAATATCATCTTTTATGTTCAACATATGAAAGAAACTGAAAATTGAAAATAAAACTAAAAATGATCATAATTTTTGCTTTATTTTCAAAATATTTCTACTTTATTCTCGTCATTTTTACTTAAATTTTCAAAATATTTCGACCTTATTCTTGTACTTCTGACTTTTTTTATCAAAATATTTAGACTTTATTCTCGTAATTTCGACTTCTTTCACATAATTTCGACGTCTTTCTCAAAATATTTAAACTTGTATGAGTTTCTTTCTTCTGCAGAATACAAAAGAAGATATTTTAAAGAATGTTAGTAACCAAACAGCTGACGGCACCCATTGACTTCCGTAGTATTTTTTCCCCAGCTCAAGAAGTCAATGGCCCCCAGCAACTGTTTTGAACACAAAACATCATCTTTTGTGTTCAACATATGAAAGAAACTCCAGAATGAGTAAATGACGTCAGAATTTTCATTTTCGAATGAAGCGTAACTTTAATACATGTCAGCATGATCTTAATCCAGTGATGTTGGATTGGCGTATACATAAACGAAGCGTGCACATTTATAAGCAGATTTGAATGCATTGACTTTATTCCATCTGTACGCATTAACCTCACGGGTATCTCCAGATGGGACTCGCCCTGACCTCACAACATACTTTCATTTACCCTTAGAGTGAGTTGATAAGTCACGTCAGGCAAAGAGTCCAGCGCGCGCAGGTCAACGAGGACCTGTGTCACCAGATGAGCCAGCGCAGAAACAAATCTGCACTTAATAAGCGTTTCTGCCTGATAGCGCTCGTGAGGTACTAATGAGATTTGGCATACAGCCTAGACACTAAGGTACCATGTTTGCTGAGGTGAAACTCAATATCCTGAATGAAACACACGCCACAGAAAAGCAGCGGTGGGACGTCAGGTCTATCGGGGAAAGCCTCAGTGTTACTAGTGTGATATGTAAACTGATTTATAGTAAGTATAAAACTGTGATGCATAACTCACCCGAAACATGAACTCAAACTGTGAGGCTTGAGGAGAGGTGTAATAATACTTTTCTAAAGTGATTAGACTTACCATTTTAATAGGGAAACTTTGACATGGGTCAGTAAGCAATCATTTAGCAATGTCTTAGCAACTCCAACACCCTAGAAACTTGGAATCAGTACGATTTTTTATGTTTTTTTTGTTTTTTTTAAGTTTCTTATGCTCATCAAGGCTGCATGTATTTGATCAGAAATCCAGAAATGAACTGTAATATTGTGAAATATTATTTAAATGTAAAATAACTGTGAATATATTTTAAAAATGCAATTTATTTCAGTGATGCAAAGCTGAATTTTATGCTTCATTCTCTAAATATTTCAACTTTATTTTCATAATTTTGACTTTATTCTCAAAATATTTAGACTTTATTTTCATATTTTGACTTAATTCTGAAAATATTTAGACTTAATTCTCATAATTTTTGCTGTATTTTCAAAATATTTCTACTCTATTCTTGTAATTTTTACTTTATTCTCAATTTTTTTAACTTTATTCTCGTAATTTTGACTTAATTCTCAAAATATGTCAACTTTACACTCATAATTTTGGCTTCATTCCTAAAATATTTAATCTTTATTTTTCATATTTGACTTAACCCTCAAAGACCGAGACAGCCGCCGGCGGCTAAAAATAACTATTGTTCTTAAATGTTTAATAACTTTTGAACCGCTAATCCAATTTGAATGCTTTAAAAAGTCTCGTAAAGTACAGAGTCTACTCTTTTCAATGATATCGCATTTGTCTCATTTGGATATTCAGAGGCTCCGTGGTAAGCGTGATTACGTCATCACATTTCCTCAGCACTGATTCGTCAGATGAAATCAATACGTTTTGGTCCTCTGAGCCAAACAGGAACGATTGTTGATGCTTAGTCCCACCCCTGTGCCCCGATTGGTTCAAACTGTCATCTATTCAACCAATAAACATAGGTTTTGGTCTTTTGAACCACCAATTAGTATGTTTCTTTGCAGATCTGAACAGACGCAAAGTGAAAGCAAAGTGCGTCTTGCGTGCATGAAAACAAACGCAAAATAACACATTTGCATGACAGCATTCTTTGAAAATGTACAGAAATACTCACGACAGAGCCCTTTGACGTAAAACAAACCAAAAACAAGGATGAAACAGCAGTAGATATCGGATAAAGCACTGGAATGTGGGTTTTCGGTCACTAGGCGATGTCCCGGTAAAATAGATTCCGACGCAGACTACAGCCAGCAGATCCATCTATTTGGTTGTTATATTATGTGACTATTATATAGTTTTTAAAGATTATTTGTACTATTTTTTCGGTTGCACTCTGTATATTTCTCTCTCATTTTGTGTGTAGTTTGTGAATAATTTGGATTGTTTATTTTTTTGTTGCACAAGACAATTTGTGCAATTTTTCTTGTGCTACTTTCTACACTATTTGTGTTTATTGTTCATCTTTTGGATTAAGAATATATTTATCTGAAAAAGTAAATTATTTTTACTGTGTTTTGCTATTATTTAACACTGTTTCTGCGATGACTTTACTCCTGAAACGTTTTTGGACAGGTCTATATTGTCAATAAACGAAATGGGCCTGTTTTTCACTGAAAAGCGCCTAAATAATATTGTAATAATTGGCTATAACTTGCTTGGGGAATGTTATATATAAACAAAATTTTATTTGGAAGTGTAAAACACCTAAATACAAATTTTTAAAGAAAAAAATCCAAACTTCAGAAGTTTTTGTTTGAGTACACAGTAAAAAACACCCAATTGTTGGTAGCGTTTTTTCCTAAAATTCTGGAAATTCACTAATTTTTAGAGAAAACAAAAGGAAATTTGTAATTTTAAATTAGCTAGACATAAAGTTCAAGTTCTTATGTTTATAATGATATATGACAATTGATGCTGACTGCTAGAATAGGACTGAAAAAACAAAGAAATATACAGGTGCCTCAGGTGCCCCAAAAATGTTCTAGGTCTTTAAGGGTTAATTCTGAAAATATTTAGACTTAATTCTCATCATTTTGACCTCATTCTCAAATAATTTCTACTTTATTCTCATAATGTTGGCTTCATTCTCAAAATATGTCAACTTTATTTCAACTTTATTCTCATAATTTTTGCTTTATTCTTAAAATATTTTACTTTATTTTTTGTAATTTTGACTTTATTCTCAAGATATGTCAACTTTATTCTCATAATTTTGGCTTCATTCTCAAAATATTTAGACTTTATTTTCATATTTTGACTTAATTATGAAATTAATTCTAATAATTTTTCTTTATTTTCAAAATATTTGACTTTATTCTTATAATTTTGACTTTATTCTCAAAATATTTCGACTTTATTCTCAAAATATTTCGACTTTATTCTCCTAATTTCAACTTTATTCTGAAAATATTTAGACTTATTATCACAGTAATATTGTGAAATATTATTTCAATGTAAAATAACTGTCTTCTATGTGAATATATTTTAAAATGTAATTTATTCCTGTGATACAAAGCTGAATTTCAGAATCTATTTTTTTGGCTTCACTCTCAAAATATTTTGACTTTATTTTGACTTTTTTCCCCGTAATTTTTGCTTTATTCTTAAAATGTTTCAACTTTTTGTAATTTTTACTTTCTTCTCAAAATATTTAGAGTTTATTTGCATAATTTTGACTTCATTCTCAAAATATTTAGACTTTACTCTCGTAATTCTGAGGCTATTCTTAAAATATTTAGATTTTTTTTCATATTTTGACTTAATTCTGAAAATATTTAGACTTAATTCTCATAATTTTTGCTTTATTCTCAAAATAACTATTCTCGTAATTTTGACTCTTTTCTTAAAATATTTAGACATTAATTTTGTAATTTTGACTTTATTTTCAAAATTTTTTTGACTTATTATCACAGTAATATTGTGAAATATTATTTCAATGTAAAATAACTGTCTTCTATGTGAATATATTTTAAAATGTAATTTATTCCAGTGATGCAAAGCTGAATTTTCAGCATCATTACTCCAGTCTTCAGTGTCACTTAAATTGATGATCCTTAAGAAATCATTCTAATACGCTGATTTATTATCAATGTTGATAAGTCTTTTTTTAAGAAATTAATACGTTTATTCACCAAGGATGTGGTAAATTGCAAAAAATAAAATAAAAAAGTGATAGCAAAGGCATATATTGTTCAAAATTTTAAAATAAAAATATCTATTTTGCATAAATGCTGTTTGTTTGTTTTTTTACTTTTTATTCATCAAAGAATCCTGAAAAATCAATCACAGGTTCCAAAAAATATTAAGAAGCACAAATATTTCCAACATTGATAATAAAAGTAATAACCCAGCATATTACAATGATTTCTGAAGGATCGTGTGACACTGAAGACTGGAGTAATGGTTGATGAAAACAGGAATAAATTACACTTTAAAATATATTAAAATAGAAAAACCTTATTTTAAACTGTAATAATATTTCACAATATTACTGCTTTTTTTCTGTAGTTTTGATCAAATAAATGCAGCCATATACTGATCCCAAATTTTTGAATGGCAGTGTAAGTCTTTGAAATTGATCCCAAAAAAATGGGTCGATACCCTTTCAAATAGTACTAACATATACACTTTAGGTACTAATACATACTTTTAAAGTAGTAATACAGGGGTAAATAAGGTACAAAGACATACCTTTTAGCTTTTGTACCTTTTGTGCCAGCTTTGAACTTTTTTTTTAAAGTACATAAAAGCTAGCAAAGTATTTGACATTATTATTATTATTATTGTTATTATTATTATAACATCTACATTATAACTTATCATGAAAACATTAGTTTTTCCCCTTTATTTCCCCAAAAAAGAAGGGGTAGCAGCATCAATAATAAATTCTCAAAATAAAATTTTAAAAGAGACAAACATCTTTTTTTTAATCTTTTTTTTCTTTTTGTATTAATGGCAATTTTCTGCTTGCTTATACGAATGTGCACTAATGCTTGTTCTGTAAATAAATAGATAAACAAATAAATAAATGCTTGAAATAAATAAATATAATATTTTATTAAAGTCATCTGTGATGTATGAGATAAAGGAAAATAAAATAAAACAAAATGCAAAACAAAACCAGAGCCGTTGAGAAACGTGCAACGTGAACTCAATAGTTCCAAACAACTTGTGCTGTCAGTATGTTTGAATGGGTTTAATCAGAACAGACAGTGGTTTCACAATATTTGCAGCAATTTCTAGTAATTTTTAACACAATGTGCATTGACTGTGCATTGATAACTAACCTTAATTTTTACAATCACATTTTATTGTAAGGAGTGATAAAAAGACAGCGTTAATATGGTCTCATACTCCTTCGCAGTTACAAGAGAGTACCTTTTAAACAATTAAATATTAAAAAATATATATACGTTTATAAAGTGTAAAGTTGAACGTTAGTGTTAGTGATATATTAATCTTATTTACATAACACAAGCTTTGAACTTATTCTTTCTGATATCTTTTTCTTTCTTTTTGTAATTGCTTGTTTTTCATAGCAATATCTGGCAACATTGCACATTCATAAAAAAAGCTTATAGACAATCTGTAACTTAATTGCTAACAGGAAGATACCGCAATCGCTAAGACAAACGCAGTGATCATCGGTAATATCTGAACAGTGTTGTTTTTGACAACCATCTTAGATTTAGTCTTAGTCTTAGTCTTTTGGACTAAAATGCTTCTTAGTTTTAGTCAAATTTTAGTCACTTCTATATGTGATAGTTTTAGTCCAATTTTAGTCGACGAAAAGTCAAAAAGGTTTTAGTCTAGTTTTAGTCAAAAAAAAAAAAGGGAAAAAAGTAGTCTTTTAACAAATTAATGTAGGTCAGTAAGTATTTTGCTGTTGGGTAGTGTCACTTATAAGTTCTGAAAATAGCAGATTTTCACCAATAATTACAATAATGAAGGAATGTTTTAGAACATAAAAGACAAACGAGGATGGAATGCTAAAACGGCTTGCCATAGCGTCAGATACTTTTTAAGTTTTAATTGGCATGCACAATAAGCGGAAATGTCATGCATTTTAAACGTCTGACGGACCACCCACTAACATTTTCGTCTATTCTCGTCTCGTCAACGAAAACTCACACACGTCTCGTCATGTATTAGTCATCAACGAGCCATTTTTATCTCGTCATCGTCTCGTTATCGTCATGAAAAAAAGTGCCGTCAACGAAATGATTTCGTCATCGTCATCGTTGATGAAAACAACACTGTATCTGAAAGAAATGTATGCTGGAAGTGAACTTACTTACTGATCTTAGTGCAATAAACGGTCTATTGTCTAACGATAAACATATTATTTGTAAATGAAGTAATTTCTTCAACATTCTGGCAAGTGTGCTTGAGAAACACTGAAATGAATGGGCTTCAATGCTGGAACTATTGGCTATATTTTGAAAAGGACCCACAGTAATGCTAAACCTTTCCACTTGAGTTAATGTACAAATCTAGTTTTCTTTACATCGTATCACATTCAGATCTGAGTAGCCACTTCTTACATTCACCATGTATAATAAATGCATCTGCACCTGAAATGGTGCAGAGGCCTTGTTACACAACTCTACAACTTTATAGCACTGCGAGCAGCCAACAGGCCGAACACTCAGCACCTCAACACGAATATGGGAGCGATTAGGAGTTCTTTGAAACCGACAAGGTAATTAAAACAAGATAGACCCAGGTTCATCGTAAATCTTGGCTTTCGCCACACACCTTCACAAGCTCCCTCTGCTTCTTTTCTAGCACTTTTCTGCAAAACGCTCTCAAGACAGAGCGACCAACCTTTCAACTTTCAGTCGGAAACTTGTTAGGAAACAAGGCGTTGCCTGTCAAACTACTGGAAAGCTAGAGGACGAATATTTCTTTACTGAGTGTTGGTCCATGTGGCGGGCCAATAGTGCCTTAAGCACTTTCTGAGAAAAGACTTCTGTTCTTAGTGTCCTGCTGTGGACGAAACTACACCCTAGCCATTCGGGACGTTCCACTGGTCGCCCCTCGTCAATAAAAGTGAGAAAAATCAAACGGAGGACATCGTACGTCACACTGTGAACATCTGCCGACCAGAGGCGCCAACTAACGCAGAAGCTGTCTTCGCTCTTCCTGTTTCGTACGTGCTATACGAAGCGATATGAACGTCTGGGGTCCGATGTTTATTCCGGAAGAGCTGTCGGAACATGAAAGACCGTAGCTCATTAAACTTAAGTGAAAATAAATGAATTGTTGTGAGTGACAACAGAAGAGCCATTTAGGGACCGTCTTTGGTCTTAACCAACACGTAAACTGTTGTGACCAACTGATTTTTTGTTCTTTAATATTATGACCACAAGACTGGAGATGTTGAGTTTATTCCTGTATGGCCACATTTGATCGGTTAATGTTGTGGTTGATTTATTGCCGGGACTGGGCTGTATAGATGCCACATGTCAGTCTGATTAAAAATAAATAAAAAAAACAGCCAAACTGGCTTTGAAGAGCTACAGTGCCTATAATCTTGATGAGAGGATCCACCAATCAGAACCACTAGAAGGGAAATGAACATCAGGCCAAAAAAACAAACAACTGTAAAAGACGCTAGTCACTTGACTACATTTACAGACTGTACTTGCACTACTGTACTTGTGTTTTTATATTACATATTTATATTATATTTTATATAAAAAATACAGTAAAAACAGTAATATTGTGAAATATTTTTACAATTTAAAATAACTAGGTTCTATTTGAATATTTTTTCACATGTAATTTATTTCTGTGATCAAAGCTGATATTTCAGCATCATTGCTGCAGTCTTTAGTGTCACACGATCCTTCAGAAATTATTCTAATATGCTGATTTGCATATTGCTGAGAAACATTTATTATATGTAACCCTGGACCTCAAAACCAGTCTTAAGTAACATGGTTATATTTGTATTTTTAAAGGCTAAACTTTAAAGGCTATTTTCTCAGTATTTCGTTTTTTGTTTTTGTTTTTTGTTTTTTGCACCCTCAGATTCCACATTTTCAAATAGTTGTATCTTGGCCAACTTTTGTCCTATCCCAACAAACCATACCATCAGCTTTCATTTAGCTTATTTATTCAGCTTTCGGATGATGTATAAATCTCAATAAAAAAATAAAAAAATTACCCTTATGACTGGTTTTGTGGTCCAGGGTCACATATCATCAATGTTGAAAACAGTTGTGAAGCTTCGCAATTTGTGAAAACATTTTGTTTTTAAGTTTCTTTAAGGAATATAAAGTTTAAAACAGTTTGAAAAGGAACATCTTTTTGAACATTATAAATGTAAACATTTTATCAATTTATTTAATCCTTGGCAAATTAAAGTACTAATAAAAAAGTCTCAAATTTCTGTCTCTGTTGTGTTTATATACTTTTTTGCTTCACCTACAAAATGGCTTTAGTTTACAGTCACAGTTGCAACATCTCAGCTCATGTTTGAAATGTTTTTTTGGGTTTTTTTTTTTTATATGTGAGAGATTAATGTGTGAACACACTGACAGAATAATCTCATACGGAATATGTGATTTTAATCATATTTTGGAGATCATGTTTTTATTAAACTAAAAATAGAAGGAACAAATTGGATTACTTGTTCATGTTCATGTACCAGCAGCAATATTTCAAAATAATCCACCTTAGTGACAACAAAGAACATGAACATAATATTTTCCTCTTTTTACATAGATTGCTGATCTATTATAAGACACGGGAGTTGCCAGTTTTCTCTTCTTCACTTCCTTCTTCTCTTATATACTGTGCCTTGCAAAAGTATTCATACCCCTGCATTTTTTTTTTTTTTTACATTTTATGTTGCCGCATTATGTTAAACTGTTTTAAATAACTTATTCCATGTCAATCTACACTCCGTACACCATAATGGCAAAGCAAAAAAAAAAAGGTTTTTAACTTCTTTGCAAATGTATTAAAAATAAAACAACTTTCCATTGCATAAGTATTCATACCCTTATCTAGGACAGTTGAAATTTAGCTTAGGAGCATTCATATTGCTTGTAGATGTTACTACACTTCGAGCGAAGCTAACCTGTGGCAAATTCAATTAAATTGGTATGACTTGGAAAGGCACACACGTTTAATAAAAGGTCTAACAGCTGAAAATGCATATCAGAGCAAAAACCAAGACCTGAGGTAAAAAAAAAAATAAAAATAAAATCAAGGCACAGATTTGAGGAAGAATTCAGAAATATTCTTCTGCATTTAAGGTTCACAGAAGCATGTAGTCTCAGTTAACTTAACGGAAGAAGTCTGAAACAACTAAGACTCTTCTTCGAGCTGGCCTCCTGGACAAACTGAACAATTGATGGAGAAGGGCCTTGTCTAGAGTGGTGACCAAGATCCTGATGGTCACTCTAGTTGAGCTCCATGATCATTCAGTGCCCTCCACTAATATTGACACTAGGGCTGTCCCCGACTATGAATTTTCATAGTCGAATCAGAATTTTCGAATCTTTCTATAGTCGACCGATAGTCGAATCATCTAGGCTTATGTGTGTGTGTGAATGGGATAGGAGGGACACGACACTATAGTCAGCAGGAGGGTAAAACAATTTTTATTTTATTTTACACACTGCACACAGCAACAACTTTTAATAAAGCGACCAAAACTGCCTGCCTGACTGCAAAACTGACAGACAAACTTATTTAGGTTTAAATAAAAAGACAGAACGCGTCTTTTAGTTCTAAAAACGCAAGGCGCACAGCACTGCCTTTTTTGCTAAGCAACGACCAAAACAGCTGTCCTGTCAGTCAAATCAAAGGATTATAGCGCGAACGCTCTAAAATCTAGTTTTTTGCTGTTAATTAAACTGTCATATTAGCAGAAACCCTAAATAATACAGCCCCTGGTTTCCCATGATAGACACCAAAGGTTTCTCCTCTATTTCTTGCAGTCTCCGGACTTTTTAAGCGACGGTAAACTTTCGAAGACCCGAAAGATTGGACAATGGGAAAGAACGCGAATAACGTTGGGCGTTTTTCCGCTCAGAGTTGATATTTTTTTTCAACTTCAGGCGCTCAGAGCGCTCCTGCAAAAACGCGAGGCGCCGGGGACGCATTAACGGAGCGCAGAACGCTCACTGCCAACAGAAAACCATTCAAAAGAGGCGCCTCCAACGGCAAAAACGCGTTCGGTGTGATCGCCGCCTAATCCCTGCCGTCCTCATCTCATCATGGATCAGGGCAAGTGAAAATTAAATCTGTCACAGGGGTGGTTGGATTTGTTCACAAACACGTTAAAAATATTTATTGAACGCTTCTTTCTTTTCACTTTTGTTTTTACTGCATTATCATAATCTAAGGCTGTTTATAACTTAATATGTCCGTACAAAATCTAGTAGTTCTGTGTGCAGTTAGACATTGAGCACCCCTATATTGCCAAAATGGTGTGATGCTCGTTTCACCCGCGAAGATTCGACTGTGAGATCGGTGGTCGAATCAGGCTCCGCATATCGATGCATCGAATCTTCGACTATTCGGGGACAGCCCTAATTGACACCCTTGGTAAATATGAGCAAAGGTGGCTGTGAAAATAAATGCATTGTTTATCCTTTAGATCTTTCATTCAAAAAATTCACAAAATTCTAACCTTTCATTGAAATAAAACCATGGAAACTGGGGGGAAAATCTCATTATGAAATAAATGGTTTTCTCTAGTTCAGGTTGGCCACAATTATTGGCACCCGATTATTTCAACTTCCATTCCCAAAATAACAGCACTGAGTTTTCTCTAACAATGTCTAATAAGTTTGGAGAACACCTGACCAGAGATCAGAGACCATTCCTTCATACAGAATCTCTCCAGATCCTTCGGATTCCCAGCTTCATGTTGGTGCTTCTTCTCTTCAGTTTCTACAGGGTTCAGGACAGGGAACTGGGACGGCTATGGTAGAAGCTTCATTCTGTGCTCCGTGACACATTGTTGTGTTGATCTTGATGTTTGTTTTGGATCACTGTCCTGATGGACCACAGAGGCAGTCAGGTTTAGATTTTTTTATCCATTGGTATTTGACAGAATCCATGATGCCATGTATCTGAACAAGATCCCACAACATTAAAGACCCAGCAGTATTTTTAACCGTGGGCATGGGGTACCCATCTGGTGGGTTTGTTGCCAAAAAGCAATTTTTTTAGTTTCATCTGACTATAGAAGCCAGTCCTGTTTGAAGTTCCAGTCGTGTCTGACAAATGAATATGCTGGAGTTTGTTTCTGGTGAGCGAGGAAGATTTTTCTTGAAACCCTCTGGAACAACATGTGGTGATGTAGGGGCTGTTTGATCAGTTTATTTTAGCCTTTCTGACCCCAAGACTCAACTAATCTCTGCAATTCTCCAGCTGTGATCCTTGGAGAGTCTTCGGCTCCTCAAAGTCTCCTCCTCACTGTGCATTAGGATGATATAGACATAGTCCTCTTCCAGGCAGATTTGTAACATCTTTAGTTGATTGGAACTTCTTAATTATGGTGGAAATGGGGATTTTCAATGCATTAGCTCTTTTCTTACAGCCACTTTCTATTTTGTGAGGCTCAACACACTTGTTCTGCACATCAGAACTACATTCTTTGGTTTTGCTTCTTGTGATGTATGATTAAGGGAATTTGGGCTTTTGTGTTCCTCATATTTATAATCCTGTGGAACAGAAAGTCACGGCTGGACAATTTTATACTCCTAGCCACCCTGGTGTGCTACAAAATTAAAAGTAATATTATTGGGAATATACTTATAATTTTATTTCACTTAGACAAATTTATAGGGGTGCCAATAATTGTGGCCAACGTGAACTAGAGAAAAACATTTATTTTTCTAGAATTTTGTGAATTTTTTGAATGAAAGATCTAAAGGATAAACAATGCAGATTTATTTTCACAGCCACCTTTGCTCATATTTACCAAGGGTGCCAATATTAGTGGAGGGCACTGTATGTGGAGATAGGAGAAAGCTACAGAAGGACAAACATTACTGCAACACTCCACCAAACTGTGGCCAAACTCACATGAAAACACATTTTGGAATTTGCAACAGAAAAAAAAAAAAAAAAAAAAAGCACATGAAGGACCCTCAGACTGTGAGAAACAATATTTTCTGGTCTGATGAACCCCCAAAAGTAAAGTGCGCTGGTAGCAGCCTCATGCTGTGGGGCTGTTTTTCAGCGGCAAGGACTGAGGAACTCGTCAAGAGTAGAAGTAAAGCTCAATTCACCAAAATATAGACATAGCCTTAATGAAACCCCAGTCCAGAGCATTCAGAACCTCAGAACTGGGCAGAAGGTTCGCCTTCCAACAGGACAATGACTTCAAGCACACAGCAAGAGTGGCTTATCGACAACTCTGTGGATGTCCTTGAGTGACCCAGCCACAGCCTGGGCTTGAACCCAATCAAACATTTCTAGAAAAACCTGAAAATGTCTTCCAGACCCCATCCGAGCTGACAGAGATTGAGAGGTGAAGAGGTGAGGTGAAGAATGGCAGATAATTGCCAAATGCAGATGGACAAATCTTGTTGCATCATACCCAAAAAGACTTGATGCTGTAAAGGTGCTTCAACTAAGTACTAAGTTAAGGGTATGAATATTTATGCAATGTATTATTTCAGGCTTTTTACTTTTAAAAAAAAATGTATGAAGTTGTGATAATTCTGTTTTCTGCTTTGTCATTATGGTGCTGGAGTGTAGATTGATGTGGAAAAAAGCAGTTTAACATAAGGCAGCAACATGAAACGTGAAAAAAAATTAAGAGGTATGAATACTTTTGCATCTCAAATGAGCCTAATAATATCGACAATAGCCATATGCAAGTGCAAGCAGCTCCATTAAATATTTACACAAGTAAACGTAGTTCATTAGCATTAAATCTTAAGCACTTGGGTAAATAAACTGTAAAATGAACATTGCAAAAAGTGAGTCTGTTTTCCTCTAAGAGCGGATAAAGAGGCGTCTGGCACAACGGCGACAATCGATTCCAGAGAAGCAGTCATCCGGAAAAAATTTGATCAAATTATCTGTAAAAACCCCTTTTCATGAATAATTGTCTAAAACAAACAAAGGTTTGTATGTTTGTATGCACCGGTCAAACGTATGCACCGGTCAAACAAATGTTTGTATGCACTGGTCAGTCCTTTCTCAAACATCATTACTCACAGCAGAGGAGTGGTAACAGATATGACTGGACTAGACTAGGACAGGCATAACAAACCATGTGTTGATTCATCAGGGCAAATAAATATGATCATAAATGAGCAATAAGGGCCTGAGAAAAAGTGATCAGGAGTCTTAGTCTAACTTTTTTAGTTCAAATTTATTTAAAATTAATTTAAATTAAATTAAAATTTCAATAAAAATAAATGTAATTAAAGTAAACAACATTAAATTGCAATAAATTATATTGGATTAAACTGCATTCAATTAAAAACTTAATTGACTTGATTTAAAAATGTAATCATACCAATTAAGTTACAAATAAAATAAATAAAAATAAACAATAAAATAAATAAAAGAAAAGAAATACAATTAAATTAGACTAAATTAACATTTAATTAAAATTAATTCAACAGCTTTAAATTGTATTCAATAATTAAAAAATTAAATTGCATTGCATTAAAATAAATTATATTAATTAACATTAGATGCCATTGTATTAAATTGCGTAAAATTAAAAAACTTAATTGAATTAAATAAATTAAAAAATAAAATAAAACCAATTATATTAAAAATAAAATCAACTTAAGTTTAAATAAAAATAAATTATATTAAATTACAATACATTAACATTACATTGAATTAAACAGCATTAAATTGCATTAAATAAATTGAAAACATTAAATGACATTGAATGAAATTGCATTCAATTATATTGTATTAAGCTGCATTAAATTAAAAAACTTAAATTAGATTAAAAAAAACAAATTACATTAAAAATGAAATACATTTAAATTTAAATAAAAATGAAATAAAAGAAATTTAATCAAATAACAGTAAATTAATGTTCAACTGATTTTAAATAGATTAAATTGCATTAAAAATAAAAATTAAATTGCAAAAAAATTGAAAGATTAAATAAAATAACATTAAATTACATTGTATTACATTGTGTTACATTAAAATAAAATGACATTAAATTACATTGAATTAAATTGCATTAAATTATACTGTATTAAGCTGCATTAAATTAAAAAACTTAATCAAATTAGATTAAAAATAAAACAAGTTACATTAAAAATAAAATACATTTACATTTAAATAAAAATGAAATAAAAGAAATTTAATCAAATTACAGTAAATTAATGTTCAATTAAATTTAAATAGGATTGAATTGCATTATTTTTTTAATTGCATTAAATTTAAATAGATTAAACAAAATAAAATAGCATTAAATTACATTGAATTAAATTGCATTAAATTATATAGAAACAAACTGCTTTAAATTAAATTAAAATCTTATTTGAATTGAATTTAAAATGCATATTCAAAATAAAAACATTAAAATTAAAAATGAAATAATTTTTATTTTATTGAAAATAAATTTACTTTAATTCAGCAACATTAAACTGAATTAAATGGAAAATAAATAGCATTAAATTAAATCACACCTAATTATATTGCATACAATTAAATTAAATAAAAAATACAATCAGTTAAATAAAAAAAATTAACTTAAATTGAAATAAATTCAATTTAATAAAGTTTTTTATCAAATAACAGTAAATTAATGTTCAACTGATTTTAAATAGATTAAATTGCATTAAAAATAAAAATTAAATTGCAAAAAATTGAAATAGATTAAATAAAATAACATTAAATTACATTGTATTACATTGCGTTAAATTAAAATAAAATAACATTAAATTACATTGAATTAAATTGCATTAAATTATATTGTGTTAAGCTGCATTAAATTAAAAAAACTTAATCAAATTAGATTAAAAATAAAACAAGTTACATTAAAAATAAAATACATTTAAATTTAAATAAAAATGAAATAAAATAAATTTAATCAAATTACAGTAAATTAATGTTCAATTAAATTTAAATAGGATTGAATTGCATTATTTTTTTAATTGCATTACATTTAAATAGATTAAACAAAATAAAATAGCATTAAATTACATTTAATTAAACTGCATTAAATTATATAGAAACAAACTGCTTTAAATTAAATAAAAATCTTATTTGAATTTAATTTAAAAAATATATTCAAAATAAAAACATTAAAATTAAAAATGAAATAATTTTTATTTTATTGAAAATAAAATTTATTTTAATTCAGTAACATTAAACTGAATTAAATGGAAAATAAATAGCATTAAATTAAATCACACCTAATTATATTGCATACAATTAAATTAAATAAAAAATACAATCAGTTAAATTAAAAAAAATTCAAATAATTCAATTTAATAAAGTTTATCAAATAACAGTAAATTAATGTTCAATTGATTTTAAATACATTAAATTGCATTAAAAATAAAAATTAAATTGCAAAAAATTGAAATAGATTAAATAAAATAACATTAAATTACATTGTATTACATTGCGTTAAATTAAAATAAAATAACATTAAATTACATTGTATTAAATTGCATTAAATTATATTGTATTACACTGCATAAAATTTAATTAAAAACTTATTTAAATTGAATTAAAAATAAATTAAACCTTATATTAAAAAACATTAAAATTAAAAATGAAATCAATTTATTTTAGTGAAAATAAATTTTAATTTAAATAATAATTCAATGGAAAATTAAATAGCATTAAATGAAATCACACTTTATTATATTGCATAAAATTAGTTCAATTAAAAAATGTAATTACATTGAACTAAATTAAATTAAATTACACTAAATTAACATTAAATTGCATCTAATTAAATTATATTGCAAATAAATGTAATTAAATTATTTATTTATTTTTTTTCCTTTCAGCCCCTTGTCATTGTGGGATATCATAGGCAGAAAAGAATGAGGAGACTCAAAAGCATTTAAGCTTATGATATAACAGGTATAAAGAGCTCTACACAGTTAGAAATGACATTCGATGTACCTGATAAGGGACAATGCTCCCGTGGGCAGTTCCCCATCGTCTGGCCTCAATACCAGCGTTGAGGTAGTTGGCAGCAATGTGAGTTAAACAAGCAACCTGTAGAACAAATTGAAGGAGAAAAAAGAAAACGTTTGAAATCTTAAGAACTGTCAGAAAGCTCATTACACCCTGCTGTTTTGCGAGTTCAGTGAACTTTAGTGAGAAACTTCCTCCAACTGAACGAACCAACAAAAACAAAACAAAAAATCATAACATTTCAGATTTACTGTAACAATGAGCATTTAAATAAAGCTGTTAAAAAAAGGTCCTGGCTTTTTTACGACACCAGATCAGAAGCCACGCAGCTGAGACAATATTTTGCAATGCGCAGCCATGTACTGCGAGGACACTGAGAATGTTAAAGGGAGGTGAAATATTTTGTCAGATCAAAGGCCGTCGGTGATGATTTAACAGTCTGGACGAGAAAGGCCTTCCTCCTCGGCCTGTCCTGCCGTACACCTTCAGCTGAACCCATTCCTCACTTTCCAGCTGTTTTATTTCCATGACGTCTTACGCTGAGGCTTTTGTTTACCGAAACGTTGGTTTCTGTGTCTAAACGGCTGGAAACAATCTCATTTTTGACCATATGCAAGCAAAAAATTATTTTGTAGGTCAACATTAAATCATATCGGTGACGTTTCTTAACTTTCTTCTTCGGTAAGTGGTCCTGAACTGAGCTAGAGAGAGTAGAAACAGAAAAAGAGCAAGCAACAATCCACTTGGACTTACTGTTAACTGGATTTGTGTATATCAGACAAAATGAAACTGGATCAATATTCCTTGCGTGGGACTTGATCTCACATTTTTGGTCAGGGTATCAGCACGATCTGATCTTTTTGGCTTTAGAAAAAAAAAAAGCAGTATTTTTTGTATTTAAAAGCTTGTATTACTTTACACATGTCAAATAACTACTATATAATGTAATACTACAAGTATTTGCTTACCATTTTTAAAAATGAGTTTTTTTTTATTTCTATTTACTTTTCTAGTTCTCGAAGTTCTATTTTATATTATATTTTAAATCTATTGTGTTATTTATTTATTTTTATTTTTATTTTACATAATTTCAACCTGCATGATTTGGAAATTTTAAGTAAAGGGGGAGCTAAATATATGCCTTAAAAAGTAGCTGCCTTTTTAAAAAAAAAAATTTAATTAAATGAAATTAAATTAAATTACAATGAATTAACATGTATTGCTTTAAAATTGATTTAAACAGCATTAAACTGAATTAAATGTCAAAATGTAATTGCATGAAATTAAAATAAATAAAACTAAATAAAATAACACGACACTGAATTTAATTGCATTAAATGGTGTTGTATTAAACTGCATTAAATTAAAATCATAATTGAATCAAACTCCAAAAAAATAAAAAATAAGTTTAAATTTTAACAAAATTTGCCAAAAAATTATTTTTTATTAAATTACACTAATTAAAAATAATTTGTAAATTGTAAATTGCATTACATCATGTTGCATTACATTGCATTAAATTATATTGAAACATAACTTAATTAAATAAAAATAAAATAAAACCAACTGAATTAAATTTAATTGAATTAACTTTAAAATAAGTTTAATTAAAAACTTAATTGAATTAAATAACATTAAACTGCATCAGATAGCATTACTTTAAATTTCACTTAATGTTCTGCATTCAATTAAATTTAAAATACAATGTTAAATTAAAAAATAAATTAAAATTACACTAAATTAACATTATTTGCATTAATTGGAAAATTCAATTGTGTTATACTGCATTAAATTACATTATATTTTAAATATTTTGTGTTATTTATTTATTTATTTTACATAATTTCAACCAGCACGATTTTATTTTAAGAATTTTAAGTAAACGTATGCCTTGTAAAATAGCTGCCTGGAGGCATTGGAAAAAGGCCAACGACTTGTTAGTAATTTTCATTTAATTTTAATTTAATTTAAAAATAAAATAAATAAAATGTCAAATTAAATAAAAATTAAATAAAAAGAAATTCAATTAAATTACACTAAATGAACATTAAATTTAAACAGCATTAAATTTAATTAAATAAAAAAAATAATACATTGCATGAAATTAAAATAAATAATATAAATAAAATAACATGACACTGAATTTAATTGCATTAAATTGTATTTTATTAAACTGCATTAAATTAAATCAAACTCAAAAAAAAAACAATTAAATTAAAAATAAGTTTAAATTTAAACAAAAAATGCAAAAAAAATACTTTTTTTAATTGCATAAAATTTGGTTGTATTAAATTGCATTAAATTAAATTTAAAAAAGTAACTGAATAAAATAAAAATAAAACCAATTAAATTAAAAATGAAATGTATTTTATTTAAAATAACATTAAAGAATGTAATTGAATTAAACAACATTAAACTGCATCAAAAAGCATTACTTTTACTTTAATTATTCTGCATTAAATTAAATTAAAAATACAATCAGTTAAATAAAAAATAATAATAATAATATGTAATTAAATTCAAAATAAATAATTTTAATAAAAAATGAAATTGCATTATACTGCATTAAATAACATTATATTTAAAAAATATTGTGTCATTTATTTATTTATTTTAAGTAAAGGGGGAGCTAAACATGTATGCCTTGAAAAGTAGCTGCCTGAAGGCACTGGAAAAGGCCATTGAGTAAGCTGACTTGTTAGTAATTTTGTGCTTTTTGTCATTTTTATTAGGTGTTTTTATTATTATTATTATTATTTACCATTTTTAATTGTAGTTTTAAGTTATTTAATTTAACTTAAATGCATTATTTTTTATATTTTTTTAAATGCACTTATTTCATAATTTATTTAATTTCATTTTTATTACATAATTTCAAACAGCACAATTTGGAAATCTCTTAAATTTCTAAAACATTTAAGCTTTAAAATAGTAGCTGCCTGGAGACATTGAAAATACAGGCCATCGACTGAACAGACTTGTTTTAGTCATTTTATGGGCTTTTGTCATTTTTATTTAGTGTTGTTTTAATCTTTAATTTAACTTTTAATTAATTTTAAATGTATTTAAATCATTTCAAACAGCACAATTTGGAAATGTTATGTTTAAAATTTCTAAAACATGTATTTCTCAAAAGGTAGCTTCCAGGAGGCATTGGAATAAGGCCATCGAGTGAACTGACTTGCCTTACAGAGACTGACCTCAAGTTACTTCCTACAAACTCAAAAGGTGTCAACCACTCAACAGAAACCTACAGCATGTAAATGAAGTTCCTATGAGACAGAAAAGCCAAGTAGCATCTTGTTACACTCACACCACAGACCTTTAATTGAACACGCGATAAACGTTAACAGGGGTAGCTAGAGGTCACTTGATATCAGCGTTCTCCAAATCTGCTTCACATATGTTCCCCCAACCAGATATTTTCCAATTAAAACACAATAGCAAGAACTAAAGCGCATCCCCAGCCTTCTCTCCTGAGCTCGGAACTTGTTCTTGGCACAACATCTGAGAAAAACCTTAAAACTTTTTAAGCTGTTTCACTCAAAACAAAAACCAAAGACATACCCTGCATAATTGTCAATACTTCTTTTACCTTACTCTACCCAGGCACTGCTTCATAAGATGAAAAAGTAAGCAGTTTTTTTTTTTTAAGAACATTATGAAAAACATTTTTATTATGTAATTTATTGTTAATAAAAAATACTTTTATGAGTTCTGAAGTCTCTGTTTCTCATAACTGTCTTTATGTTGATTTTTCTACAAACAGCTGTTGATTTTACGATTGACAATTCCAGAATTAAACTTATTTAGAGCGGCAAAAACAAAAAGCGCTGCAGCTGCAAAGTAGAAAAACAGCAGAAGGCAAAGTCTAAATATGCTCACTTCCCTGCTACAGTTTCTGCTAAAATGAAGGCATTCTACATCTGCTGAGATTATAAAGTGTGCAATCAGTGAAGGCTTTGTTATTTCATTAGGCCACAGGAGACAATAATAAATGAAGACATTTGAAAAGCTGCAAAAGGAATGAAGAACAAGAGTTAGAAGAAACAAGAAAGTGTTATTTATGCAGCATTCAAGGTCAAAGGTAGAGATCGACCAATATCGAGATTTTGGAACCAATAGCAATACCGATTATTTGCATGTTTATGTGACTAATAACCGATCTGCATAACTAATATTTATTTATTGTTTTACATCTGTTTTGGACACAATGATAACAACAGTACAGAACTCAAGCTTTTTTTTTTATTATTACTCTGTCAATACCTTGCAAACAAAACAAACAGAGTGGTCTGCATTAGAAGTCGACCGATATATCGGTTTTTCAAAAAATCCACACCGATAGTTTTTCTGGATTGGGTCCATTGCTAGAGCGGCTGAGAAGGTCCTCATTATACAGCAATGTTCCTATAGATTTAAAACAACTAAGCGGTGTGTCCACAATATACTGTAGTGCATGTTTTCATATCATTACTAAGTGATTCATTTGTTGATTAGATGCTGCATTAGTGGAGAAACGACAGAAGTATTCTTTTGCCCATTTGGTGATCAAATAAACGCTTGTAGATCGCTGCCTGAATTGAACGCGACGCGTCTGGTGTGTGTGATAGGCTACCGGATAGCTGCGAGTTCTTCTAGACGCGGCGCTGCACTTTTGCCCGGTGTGTGATAATCTTTTGATTAGATAATCACAAATGTTCTAGAATAGAAGCAGTTAAATTGTAAAGTACACAGTAACAGTAAAGTACACAATATCCATACCTACGTAATTTCAATACTGTGGCCTTTGTGTAGATATTTAAAGGGGTCCTATTATGCTCTTTTACAAAGTCTTGATTTAGTTATTGGGGTGCACTAGAACATGTTCTCACGCATTATTTTTCACATAATTTACATTACTACAATAGCTTTCTCCCCAGCCTGGCACAAATGGCTCAATTAGTTCCGGTTTGATAAAGGCCCGCGTTCCGAAAAACAAAATGTGTTGTGATTGGTTAGCAGTCCCACTGCGTTGCAATTGGCGAACAGCTTAGACGGCGTTTCAGTCCTGCCACGCTCCTTCCCAAAGCAGCAAGTTCCGTGTACAACCGCGCAAGCTAGATTACAGTGATTCCTACGTTTTAAATATGGATATATTTTTTAACCGATAACTAATCGGTTCGCTACAGGAGGCCCCCAGTTTTGTTTTTTTGTTTTTTTATGGATCTATGCACTTTTTCGTACTTGTTTTGGACTGCTGTTCTAAACCTTGGGAGTGCCAGGATAATTTTTTAATATAACTCTGATTACATTTGTCTGAAAGAAAGTCATCAGTTACACCTAAAATGCATGGAGGGTGAGTAAATAATACGCTACAGTAGTATTGGTCCTATCGTCAGCCTGCGAGATCGCAGATACATGATATTATCATTATTACACGGCTCTTTGGAATGCTCGATTCTGATTGGTCAGTTGAGACATTTGCAGGTTCGTTCTTTTCAAATAATCACCGCTCCATAGTAATAACGCATAGCCGATACTACTTGTATGTTTAAAATCCCTCCGTGCCAACAAAGATTACCGTTTGGCGCCATCTTGTGACAAACACTGGACAACCACAATTAACAATGGAAAATTTCGACATTAATCTATTTAAATTGTAGATAGTTTGAATGTTAGTCACGTGGTACTATATCGTTTCACGGAAGGATAAAAATGTTAATTTAAAACAAATATGCCAATAAAAGGTTTCAAATTCATATTCATGTCCAGTTTTTTTTCCTTATGTGGCAAGTAGCCATGTAATAAGCGGGATAATGTACAGGCAGCCAGTAGTTATCGCAGAAATAAGCCCCTTCGGGGCTTATTTCTGCGATAACTACCGGCTGCCTGTACATTATCCCTTACTTATTGTGCCAATTTATTTAATTATTTACATGCCCGAAACCAGCTCCAGCATAAGGCTAGTGAAGCTATCTACACTGTATGATGAATAAAGCTTTTACCACACACTGCACACGTCTACAGCGCGGCTCCGAAGCGGACACCGATGATCGTCACTCTAGTCAATGCTTGTGTTTACATTAGCCGCGGCTCCGCATGCGTTTCGACCCTCTATACCGCACACGTCAACAAAAGTGCTCTGTTAGCCATGCTGGAGCCGCGCGATTGACGTGAAACACATGCCTCCTTTAGCGATCTGATGTGTTTTTGTAAGAAAAATATCCATATTTAAAATGTAAATAAAGTGCAGTTGTACCAAGCGGCAACCTCCCGCTCTCTCTATTGAAACCAACAAGGAAGTGACTTAAACTGCAATTCATCAACTGGCCGCTAGAGACTGGCTGCAAAAGGAAGTCAATCCCATAGACTCCCCATATTAAAATGCCCAACTTTACAGCAGAAAAAGATGTTTACAGTTTGGTACAAAAAGTGGTTTTGGTCTATATAGCTAATTTCATCCTTCATGTCAACTGTGAGGGGGGTGAATTTTTTTGTAACTCATCCGTTTAAGTTATAGTAAGCCTTAAAGGGATAGTTCACCCAAAAATGAAAATTTGATGTTTATCTGCTTACCCCCAATGCATCCAAGATGTAGGTGACTTTGTTTCCTCAGAAAAACACCAACGAAGATTTTTAATGAAAACCGGTGTTGTCTGCCAGCCTTATCATGGACCTGGATGGGCACCAAACCTTTAAAAGTAAACAAAAACATGCACAGACAAATCCAAATTACATCCTGCGGCTCGTGACGATACATTGATGTCCTAAGACACGAAACGATCGTTTTTTGTGAGAAACTGAACAGTATTTATATAATTTTTTTACCGTTGATACACAGCCACGTCCATCTCTCCTGAGCACGAGTTTGGCATCAGTCACGTCACATGTGCACGCGCTCTGTCGTAGTACACGCAAACGCCGGAAGCGATCTGTCGCATGAATACGACACTCATTGTTTCCACAGAGCACAGAGATTGTGGGTATAGCGGCTATTCAAAATGGTAATTACTTGCGCGTATCCTGATCGTTTAAACCGATTTAAAGCTAAAAGATTACGTTTGCTTGCACAAACTCATCCGGGACTTTTCACTGATTTCCCCTTACGGCGTTTGCGTATTCTACGCCAGAAGCGCGTGCACATGTGACGTGACTGATGCCGAACTCGTGCTCATGACAGATGGACGTGGCTGTGTATCAAAGGTAAAAAATGATATAAATACCGTTCAGTTTCTCGCAAAAACCGATCGTTTCGTGTCTTAGGACATCAATGTATCTTCACGAGCCACAGGGTGGAATTTGGATTTGTCTGTGCATGCTTTTGTTTACTTTTAAAGGTTTGGTGCCCATCCACGTCCATGATAAGGCTGGCAGACTGCACCGGTTTTCATTAAAATTCTTCGTTTGTGTTTTTCTGAGGAAACAAAGTCACCTACATCTTGGATGCATTGGGGGTAAGCAGATAAACATCAAATTTTCATTTTTGGGTGAACTATCCCTTTAAAGTTCTGCATAATTAAGGGCGTGGTCACTTGAGTGACAGGTGGATTGTCGCTGCTGTCACCACTGTCGCACTAGGTGGACATGGTTTCAGCAATCAGCTCCACCCACGTCCCGCCTCTTTGCCCATTTTCGATTATCCGGGAGTGACGCGCGATTCCAAGATGGCGACAACCGAATCCCTCCCACTTAAGCTTCAGAACTGCTCTTCAGAAACCCAGGGGTGACGTCACGGACACTACGTCCATATTTTTTACAGTCAGTTGTACACGGAACTTGCTGCTTTTGGAAGGGGCGTGGCAGGACTGAAACGCCATCTAAGTTGTTTGCCAAATGCAACGCAGTGGGACTGCTAACCAACCAAAACACATTTCGTTTTTCGGAAAGGGGGACCTTCATCAAACCCGGAACTAATCGAGCCATTTATGCCAGCCTGGGGAGAAAGCTATTGTAATAATGTAAATTATGTGAAAAATAATGCCTTTTTCGAACCACCAAGCATGAGACCATGTTCTAGTGCACCTTCAAAACAAAATAAAGACTTTGTAAAAGAGCATAATAGCCCTTTAAGTTTAGGCATGGGGTCGGATTCAGGAATCTAAAATGGTCATGAAGAATAAGGCATTAATATGCTTTATAAGTACTAATAAACAAACAATATGCACGTAATATGCATGGTAATAAGCAACTAGTTAATAGTGAGAATCGGTCCCTAAACTAAACTGTTGCCAATCATTACTCAACCCTGCCCTACTCTAGTATGTCCAGGAATGCCAACAGTTAAAAAGTGTACTTGAATTCGGACACAGCCATAAAGACATCAAATTACTGAATTGAAGTATAATGATTTCCAAACAACCTAAGGTTTTCCCAAGACATAAAATGCTGCCCATAAATACCCATGTTTGCATCTGAATTAGGGGGAAACTGTGTGGTGTGGTTATCTAATGCCCTCGGTGCTTTTGCTATTGCAGAGAACCTATAAATTTGCTGCAGGGTTAGATTACTACGACCACAGGATGATCGGTGGGGAATGTTTGGAAAGAGGCGGAACTCACTTATCTCTGCCAGCTTAGGGTCTACCGCAGAAACCGTGACCCATCATCCCTTCAGCCCACAGATAAGACACATGCATCCGATAAATTCCTACCAGCCACTCTCAATCTGATGTACAAGAAGAAATACCTCACAAAATCCAGCACAGTCACCGAGCAGAGACCGGACGGCTTCTCCTGAAATGGGAAGCAATTAAAAGCGTATGAGGGGCACGAGGAAAAAAAAAGTTCCAAGAGAGAATGTACTTGAACCACAACAGAAGATCACAAACAATCGCATTATTGGAACCATTTCTGGAAACCACATCCTTTTTTCAAAGTGGTATCATTCGGGGGATGAGCGCTCTGGCTCGTTAGCTCTGCACAAAGGTTTTGCGGTATCATGTTAGTAACGAGAGTCGGACGTGTTGTGGATCTTTTGAATGATCTTTTCAGAAATCTAAAGGGACAAGATGACCGACTTAAAGTACAGCTCTCCGCAAGGCCAGTGTGGGACAATAGATTTAACTCAGATGCCTGATTTTGAACCCTCTATTCATTTGCTAGGTTTATACAGAGTCCAAGCCTCTGTTCCAAAACACAGCTGCCTATGTAGGAAGCACTTTAAGGCAGCATGATTACTAGGCCTTCTAAAAGACCTTCTAAACCAATCTAAACCTGCATTGCAAATAAAATAAAATAAAAAAAGATGATAATGATTTTATTGAAAATAATTATATATTTTTAATGTATGTAACGCTCATCAAGGCTGCATTTACTTGATCAAAAATACAGAAAAAACTGTAACATTGTGAAATATTACAGTTTAAAATTATGGTTTTCTGTTTTAATATTTAAAACAATTTATTCCTGTGATGCAAAGCTGAATTTCCAGCCTCATTAATCGAGTCTTCAGTGTCACATGATCCTTCAATCATTCTAATATGCTGATTTATTACTCTTATTATCAGTGTTGGAAACTGTTGTGCTACTTTATCTTTTTTGGAACTTGTGATTCTTTTTTTTCAGGATTCTTTAATGAATAAAAACTTGAAAAGAACTGCATTTATTCAAAATATAACAATAGAAGTCTTTGCTACCAATGTATCGGTTTAACACATCCTTGGTGAATAAAAGTGTTAATTTCATTTTAAAAAATGAAGGAAAAATTTACTGAGCCCAAACTTTTAAATGGTAGTTTATATTGTTACAGATTTTCTGTTTTAAATACATTTTTATTTATTAAAGAAATCCTGAATCACAAGTATCACAGGTTCCGACAAAACATTAAGCAGCACAACTGTTTTCAAAACTGTTAATAAATCAGCATATCAGAATGATTTCTGAAGAATAATGACATTGAAGACTAGTGTAATAATGCTGAAAATTCAGCTTTGATCACAGGAATAAGTTACATTTTAAAATATACTGACCTAGAAAACTGTTTTCTTTTTTTTTTTTACATTACAATAATATTTCACAATATTACTGTTTTTTCTGGATTTTTGATCAAATAAATGCAGCCTTGATAAGCATAAAAATAATTACATATACTTACAGTATATACTTATATAAGATGTTTCTTAAGTAAGTTTTTCATTGTTGTTGTAGTTTTTGTTTGTTTTGAACAAATAAAGAAAACTGAATTTTTATTTTTAGGTGAACTATACCTTTAATTGTTTTATTATTCCCTGTCAGCTGCCTTTGACGTCATGGCTCAGGGTAGTTAGAGTCGGACTTGTAACCCAAAGGTAGCGGGTTCGAGTCTCAGGTCCGGCAGGGATTGTAGGTGGGGGAGTGAATGTACAGCACTCTCTCCACCCTCAACAACCACGACTGAGGTGAGTCCCTTGAGCAAGGCACCGAACCCCCAACTGCTCCCCAATGGCTGCCCACTGCTCCGGGTGTGTGTTCACGGTTTGTGTGTGCATGTGTTCACTACTGTGTGTGTGCACTTGGATGGGCTAAGTACAGAGCACAAATTCCTAGTATGGGTCATCATACTTGGCCTCACGTCACCTCCTTTCCTTTCCTTTTCCTTAAGCACTTGGTATTTTTCTTGGTATTTTTCGAGAGTTATTAATCATATGGCAATTAAAGCTCAGCATGAGCAAAGACGGCACATTTCCGGCATGTCCTTCATTACGTGAGCAAGAACATTTACCAAAAATGCAACCAGATATGACCTTCCTGCAACAAACGAAGTATGACGCATTTTGTTTCATTACAATCATGTTTAAAGATATTAAAAGATTAGGTCTGAAATGTGAAACTCCTTAATTGTAACTCAAATTTCTGCAAAACAATAGCTCCTCAATCCCTCCACATTCTCAGCCTGATTTCAAATGTCAGATTTCTGCTAAACTCAAAGGCCCGGTTTCCCAGACAGGGCTTAGACTAAGCCAGGATTAGACCATAGTTCAATTAGGACATTTAAGTAATTTTTATAAACATGCTAAGAAAAAAACATTACTGGTGTGCATCTTGAGACAAAATAAAGGCACTGAAATATTTTAAAATCAATCAGTGCAATTTTATTTCAGTTGAAACAACTCAGACTTACATTTTAGTCTAGGACTAGGCTTAAGCCTTGTCTGCGAAACCGGGCCATAGCGTTTAAATAAACAGTGCACTGCAAAACTTTTTTTGTCTTGTTTCCAGCCAAAATATCTAAAAATTAATTCATTAAGAAGGACTTTCTAGATGAGTAGAAATTATTGTCTTGTTTTCAGAAAAAAACTAAGTCAAAATTAAGTGAGTTTTTGTTTAGAACAAGCAAAATAATCTGCCAATGGGGTAAGCAAAAAAGATAATTTTTCTTACCCCATTGGCAGATTATTTAGCTTGTTTCAAGCAAAAACGCACTTAATTTTGACTCGTCTAGAAAATCCTTCTTGATTCAAGAATTTTTAGACATTTTGGCTGGAAACAAGACAACAAATCTAAGAAAAGCATTTTTTGCAGTGTGGAATGTGCAAATCAAATCTGCCTTCTAATGCATGTCTGATTCAGTAATTATTATGAGTTTTCCTTCTTTATTCTGTGTCAGAGCTGTGTGGAGGAAACACTTTAGTCATTCTGCATAAAAAGAAAAACATGTTTGTTGCATGCAAATATTTATCTATTTATCAAGACCTTAGCCAATATAGAATTTCAGCTCAGAAACCAGCCGCAGATGAAGAGGGTATTTGAGGTTTCAGGTAGTAACTATGGTGAAAAACCAAAAAAATCCTGTTAAGTGATACTGCAGACGCAAAAGTCATTTGAAAGAAAATTGCTATACTGTACATCTCCGTCCAAGGCTTTAGGTTTTCAGTAAACACATGTAATTAGAAAACAAGAAGGGAATATAAAACATTCATCAAGTGAACCAAATGTCATGCATGAGATTTCTTCTGGCACACAGTGAAGTCTGTTGAATATCACCGTCAGCAGACAGCAACACACGCTCATGAACAAGTAAACTTAGTGGCGTCTCACACTCCATTGATTCCCATGATGCTACACTCTTGGCGTCTCAACCGGCTGCTTACGGCATTGACGTCTTCTCTGCGAGTGCTGCTATTTAGATCCTTTGTAATCTTGCATTTCAGGGCAGGACGGGCGGTCGGCGGGCGAGAAGCGGTACGAGTGGCGTGATCTTTTTTTTTTTCGCTCATTCAAAAGGTAAAAGAAAATGACAGGCGCATATTATTCAAAATCACATTTGTAAATGGACCTGTCTCAAAACCTGATTTGTTCATGAAGTACACAGTGGCATGGCAGGAAAGCCTACTGCTACTTACAATACATAACACTTATGCATTAGCATTTACCCTTTAGCATGCCTACCACACCATTACTTACGACAGGGACAAATTGGGCTGAGTCACCACTTACATAAAAGTAGAAAAGTCATCCAAAAAGTACATGTGACTAATCTTAAAGTTCAAGTTTAAAGTGACCACATGAATTGCAAACTTCAGTTGAACTTTACTTAGAAGCCATAAAATGGTACTGTATAATTTAACAATAAACTAAAACAATATTCAAGGTACAAAATACGAACATGACGAAATATATAATCTTTTCACTCAAAGTAGGATTAAAACCACACTATCACGGTAAATTAAAAAGCACATGCTGAAGTCTAGTAGCTGGGGACTACGATTGGTTTATACGCTTATACAGTTATGGAGAGCTGATTTATTTATACTGTAAAGTAAAACGTTCATGTATTCTCTAGAGTAGGGAACGGGTCAGATTAAACTCACTTCCAGGGAACAAAACAGAGTGGTCTGGTTTCATTTAAAAAGTTTTGGCCAACAGTAATAACAGTCCTGAGATCTGAAAAAGGGACATTTCCTAGAGCTGAATATTTCATTATGCAGATTCTACGAAACACTGAATGGACCAAACGTCAGAGTTACTGAACTGTCATTTTAAAGGAAAACTTACAGAATAAAAATTAACAAATGATTTACTCACCCCCTTGTCATCCAAGATGTTCATGTCTTTCTTTCTTCAGAGGAAACATTTCAGGATTTCTCCCCTCATATGGTGGACTTTTATGGTGCCCACGATTTAGAACTTTCAAAATGCAGTTTAAATGCAGCTTCAAAGGGCTCTAAACAATCCCAGCCAAGGAAGAAGGGTCTTATCTAGCGAAACAGGTACAATTTATGTACTTTTTAACCTCAATACAGTTAGGGTATGTTAAAAACTCCCATCTCATGTTCTCCTCCAACTTCAAAACCGTCCTGCATCACTGTTTTACCTTTTTTTCGCAAAGGATGTTTGACCCTCCTTGCAGGTTCACTTCACTGTAAACACTGGGTCGGTACTTATACAGTGATGTAGTGACTGTATTGACCTGGATTACACAGAGTACACATGCGCATCGCAGAGCTAGACAAGATGAGCATTTGAGGTTAAAAAGTATATCAATTGAATGTTTTTTTTTTTTTTTTTGAGAAAATAATCAATTGTTTAGCTAGATAAGACCCTACTTCCTCAGGTCGTCTGGGATCGTTTAGAGCCCTTTGAAGCTGCATTTGAACGGCATTTTGTGAAGTTCAAAATCGTGGGCACCATAGAAGTCATATGGAGCACCATATGTGACCCTGGACCACAAAACCAGTCTTAAGTCGCTGGGGTATATTTGTAGCAATAGCCAAAAATACATTGCATGGCTCAAAATTTTTGATTTTTCTTTTATGCCAAAAATCATTAAGAAATTAAGTAAAGTTCATGTTCCATGAAGATGTTTTGTAAAATTCCTACTGTAAACCTATCAAAATGTAATTTTTGATTTGTAATATGCATTGTTAAGAACCTAATTTGGACAACTTTAAAGGTGATTTTCTCAGTATTTTTGATTTTTTTGCATCCTCAGATTCCAGATTTCAAATAGATGTATCTCAGTCAAATATTGTCCTATCCTAACAAAACATACATCAATAGAAAGCTTATTTATTGAGCTTTCCTATGATGTATAAATCTCAGTTTTGTCAAATTTAACCTTATGACTGGTTTTGTGGTCCAGGGTCACATATGGAGTACATTCCTGAAATGTTTTCCTCAAGAAACATAATTTCTTCACAACTGAAGACAAACATCTCGGATGACAAGGGGGTGTTTAAATTATCTGTAAATGCTTGTTCTAGAAGTGAACTTCTCTTTTAAGAACATGAAAGTCAAATGATGTCCTGTGTCAGAGATTAATTTATACTCACAAGTGTCAGAAAAGGACTGAATCACGTTAAAGAGGCTTTCAACTGGTTCAACCTCTACATGCCAAGCATATCTGCCTCTCGAAATGTTTTTTTTTTTTTAATTAAACATTATATAGTTTATTCAATTTATGGAAAACTTACATTATGCTTTTGGATCGATGCTGCAAAATTAATGTAAGTGTAACGTTGATTAGAGTGAAATGGAAGTTAAATATTGTAATTTTATAAATGAGAGAATAGAGACTGTGACGTGATCAGCTGCCTGGAACAACAATCAATTATACAGTTTAGTGAAATTATACTGTAATATTTAACAGAAATTAAGCTAAATAATAATAAACTAAGCTAAAATAGTTGAAAGTCTATTTTTAGCTTATGCTCAAAAACATTAATATAATTAATTTCTCAAATTAATTTGTTACTAACCTCATTCTAACATTTATTAGTTTATTTAACATTATTTGAAAAGGGATCTCCAGGGGCCTCCAATTTGTGCGTATGCACGTTTAGTGAATGAGACCCATTATTCATTGTATTTTTGTTCCTTTAATTTTTATAAAATTACAGAAATAGTTCTCCCAAAAAAGAAAATGTACTTAGCCTTAGGCCATCCAAGATGTAGATGAGTTTATTTCTTTATGGGAACAGATTTGGAAAAATTGGAGCAATGCACTTCCTCACCAATAGATCCTCTGCAGTGAATAGGTGCTGTTAGAATGAGAGCCCAAGCAGCTAATAAAAATATCACAATAATCCACACCACTCTAGTCCATCATTAAACGTCTGAAGTGAAAAGCTGTGTGTTTGTAAGAAACAAATTCAGCATTAAGGTGCTTTTAAAAAATTGTTGCTACAACAAGTCGTCCTCTTTAAAAAAATATTGCTTTCTCCAGTGAAAAAGTCATCTTGTCTGAATCAGGAGAGAAGTATGCATAGATTAATCACCGTTTACAGGTGAAAACAGTCTAAAACAAATATGTGACTAATCTTAAAGCGTTATTGTGGATTATGGAGTCAAATGTTGGCCAAAAGCAACAGTTTAAAGTTATTATGTCCTAAAGATGGATTTGGTTCTTACAAACACATAGCCTTTGGCTTCATAAAATGATAACTTCGAGACTGGAGCGGTGTGGATTACTGTGATGTTTTTGTCAGCTGTTTGGACTCTCATTCTGACGGCACCCATTCACTGGAGAGCAAGTGGTGGAATGCTAAATTTCTACAAATCTGGTCAAGTGAGGAAACAAACAAATCCACATGTTGGATGGCCTGAGGGTGACAAAAGATTTATTTCTGAGTGAACTTATCTGCTCTTTTTGTGTCATACCTGTGAAGACAAAAGATTGCAGTCTATATGAAGGCCTCGTCCTGTTTTCTGTCGCTGAAGCAAAGCAGCCATGATGGCTCCCTGAGTGTATAAACCAGTGGCCAGATCGGTCATAGCGACACCTGGTCTGACTGGGTCTCCGTCCTTAAAAAAAAACAAAAAAACAGTAAAATAAGAAAGAGATGGAGGACTAAGAATAGAATGTAGAATTTAAGATGAAGTGTGAAATTGTTTTTGGATGGTAAAACCAATGGTGCGAGTCTTTGTAAGACTTTTTGTTGATGCTGGAAACAACACACCTTCACTTTTAAGACATCAGATCATAGCTCTCACCTCAGGACCAGTGATGTGCATCATACCAGACATTGCAGACGCAATGGAGTCATAACCAGGCTTGTGTGACTCTGGGCCCGTCTGTCCATATCCTGAACAAATGAACAAATGTGGATAGTGATTATGTGTGTGGACGTTATCAGATGAAAATGTGCTTACAGCTCACAGTCTGGTGTAATATGAGCATGTCAGAGCTACAATCTCCAGCATATTCTGCTTTGCCAGTACGGCTTGATTTGGGCCTGTGTGCGGCTCTCAGAAATCCCTACAGCTGAGCACACACGTCCACAGAGAATGCGGGCAAAGACCCGATTACATTTATATTATCATCAGAGCAGTCAGATTAATTCAATTCTAGGAACTCCATCGTAGTTCTAAGACTTTTGACTCACTAGAGGTAAACATCTATGGTTGTGTTTATTTCCTTGGCAGAGGTATGGGCGGCTTAAGGAAAATCTGTCATGCCCTAGTATGAAAACAGAGGTCTACTAGCCAGAGTTTGTGCAAGTATGTTTCACCAAGCAGTATCACTTCATAACATTTTCCCTCTCTATTTGCTTTAATTACTTGTGTTTGCTCATACTCATAATCAGCTGTGCCAAAAATTACTGTACCATATAAAATAGTGAACCATTTTTACAGTACTATGGGACGTTACATCATGTTAAATACTTTACCAAAATAAGAGGGATCATACAAAATGCATGTTATTTTTTTTTATTTAGTACTGACCTGAAAAAGATATTTCACATAAAGTATGTTTACATATAGTCCACAAGAGAAAATAGTTGAATTTACAAAAATGTCACTGTTCAAAAGTTTACATATGCTTGATTCTTCATACTGTGTTGTTACCTGGATGATTTTTTTTTTAGTGGTAGTTGTTCATGAGTCCCTTGTACGTCCTGAACAGTTAAACTGCCCGCTGTTCTTCAGAAAAATCCTTCAGGTCCCAGAAATCCTTGTGTATTTGAACCCTTTTCAACAATGACTATTATTTTAAGATCCATCTTTTCACACTGAGGACAACTGAGGGACTCATATGCAACTATTATATAAGGTTCAAATGCTCACTGATGCTTCAGAAAGAAACACGATGCATTAAGCTTGGGGTGAAAACTTTTTGAATTTGAAGATCTGGGTAAAATAAATTTGTTATATTTGATGCCTGTCTATGAATTTCCTATAAGTTTCCAAGAGAAATGTAGGCTGGATATATCACTGATATCAAAGTATTAAGCCATATACTTTGGAGTTGTGTTTTGAATTTACACCAGACAAACATACAGTTTGTTACAAAAATACAAACTGTAATGACATTAATTTCATTTATTACAGCTAAAATGATTCATTTTTGTCTCTACCGTCACAGTACACAACTTCAGATGTGATACCCTTTTATAGCACACTATATTCATATCATGTCTTTTACAACTGTGATGTTACAACCAATAAGAACCACCACAAAAAGGGGTGCAAAGACATTAGGAACTCAAGTAAACAAAGAACAAAGATCCCCTTAATCATGCCCTCAGTCAGGCCCCCATTACTGCTGTAACCACACCAATATTAACAAGTGTGAGAACAGAAACAACTAGGTTTTTATATTTTCTGAAGAAAATGTAAGTGGTCTGGGCAAAAGTTGCACATAATTCTAAAACTCGTGGGTCCTTTCTAGCACATTGTAAATGATTTTGAGGGTGTCAGAATCCTATAAACACAAGAGCTGTCAAAATATTGTTCCATTTGATTGAGAATCCTGACCAGACTGCCACAGCAACAGCTCAACCAATGGGATGATTTTGGGGTGGGGCTAGTATTTTATATCGCACCAATGGCAGAGGGGCTAAGTGTTTGTAAAACAGTTCTTTTTTTAGCCATTTTGTTTCAGAAATTACACATTAACAACGGCCCTACATTGTTAAAGGTGCAATAGGTGATTGTCTTAAGAAACATTTTTTGTTATGCTGGTTGAAAATCTCTTTACAATCATAAAGTTAAGTGGTCTAAATGTACTCTATTTATATTCTGTGGAAGGCATAGGACCAAGAAATGTTTGTCCAATCAAAATGTTTGGTCCGAACATCACGATTACTGTCGTACCTGCCAGTCAATATGCATTTGCACTGTATATGCAGTATGCAATATGTACAGTCAAGCCCGAAATTATTCATACCCATTGGCAAATTCTGACTTAAAGTTACTTTTATTCAACCAGCGAGTTTTTTTTTTTTTTTGACTGGAAATGACACAGGCTTCTCCCAAAAGATAATAAGACAAAGAGGCATCATTGTGGAAAAAAATATTGCTAATCTTTTATTTACATTTGAACAAAAAGTGGCATCATACCCTTCTCAAATCAATAGAAAAGCCTTTTTTTTTTGGCTATTACAGCAATAAAATGCTTCCTATAATTGCTGAGCAGCTTTTTGCATGTCTCCACTGGTATTTTTATCTTTAGCAATGAGCTCCAACTCTTTCAGGTTGGAGGGTCTCCTTGCCATCACCCTGATCTTTAGCTGGCTGGGCCACTGCAAAACCTTAATGTTTTGTCTGCAAATTTTCTGTGGGATTTTCTGTGCTTTTCCACAATGATGCCTCATGTACATCGTCTTATTATCTTTTAGGAGAAGCCTGTGTCATTTCCGGTCCAAAAAAAAAAAAAAAAAAAAAAAAAAAAACTTACTGGTTGAATAAAAGTAACTTTAAGTCAGAATTTGCCAGGGGTATGAATAATTTCGGCCTTGACCGTATATATATATGCAATATGCAGATCCTCTACCGACGTCTCTCTCTTTTTATTTTATTAATTTCCTTTCTGTTTGTGACCTGAGTTGGATGCATGCTTGTGTAAATTGTTCCTCGCTCAATTCCCATGTATGTGGACGACTGTGTCGACGCGTGAGACGTTTTATTAAACTCTGGGAAAATACACCATCTTCTCGTCTCCCGTGCATTATCAGCAACACACAGTTGTCCTATCTGGGCTGTTGAACATTTAAACTCGGTGTTACAACGTATTGTAGTAATGCTGTCTCAGGTCGTCTAGTCTGTGTGTGTGTAGATGCGTTCAGGGGGCATGGCTTTGGACAGCGATTTGCAGGGAGGGTGGAACGTTCGCTTTCAGTGCTATCAGGCTAAAGTTAGCATTTCCCAAGATCTCCTATTGCACCTGTGGTTCAAACTACGGACATGCGTGATTGGGGAAAGTTACTTTTAAAAGTAATGCATTACAATATTGAGTTACTCCCTAAAATGTAACTTAATACGTTACTTAGTTACTTTTTATGGAAAGTAATGCATTACGTTACTTTTGCATTACTTTTTAAATCTGGGCAGGGGTTTGCTTGTTTGTTTTTAATATAAAAAGTTCTATTTTTGGCAGATGTAAAAGCCTTTTTACACCAAAAGCCTCAGGCTTAAAAAACACGACCGCAGAAGAAAACATGTCAACTCTTAGCAATAAAAAAAAAAAGAGGAAAACAAATTTTAGATTATCTTGAGTAAGTTTTGCTTATTAGTATGGATGAATTGGATCGAAGGTCGGCAGCAAAGACAACAGTTAATAAAATGGGATTAAATACCTTAGTGCAGATGTTAGCCAATCACGTTCATGCAACACCAGAAAAGTAATGTGATTGGTTGTTATCACTATGACGATTGCGTCAGCACCAAGCTTCAGACACGCCCTCTTAGAAGCGCCAACGCCCTTTGTGAATGTACCATTAGAGATTAGAAACTAATCAAGGAATGGAAAAAAAAAAAATTGACATTGGGAACAAAATCCCTTTAAAAATCCCTCCCCGTTTTTGGCTCCACAAGACGTTATTGATGGACTGCAGTGGTGTGGATTACCTGTGGATTATTGTGATGGTTTTATCAGATGTTTGGACTATAATTCTGACGGCTCCCATTCACTACAGAGGATCCCATTGGTGAGCAAGTGATGTAATGCTAAATTTCCCCAAATATGATGAAGAAACTCATCTACATTTCAGATGTTCTGAGGGAGAGCCAATTTTCTGCAAATTTTCATTTTTGAGTGAACTATTCCTTTCACCACTTATCATCATTTTACCACTAAATTATGAAATGAAATATTTCTAACATTTATTTTAGCTATTATTAGGCAAGATCAGAGAACTGGTTTCCAAGAAAATCCAGTGGTACTAATAGTAGTGCTGTATCCACTCATCAGACAGTCCAGGTTTCTCCAGTGCCAGCTTTGACATAATGTGAAAGGCATCCAATGCCAAACCTCAGCACATTTGGGTGTGGGGGCCCATCTAATGAAGGACATATGCTGAAAATAACTGGCGTTCTCAGACGCCACTTAATCCTCTTTAATTTGCTGTAAAGAAATGAAACCCCAATAATAAAAAGAAACAGGGAGCTTTGTCACTTCTGTGGACGCCGAGCACCATGGAGACCTCAACCATCTCCAGAGGAGAAACGGGAGTCTGTGGTTCTCCGTACTCATCAGTGTACAAACCGAGCCCGATTATTCCACGTTAACAAGACTAGACAGTGCGTGTCTCACCCTAACACACTCATTCCATATCTGCATGGACCGTAACAGACATGATGTACTCCTGGATAAAAACAGTGTGAAATCAAAACCACCTTTTTATAGTGGAAACATGGAAAATGGAAGGGTACTCCGGTGATTTTGTTTTGCTGGCACGACGAACGTTGTGTTTATCATTTTGTTGAATATATGATCCTCTTACAGACATTACGGCTCAAGGGAATGACTGGTTTTGCTTAAACAGTGGAATCGCTAGTAAATAAATGGGTGACTTGGCATAAAATGAAAAAAAAATCCAATGACTAAACAAGCTTTAGATGAGGTAAACCGATAAAAAAAAAAAAAAAAAAAAAAAAAAAAAAAGAGTGTGTACTAGACGTTCCAATCAAAGCATAACGTTCTACTGGGTTGTCCAAAAACCCAAATGACTCAGAATTACAGCAGTGACCCAAAACACAAACAGTAATATTTTAGACGAAAGAAATAGTATTTCAAGCATACAATGAGCACATTTAATACTTTAACCCCGAAGGAAGAAGGAAAAACTTTTATAGTAAAAAACAGACAAAGAGTTGACGCTCTCAGGCCAATTTTGGTCATTGTTAAGACAGCTATGGCAAATCAGTCAATATCTGATTAATCTCCCATGTGCAGGACCCCTTTTTTTGGAGCGCAAGGCGAATTATGTCTCGTATCAAAGATGCTTCTAGTCTGCCAAGTCATGGTTTAAAGCCTCCGTGGGAATTTTCACGAGCAATCACAACGTATAGGTTACGCAGTGCCGTTTCCTGACAAAACTGGGCCAAAATAAAAAAATGGGTCACTCCCAAATTGCTACTGGACCACAATTTTGCCCCCTCAGGACTGAAGCAATAAACCAAAGGATGTCAATAAATCAACTGACGGCATGCCACTGCAAGGCCCATTACAAATGAATTAGACACGACTGCAGAACTGCTACAGCATGTGAGAGACAAACCAGCCATAAATGAATGGCTTCCCTTATTCCTGATTGGGGTGTCCAATTAATCACAGTTCATGTGGTGGGGCAGGAGACTGGTAATGATATTTGCTTAAAGCAAAGATTTAGAGGCTTCAACAAGAGGGCCACAGCAGACGTCTAGCGCTGGATCCAACATTCCCAAATCTAAGGCCCGCTAGCAGTGCGTATGTGTTGTGTATTTTTTTCCGTGCCCATGTTAACAGGTTAGCGCATTTACACTGCACACGGATGTGGTCCGGCAATGCGATCCAGAAGCAATAAAGCGGTTATTTCCGCACCAAGTCTATTTTGCTATGCTGCATGTGCTGAATTAAAGTGACGGTGCATTTTTCACGGTAAAAATGAACATAGTTTGACACAAAAATGTAGTAATTATACCATAAATGCATATAATCAAAGCCTACTGTTTCACAGTCAACACATGTGACTTTTGGCTTGGTTTAAAGCAAGGAAAAATACACTTTTAGATAAACAGGACATGAAAAGGTGCGAGAGTTGGCTGTTTCTGTCAGTAGTGAGTTTTAAGTTAAAGTATTTGTGAAAAGTAGGCTATAGTCTTAGTTTAAAGGGGTCATCGGATGCAAAACTCACTTTTACATGTTGTTTGAACATTAATGTGTGTTGGCAGTTTGTGTACACAACCACCCTACAATGATAAAAATCCACCCAGTGGAATTTTTTTAATCTTTAAAAGTAATATCCATTTTTTTAAATCAGGTCATTCTCAGCTTCTTGTGGGTGTGACGACACATAGATAGAGGCCGCTCCTACGCCACTGTGTGACTCAGGTGCAGGGGAAGACAAGAATGAGCTTTTGAGGTGTTCTGTTGTTGGATGTAATAATGAACATAGCAGTAGTCATTTACTCTCGACATCTGAGCCTCTGAAGATGCAGAGGATTAACATCACTTTTGTTTTTGAAAGTTCCGATCCCGATCTACATATGCCTCTGTTCGTGTGAATCATTCGTGATGCAGCTTCACCCACAGCAGAAGTGACTATAAGGATTTTTTTATGCATCTTTGCAAATGGCCCATCTTAAAGGGGTCCTATTATGCTTTTTCACTTTTTGAACTTTACCCAGTGTGTGGTGTATATGTTTGGGCATAAAAAACATCTACAAAGTTACAAATCTCAAAGTCCACTCCAAAGGGAGATATTCAGTTTTTAAAAAATCCCTTTTCAAGAACTACAACGAAACGGTTCATTTGGACTACAGAGTTTGTTTTCCGGAGGCCATTATGTCACAACATAAATCCCACCTACGGAAATTCAATTCGTTGGCGGGTGGGGGATTCACCTAACTTTAGCCATGTATTATGGACAGCCGCTTTTGGGGTGCTTCAGCGAGCCGTAGGTCGGCTCGTTTAAACGCGAGCCTTAACTAAAGGGTCCGCAAACTGCTCCGGAATCCGTGCTGAAGCCGCGCCGTTGACGTGTGTTGTACAGAGCGTCCAAACACACGCAGATCCACGGCTAATGTAAACACGAACATTGACTAGTGATCATCCGTGGACGCGTCGGCGCCTCGCCGTAGACGTGCAGTGTGTGGTAAGAGATTTATTCATCATACAGTGTAGATAGCTTCACTAGCCTTATGGTTTCGGGCATGCAAATAATAAATACATTAGCACAATAATGATAATGTCACGTATTGGCGATCTCGCAGGCTGACGATAGGACCAACAATACTGTAGCGTTTTATTTACTCACCCTTCATGCATCCTAGGTGTACATGACTTCCTTCTTTCAGGCGGAGGCAATCGGAGTTATATTAAATAAATTCTGGCACTCATACAACAGCATAGACTGAATGGCACGGGCAAGTGTTCCATCAGTCAAAAATAAGTCGATCCATAATTAAAAAAAATGTGTCTCACATGGCTCCGGGGCGGTCTGTAAAAGCCTTCTTTAGCGATCAGATGTGTTTTTGTAAAAAAAAAAATATCCATATTTAAAATGTAAGAATCACTTTAATCTAGTTTGCTGCTTTGGGAATGCTGACCAATCACAATACATTTGGTTTTTCGGAAGGTGGAACCCGGAACTAATCGAGCCGTTTGTGCCAGCCTGGGGAGAAAGCTATTGTAATAATGTAAATTATGTGGAAAAATTATGCGTTTTTCGAACCACCAAGCATGACAGCATGTTCAAGTACACCCCCAAAACAAAATAAAGACTTTGTAAAGGAGCATAATAGCACCCCTTTAATAATTTGCTAGTTAGCAAGCTTCACAGCTTAACGTGGCTAAATGCGGCTAAAGTAAACATTATAGCTCATCCTACGGAAGAGATGGGCGGGGCGAGCAGAGCTCATTAGCATTTAAAGGAACATGCAATAGAATAGCTCGCTCTAAAAAGGGCTGATTTTGACGAGGTAAAAACTGTGTTTTTTACACTACCATTGAGAAATTTTAACCAAAGTATGTTACAGACTTCTCACAAAAGAATCCTATCAACTTGTGGAAAATGGACATCCGATGACCCCTTTAACTGTGCGTTCACACCGCCGCCGGCGAGAGCGTCAAAGTGGCCTGACGTCATTCATTTTCAATGTGAGCCGGCGGCGAAAAGCGGCGAGAGCGGCGCGGCGCGTTTTGGGCGGTGTGGGCGTCGGGGAGAGTTGAAGTCAGGTCAACTTTATGGTAATGAGCTATGACGCGGCTCGGCGGCAACCAATCGGAATGTAGAAGTTCACCGCTGAGAGGTTTCCAAAGAACGCAGTCGTGTAAACTTGGTTCCGGCCACATTAGTTCCCAAGGACAATGGAGGAGAAGTTAATCATTGCTGTGGCGGGTTTCCCCATAATCTACGACGTGTCCCTGTTTTTAAGTTTGCACTTAACCATGAACACAAAACCCACACCATACAAATGGCTTTTAATTGGTTTATTTCGTTAGCAAACATGTAACTACAATTAAATTCAATGTCTTATTTTCATGTTTAAAATATTTAATGAGGTTAACTAACGTACACCCTACTTGTTGTCAGTCTGCACAAGATCGAAATGCTTGTTTGCTTTGCGGCCGCTTTAAATACAAGACCAAGTGTTCGATCGTCAGAGCGTCAAGGAATCTTTCTACAGCGTTGCTTGCAGGGCGGCCAGAGCGAATTTTGACGCTCTTGCCGGCGGCGGTGTGAATGCACAGTAAGTGTTTTGCCACTTGCTTGAGATATAAATCTATTCTTAAGCAAATCTAATCTAAGTAAAACATTTTTTTATATTTTAAATAGTAAGAATATTTCAATTTTTTTCTGTTTTTGCTGTACTTTGCATCAAATAAATGAGCAGAAGAGACTTCAGAAAACTTTTGACTGGCTATATATGGGTCAAAGACATAAACCGGTTTAAGCATGAAAACAACAAGTGTAATACTGCTTTAAAATGATTAAATTAAAAAATATATATTTTAAAAGTTTTCTGTTTAATTTCATTGCATTTTTGTTTTTGTTTCTCTGAGCAAAAATAAATATCATACATTTCCCCCTAATGTACAGAAGACACCCACTAAAATGTAATTCAGTATAACAGTCTTGTCAGGCATATTTACAACAAAAATCAATTTATGACATTTAAAGATTAATTACTTTCACCCCAAATACTAATTAGTTTTGCCCATTTGTCAGTACATTTTTTTTACTCATTTAAACACAATAAAATGTAATATGCTCCCTTATTCTTTTTATATTTTAATATGCACAAGTCAGAATAAGCATGTTGTTTGAATTTTTACATAAATATTGTGTTACACTGAATGACAATATAACATTATTTCAACCAAATTTGTACATTTTATTCCCCAAAAACTTATTTATAACCTTAAAAGTAGACACTTTACTTTCATTAATGTGCTTTCTATGGACATAAAATCACTTTTGTAAATTTATTTTGGCGTCTTTGACCCAATAAATATATACCTTCTTTTCAATAATGGTGTTGAGTACACGTTGTGAGACACACCTAAATATTACACTTTTGGTGTTTGACAATAAAAACAAGTCACTTTTAATGCAGAACAAATGAAACTTTGTTGCTAGGATCGGTGAGCTGTTCACCATTTAAGATGTTTACCGTCTTTCAAAATAGCTATTCATCACGCTATGTTAGTTTTACGTTGAACCGTTTCTAATACCTAATAACTTTTTCAGCTTTTTCGTTTTGTCAAGCAGACATGGCTTCAATTTAATAAGCATTCTCTAGATACAACAGAAAGCCTAAAAATAAATTCCTATCTAGCATATCTATTACAGGCAACACAGAACAAATTAAGTTTTGGCCAAATCTAATTGAGAGGGAAATGATCACTTTGGTTCAACGGCGCAGCTTTAATTTGATCCAATTTTGGTTCCAGGATATATATATATATATATATATATATATATATATATATATATATATATATATATATATAGATAGATAGATAGATAGATAGATCTCATAAGTCATGTTTAATTTAAAATAAATAAATAAATACTGATATCCACAGGTTTAAGGAAACCAAAGCGGTCAGCAAAACCGCAGAAGGCAGAATGATGACAACCGACCAGAAAGGCTTGTCCTAAAATTTCTGTCAAGTACTAAATCAAACAGCACTTGTTGAAGCTAAGCATTCCAGACAGATTTTACACTCAAGAAGAAAGTGAAAAATCCTTTCAGAAGGGGAAAATTAAACGATACAGGATGAGCACAGTAAATCATTCCAATTTAACTGTCCAGCATCCACAATTTAATGAGGTCTTGTGGGTTACGCCTCCAGGTCTTTATAAGCAGCGCGAGACATGGGAATTTGGCTGTGATTTGTGATCTTACAGAGAACTGCAGAAAAAAAGCCGTCTTTGAGAGCAATCGTTGCTAACCGCAAGAGATGCCATACCAGTGTTGACACAATGTAACAACTTGCATGAAATGTAAGATCGCTGCCAACACCAGAGTATCGTTTGCTGAACTTATTTGAATGGTTCAAATGTTTTGCGTGCTGATAGATGTTGTAATTCAACTATACCGCTTTATGTTTTCATGTAAACAAAAACAGACATTTCTCAGTAGTTTGAAACCAGTATTAGATCCAGATGCAATCTGTAGTAAAATACTTTATACCCATATAAGCGAAAAAATGCATGGTAGTTTGACCAAAACTGCTATGTTTTTACAAGGCTTATGAAACACAGAGAGACGTGTGCCCGTCTACAGAAACGCTGATTTCCATTTCCTTATCGAGTGTGACTTGACTGCAGGATTTATGGACGCCTGACACGTGAAACCAATCACCAAAGCAGCCAGCGTGGTGACAGTGCCCATCCGCTTCAGATTAGCGTGGCTACAGAACAATTTTCAAGTAAAGCGTGGCTTCCTTTATGAGTGTGATTAAAAAAAATCTGACAGTAAAGTAAATTAGCCTTTTCATAAGGGCCATACAACTGAAAACGTTAGGGTTTATGGGTTAAAAGCAGGCCAGGTTTAGAATAGGTGTGTCTAAAACACAGAAAACATGGGTTTTTACGTATTTAACTGGAGACGTAAACGTAATAAAGAACATGTCTTCCTACATTTATACAAACACACCTAGTTTCTCTGTTCATTCATGCCATGGACTGATCACAAATACATAAAAGAGAAAACACAGAAAAAAAGTGGCACACGTCTCTCCAACAAGCCGCTTTAAGCTGGGGTCCACTAGGGGGCCTCAAGATGACAAAAAGTATTTAAATTTTAAAAAAAGATTAATATGATAAAGTACTCTAAATCTATATGTGATCCTGGACCACAAAACCAGTCTCAAGTAGCACAGGTATATTTGTAGCAATAGCCAAAAATGCACTGTATGGGTCAAAATTATAATTCTTTTTTAAATGCCAAAAACCATTAGGATGTTAAGTAAACATCATGTTTCATGAAGATATTTTGTAAATCTCCTATCGTAAATATAATAAAACTTAATTTTTAATTAGTAATATGCATTGCTGAGATTTTTTTTGCACACTCAAATTCCAGATTTTCAAATAGTTGTATCTCGGCCCAAATATAATCCTATCCTAACAAACCATACATCAATGGAAAACTTATTTAGTTTACAGATTATGTATAAATCTCAATTTCACAAAACTGACCCTTATGACTGGTTTTGTGGTCCAGGTCCACACACACACACACACACACACATATATATATATATATATATACACACATATACATATATACACATATACATATATATATATACACATATACATATATATACACATATACATACACATATACATATATATACACATATATATATACACACACATATATATACACACATATATATATACACACACATATATATATATATACACACACATACATATATATACACACACATACATATATATATATATATATATATATATATATATATATATATATATATATATATACATACACACACACACACACACACACACATATATACACATACATATATATATATATACACATATACACATATATATATACATACATATATATATACACATATATATATACACACATATACATATATATACACATATACATATATATATATATATTTTTTTTTTTTTTTTTTGTTTTTTTTGTCTTGTGGACTATGTGTCAACATCTGTTATGTAAAATATCTTACTCAGAACAGTACTAAATAAAAAAATAGCATGCATTTTGTGTGATCTCTCTTATGTTGTTATTAATATATTTTATAATAATACATTTTATTTGTATTATATTATCATGTTTTATGAGAAATAGATTTAAGTTGTCATCTTAATGGTTTTTAGCATTTTATTTTACATTAGAGTTATATTATTTTAACATATTAATAATATTTTTTTTTAATTTTAAAGGGGTCATCGGATGCCCATTTTCTAGTTCATTGGATTTTTTTAGGGTCTTAATGAGAAGTCTATAACATACTTTGGTTAAAATTTCTCAAGGGTAGTGTAAAAAACACTCTTTTTACCATGTCAAAATCAGCCCTTTTTAGAGCGAGCTATTCTGTTGCATGTTCCTTTAAATGCTAATGAGCTCTGCTCGCCCCGCCCCTCTCTGCAGTGGGATGACGAGCTGTAATGTTTACTTTAGCCGCATTTAGCTGCGATGCATAAAACCCCTTATACTCACTTCTGCTGTGGGTAAAGCTGCATCACGAATTATTTGCACATATGTAGATCAGAATCGTCTTTTTTCATTTTAAAAACGAAAGTAACGTTAATCCTCTGCATCTTCAGCAGCTCAGATGTCGGGAGTAAATGACGACTGCCATGTTCATTATTACATCCAACAACAGAACACCTCAATCGCTCAATCAGAGACATTCTTGTCTTCCCCTGCACCTGAGTCACACAATGGCGATCGGAGTCGGACTGTTTTTAGCTCGGTGAGGGCAGGGCTAAGGTAAGGCGCTCATGTCAATCAACTATCGTGGGAGGGGCCTCTGTCTGTGTGTCGTCACACCCACAAGAAGCTGAGAATGACCTGATTTTAAAAAGGGAATATTACTTTTAAAGATTAAAAAAATACCACTGGGTGGATTTTTATCAATGTAGGGTGGTTGTATACACAAACTGCCAACACACATTAATTTTCAAACAACATGTAAAAGTTAGTTTTGCATTCGATGATTGGTGATCTTAAGGCCCCCTAGGACCCTGTCTCCCTGTTTGAGAACCACTGTCTCAATGCTGCTTGTTAAAGAGATGTGTGCCATTAAATGTAAGCATTTTACCCACATTTGCAACTAAAAATCGATGTGTGAGGACTGTAAAATCTATCTAGGAGCATGCTTGCAATTAAAAAACATCCCTGTAGGTCTTTAAAAAGTATAAAAAGTTTCAGTCTTATGAAATTTAAGGCTGTAAAGCAACATCTCAATTATCATTTAAAAAAGTCTTAATTTAAAAATTACGATAGTCTAATTTAATTATTAACCTTCAAAAGGCTATGATTTCATTAAATATAGTGAGAGCTGCACATTTAAAATCAAAACGTAGCGCTGTTGTGCGTTCTTCAGACTTGAGCTATCAAAGCAGTTTACAATTAACGAATACCACGCATTTATGCCAAAAGATTGTCATAACAATTAATAAGAGATCATAAGCCATGTTTACTTCATGGTGTTTATATTGCAATATGTTGTAAATATCTTGTAATATGTTGTCTTTTTGAATGAGCAGCTGGCAATGGTAAAGCAAACACATTTCAAAATAAAAGTCCAAGTGTATTTCTGGCTTGTTTATGCAATTATGATACAGTCTAATTTAATTATTAACCTTCAAAAGGCTATAATTTCATTAAAAATTGTGAGAGCTGCACATTTAAAGTCAAAACGTAGCACCGTTGCATATTCTCCAGAATTAAGCTATCAGAGCAGTTTACAATCAATGAATACCACGCATTTATGCCAAAAGATTGTCATAACAATTAATAGGAGATCATAAGCCATGTTTACTTCATGGTGTTTATATTGTAATATGTTGTCTTTTTGAATGAGCAGCTGGCAATGGTAAAGCATACATATTTCAAAATAAAAGACCAAGTGTATTTCTGGCTTGTTTATGCAATTATGATTTAATTATTAACCTTCAAAAGGCTATGATTTCATAAAAAAATAGTGAGTACGCTGATGTGCTTTTACAGACTTGAGCTATCAGAGAGGTTTACAATCAATGAATAACACGCATTTATGCCAACAGACTGTCATAACAGTTAATAGTAGATCATAAGATATGCTTATTTTATAGTGTTTATATTGTAATGTGTTGTAAATATCTTGTAACATGTCTTTTTGAATGAGCAGCTACTATTTTTTGTGTGTGTGTGTGTGTGTGTGTGTGTGTGTGTGTTTTGTTCATGACTCCCTTATTTGTTTTGAACAGTGAAACTGAGTTGTCTAGCATCTTTTGCATATTTGAACCCTTTCCAGCAGTGACTGCATGATTTTGAGAGCCACATTTTCACACTGAGGGCAACTGAGGGACACAACTATTTAAAAAAGGTTCAAACATTCACTGATGCCTAAGAAGAAAACACAATGCATTAAGAGCGAGAGGGGGTGAAAACTTGTGAACAGGATGAAGATATCCAATTTTTTCTTATTTTAGTTCAAATATCCCTTTAGTACTGCCCTTCAGAAGCAACGGAAGATACTTGCCAGTTTTCCAGAAGACAACTTAAGTACAATTAACCGTGATCTTCAAATTCAGAAATGTTTTCATCCCCCGCTCCTAATGCGTTGTGTTTCCTTCTGGAGCATCATTGAATGTTTGAACCTTTTTTAATAGTTGTGTTTGAGTGCCTCAATGGAAAGAAGGATCTCAAAATCATACGGTCACTGCTAGAAAGGTTTCAAATATGCAAAAGATGCTGGAAAGCTAAAGAATCTGGAGGACCTGGAGGATTTTTCTGAAAAACAGTGCGCAGTTTAGCTGTTCAGAACAAACAAGTGACTCATGAACAACTATTTTTGGACTTGTGGACTATACGTAAACATCTTTCATGTAAAATATCTTACTCCGCACAGTACCAAATAAAAACTAACATGCATTTGGTTAGTTTTGTTAAATTAATTCACATTTTCACAGACTCTGCAAGGGGTTCCAAAACTTTTGCATGCCACTCTATCAGGGAGTCTTTGCATTTTGCAAATATTGTGTTCACCTGTTATAGAGCAATAGATGAGCTGAGGGGCCACTTTACTCAACTCCTCGTAGCCAAGTCCCATTTCATTCAGCTTCCCGGGCAAGTAATTCTCCACCAGAACATCACAGACTTTGGCAAGCTGTCAAAAGAGACAATGCAGAGAAACAGACAAGGTGTTCAAGCCAAAATATACCAAGCAGCAAATGTTATGTAATGCATAAGTTGTGTCGAACTTTTACCTCAGTTACAAGTTTGGTCCCCTTTGGATCTTTAAGATTAACAGCAATGCTCTGCCAGTAAGAATGCACAAATCATGATCTCATTCATTTTACATACATTTATATATATAATACCGACGACGGAGGATACCTTTTTGTTCCTGTTCACACTCAGAAAGTAAGCACTCTCTTCACCCACAAACGGAGGACCCCATGCTCTTGTGTCGTCTCCTGAGCCTGTCACACACTCACAGCTCAGTACAGTTCACCAGAGTTCATCGGTCAGAAAAAAAAAAAACTACAGCATTGCAGTCACACACTGTTCAGATACAAACAAAGCATCATTTTTACAGGAACTGGCAACGTGAAGCGTTTAATATACTAAATATCATTACAAAACAGCCATTTAACATGAGAACAGCGGTAACTACCTCAAATTATTTGCTCTAGAGGCACGCTTGTTCAAATAACAGTTTAATACACAGTGCCTTGCAAAAGTATTCATACCCCTTCATTTTTTTTTCACATTTTGTTTTGTTGCAGCATTATGTTAAACTGCTTTAAGTTAGTATTTTTTTTTTCCACACAAATCTACATCTCATACACCATAATGACAAATCGAAACAGGTTTGTGACAACTTTGCAAATTTATTAGAAATAAAAAAAACTGAAAAGATCCCGTTGCATAAGTATTCATACCCTTTTCTGGGGCATTCATATTGCTTCTAGATGTTACTACACTTGGAGTGGAGTTAAACTGTGGCAAATTCATTTCAATGAGTATGATTTAGAAAGGCACACACCTCTCAGAAAAAGTCTAACAGCTGAAAATGCATATCAGAGCAAAAACCAAGTCCTGAGGTCAAGATAACTGCCTGTAGAGCTCAGTAGATCAGTAGAGCGTTAAGGCAATGATTTAGGGAAGAGTTCAGAAAAAAATCTGCTGCACTGAAGGTTCACAGAAGCATTATCCATAATGGAAGATGATTGGAACAACTAGGACTCTAGAAAATGTCTGCCAGCCCCCATCCAAGCTGACAGAGCTTGAGAGGTGAAAAGGTGAGGCAAAGAATGGCAGATAATTGCCAAATGCAGATGTGCAAAGCTTGCCACATCATACCCAAAAAGACTTGAGGCTGTAAAGGTGCTTCAACTATATACTGAGTTGAGGGTATGAATACTTATGCAATGTACTTATTTCACTGATTAATACATTTTTAAAATTTGCAAATTGTTTTTTGCTTGTCATTATTATGGTGTATGGAGTGTAAATTGATGTGGGGAAAAACTAATTTAAAGCAATTTAACATAATGCTGCAACAACAACAAAAAAAAAATGAAGGGGTATGAATACTTTTGCAAGGCACTGTACATGCAAGCAAACTTAATGCGTGTATTTGTATCATTTTGGAGTTTGAAAGCAATAGTCCTAATTCACTTTCAACGTATTAAAAACAGTGGCAAAGAAAAAACTTTTTAGATGTGGAAATAACAACAGAACATGCGATATATGTCATATTAAATGTTTATGTGACATAAATCTCACCTGGACGCTCAACTTTGATCACCTCAGCTCCCAAATCTCCTAATATCATAGTAGCAAAAGGTCCAGCAAGAACTCTGCATTGCACACCATGTAGACACGATATTATCAGTAGTAGTATTTAATAATAAGCATCCAGCAGAAGCATCATTCATGTATAAGATTGCACAGCTTTTACCTTGTCAGATCTAAGACTTTAACGCCATCTAGAGGTCTGATCTGACCTTCACCTGCATTCATAGAGAAATTAGTTTTATTAGTTTATTATTAACATAAATCAGTTAGGATTAAATATATTCTAAAATTCTTCACTGATAAATAAATAAATAAATAAATAAGCTAAAAAAGGCAATAAATAAGAATCTAAGTAAGCAATAAGACTGTATTCAGTTTAAAAAGAGAGTAACGTTACCACCCTGGAACAATGTTCAACTTGATTATATGATTAACAAAAACGGGATCATACGTTATAAGCTTGGCAAAGGGCAAACGGGTTAAATAGTAACTTGTTGATTCTTTAAGAATTCATATTTTAAATGTACAACACAATGGTTTCCTAGGTCCTTTTTTTAAATATAGGGTTCTTCAGGTGTGCATACAAGTACCACGACAGAAACAAACAGGTGTGCCAAACACTTGCATCAGAATAAACAAACTGGCGTTGGTGTTTCATTTACACCAAGTAAACAAACACTTGTGCATACACCTATAAAATAAAGTAGATTAGTCAAATAAAATACATCATTTTGCCATTAATGTACAACGTTCCTACACACACTGATGGAATGATCCAGGAATGATCACACAAGCAGCTCGTGTGTGCGACAGTGCGAGTGTAACGTTAGTGAACCGCTCCGCTAGCGGGACAGTGGTCGGATATGGTTAAAATACAGGTGCTACCTTGCAGTTTGGCAGTGAATGGTCGTCTTATGTTCACACAGTTCGCCTTATTCGGTTGTAGAAATTGTGATGTTCTGCTTAGGTAAGATACAACTCTTATAACAGCGCTTCCCGACATGTTGCCTCGGCGTTTACGTAACCTACGCAACGTCTCTAAAAGCCCCGCCTCCGCGCTTTTATCTTTATATTAAACTTCGACAAGAATCCACGAGAAATGTTATCTTTGCAAATGAGCATAACGGATAGTTCGACACATTTCACCCAGCATAAAGGGGCGTTCACGACATGAATCACTTATAATTGTTTGGGTGAGACACACCAGTCTTCCTCCAAGGGGCGCTCATCGGCCTTAAAACCGTAGAAAAACCCTCCACTGAGTGCATTTCATTTTTTTTGTCTTAGATTGTGTGAATTTTTTTTAATCTATCAATTCTAGTAATTTAACCTAAGATACAAATGAATCCTCCTAAGACATCTTTAGAAAATAAATGAATAAAATGCAATTTCCTGTAATCACAAACGACTGTTCTTTGGTTAATATGTTACAGCGAAGAGAAAAGTAACATTTATCACATGACCACGCAGCTTACACTTCAGCAATAGACTGATGATGGCTTTAAGAAGCGTTTTGTTTTTTTGTAACTTTGATTATTGTTGTAATCGTAGTAGATTAAAAATAATAATAAAATAAACAGAAAAAAAAAACTAAATATATCAAACATAAATATCGAACTAAATGTTTTCAAGAATTATATTTGTTCCGGAATCGGAGTCTCAAAACATTTCATTAGTTCAGATTAAACAGTATGATGTTCAGTTTACTGTTTGCCCATTCTTGGTTTGTGTATTTTATAAAAATATAAAACAGTTGAGTACTGTTTTACAATATATTTTAAGCTTTTTTTTTTTTTTTGCATCATTATGCCAGTCACATGACCCTTTTTTTTTTAGCAAGGATGCTTTAAAATTGATCAAAAGTAGTGATAATAGACATTTACAATGTTACAAAAGATTACTATTTCAGATAAATGATGTTCTTCTGAACTTTCTATTCAACAAAGAAAACTGAAAAAAATTCTACTCAGCTGTTAATGTAATAATATTTATGTTGTTAACATAATAATGATAATAATAATAAATGTTTTTTGAGCAGAAAATCAGAATATTAGAATTATTTCTGAAGGATCATGTGAGTAATGATGCTAAAGCTTTGAAATCACAGGAATAAATTGCAAAGAACAGTCTTTTTTCAACTGTAGGACCTGTTACTCTATGTTGTATTAAATGATCTATATTGGCTTAAAGTGGCAAATACCATCAATGTTATTTGATGTGTGTTGTCCTTGATAAATAAATCAATTCAATACACAGTATTGTGAAAAAAAAACATGTTTTTGCTACACTAATCATAGTTTATCCATGGTATTTGTTGTAAAATGGTGTTTATACAAATGGCAATCAATACGCCAAACAGGCATATAATTGGTTATTTGTTTAAAGTCGTAAATTTCCCCTGCTTCCTTCTGAAAAAGTTAAATTTACATCTATCCGAATAAAGATTTGTAATCCTATCGCGTATAATCTAAATCCGATTTTCGTTTTCACTGTGTGTTGTAATGAAGGCCCTGCTTAACTTATTAAAATGCAATACATTTTGCTGTCTTGAAAAATTTATCAGGAAATAAAATACACGAATCATAATTTATTCCAAGAATAGTTTACATTTTATTTCCAATATACAAATATAACAATACAGAGGCTTGTATTGTTATATTTGTTGTATATTCAAATTAATTTCTGCTACTAATACCAGATATATGTTCAGGTTTAATATTGCCTGCAAAATAATGCACATAAAGAAAAATATTTTGTGTTCATTTAACAATGTTATCACTATTGTGCAGCAGAGCCATCAACCTAAATGCTTTCAATAGGCATATATGGCCTGTATTAATAAACAATCGTCTCAGCAGCTGTACCATTTATAATAATACCAAAACGTTGAAATAATTTGTTTGCATTTTCATTATTTAACTGTGAGCTATTTTTACCCTTACTGTGTTGCCCACTTGTGTAGTTAGGCCTATATTTCTCAATATATCCTATTATGCCCTGTAAAAATTTAAAAGTGGTTTATTTTTAATATTTTCAAGAAACTTGCAGGGTACAAAATAATGTAATGCATCCACATTTTACTAAAGGATTATTTACAGTCAGCCTGTCATATACATAAACGTTTATAGCTGGCATAGGAAAACTATTTGTTCTAAATATTTTTAATAGAAATAAGAAATAAATATCAAGAATTAATTATTGTAGTAAGCATTTTAAGAATAAAATGAAAGCACAACTAAATTCTAACCAGTAGGTGGCATGCGACACCAATAATATTCTATTCTATTCCATTTTATTCTAGAGATATCTAAATAGCTCTCTCACGATCAGGTGAAACGTCTGTAGATATGTTGTTTATTCAATTACCATATGTGAAAAACAGACCTAATGTCATAATTTTGTGGTGTGTTATCAGCAATCTTTATTATTTCAGTTCTGACTCTCACTATTTCAGAACAGCACTTTTCGTTAATAATTTATTAACATGAATTAATGCATTGTGTGCCATGAACATTAAAATGTAGAATATATAATAAATATGCAATAATTTATTAATATATGTAGCCTATATTATTGTATTTAAATAGACACAACATGTGTATGAAACAGTATCTAAAAATCTAAAAGAATGCACCTTTTTCCTTTTAAGCTGATGTTAATTACAACCTATGATTTTGGAAATCTGTCAGCTACCCAAGTGCAGTTCATATATTAAGTCACGCCCCAAATATCACGAACCAATCGTGGCCGTGTCCGCAGAGCACTTTCTGGTCATGTGACTGGCAGCAGTACCTATATATGGAGAAGGTCTGCTCTGGTATAAATGAACTCAAGACGTGATACAGAGTCTCTTTTATTGATGTGACACTGCTGTTCTGACAAATAACGAGCATGGCAGGTATGTGACAATACATCAAATACAAAATGCACTTTGTAAATTGAACAGAAATTTTGAAGTGAGGGTTGGATCATCTTATACCGCAAAATCTATAATTTTATTTACATGCTATATGTTGAGATAAATGCATATGTTACTAATAAGGCTTTCAGGAATGTGCATGTTCACTGCATTGCTCATCTGGAGTCATATGAATGTAAAGTATTGTGGCGGGAGGGGCAAACGACAGACACAGTGGGTGTGGCGTCAGGCCTCGGAGAGGCTTTTATTAAACAGAAAATAAGGGAAAGTGAGTCCATAAAGTAAAATAGTGTCCAAAATAAAAGGGGAATCTGGTGTCCTCGGGTGCTGGGGCAGCGTGACGGGAAGGTAGTGTTCAGAGGGGAAGGGTCCAGGAGAGGGGCGGAGTCCGGCCGGCCGCACGCGCTCCCTTCGCTGTACCGGGGTGCTAGGGGCGGCGGCATCTCTAGCGGCTTCGTCCCTCTTGAGCTGTCCGGAGCTTCCAGCGGGGAATACGGCCCGGCATCCTGGCCCGCGGCCGTCTCGGGTGCGAACCTCAACCGGACGGCGGGTCCGGCGACTCTTCCTCCTGGCGGTGCGGGATTCCCTCTTCACCCCTTCCTGGACCCGCGAGGACACCAGCGTGCATGCACGGGGGGGAAAAGAGACCGGTCTCCCGAGGAGAGGCGCGCTCGGGATTTAAACAGCGGCGGTGATGAGGCTTCATTTACATCAGGTGTCCCCATCACACGCCGCCAGCCCGAGCCGATTACACGCCCCTCCTCTCCCCTACACACCCACTCCCGTCGGGAGCCTGGAGAAGGGCGGCGAATACGGGACGGGGTGGTGATGAAAATTAGGGGGGCGGGCAGACGCCTCGCCACATTCCCCCCCCCAAGCGACATCCCCGTCCTAAGGTCGCCGCCCACGCAGGAGTGCTACCTTCCTCATCCAGGCTCCAGCGGTCGGAGTGGGCGGGGATTCCTCTCCAAGGCAACGCTCCCTCTCGCCGCGTACCGGAACAGGGACAGAAAAACCGGTATTAGTCGACAGCCTCAACCAACCGCAGGATAAGTGACTAACTGAAACATCACTTACCCTTCTTGCGGCTGGGAGGCCGTCTCCGTCGTTCCTCCGTCCCTGTCCGGGTTTTCACGAACTTTTGCGAGCGAGAGGGGATGACGTCATCAGGTGTTGCCCACTGCGCTGTCTAAGCCCCGCCTTGCCCGCACTCTCCACCACTGTGGCGGGAGGGGCAAACGACAGACACAGTGGGTGTGGCGTCAGGCCTCGGAGAGGCTTTTATTAAACAGAAAATAAGGGAAAGTGAGTCCATAAAGTAAAATAGTGTCCAAAATAAAAGGGGAATCTGGTGTCCTCGGGTGCTGGGGCAGCGTGACGGGAAGGTAGTGTTCAGAGGGGAAGGGTCCAGGAGAGGGGCGGAGTCCGGCCGGCCGCACGCGCTCCCTTCGCTGTACCGGGGTGCTAGGGGCGGCGGCATCTCTAGCGGCTTCGTCCCTCTTGAGCTGTCCGGAGCTTCCAGCGGGGAATACGGCCCGGCATCCTGGCCCGCGGCCGTCTCGGGTGCGAACCTCAACCGGACGGCGGGTCCGGCGACTCTTCCTCCTGGCGGTGCGGGATTCCCTCTTCACCCCTTCCTGGACCCGCGAGGACACCAGCGTGCATGCACGGGGGGGAAAAGAGACCGGTCTCCCGAGGAGAGGCGCGCTCGGGATTTAAACAGCGGCGGTGATGAGGCTTCATTTACATCAGGTGTCCCCATCACACGCCGCCAGCCCGAGCCGATTACACGCCCCTCCTCTCCCCTACACACCCACTCCCGTCGGGAGCCTGGAGAAGGGCGGCGAATACGGGACGGGGTGGTGATGAAAATTAGGGGGGCGGGCAGACGCCTCGCCACAGTATGTAATGCTAACTTCTGGCATGATTAGATGATTGTTTTTATTATTCTAATATTTTTGGACACAAATCAGACTAATGCATTAACGATGTCCGATGTGTGAAAGAATTGTTTGGTTGAAGAATCGAATGAAACGGTTCCCAAAATCTGTCTGAACAATATTGACTGGTTCTCTAGTCAACTCAACAACAGTTCCTTAATCTGTTTAGAACGGTTTAGTCCGATAGTGTAATAATAATATTTCATTAAAACAAGCAAAAACCTTCCAGATTAGAGATAAGTAGTGTTTAATGCAAATTTAAATGATATTTACGTTCTGAATGGCTGTTTTACGAACTGAATCATGGCTACAACCTGAACATTTTCAACAAATATGCCTTTAAATACAATTTTATTGAAGAAAAACTTAACATTACGGCTTTATAGGATATTTTAGAGAATATATGGAACACATCATGAGGTAAAAGAATCACTGAATCAGCTTTGAACCGATTCTTTTAAACGTATAGTTCAAAAGAATCAAATTAAAACTATTAAAGCTTTTCCATATAAACCATATAAAAAACCATATAAAAAAAAGATGCATCTATAATTTTTTATTATGAGTAATTTTCTCACCTTATGAGGGAAAACATGCATCATTGATGTTCAGTAAGGCTTAAACCCTGCTGAAAACGCTAAAACCAGCCTAGGCTGGTTGGCTGGTCTTAGCTGGTTTAAGTTGGAAGTAGCCTGACCAGCTAAGACCAGCCTGGCCAGACTGGAAAAGTGGCCAAAACCCCTCTAAAACCAGCTATGACCAGCTAAATCCAGGCTGGTTGACCAGCTAAAACCAGCCAACCAGCCTAGGCTGGTTTTAGCTGTTTTTTCCACCAGGGAAGGGCTTGATTTTTGTGGAAATCCATTTTGTTGTCATCTGTTATGCCAAATTCATAGACCTTATCTGTCAGTCAGTGTTATGTCAATCTTCATTTCTTCAGCAGAACAGGCATTTGTCACTTTGGCCACAAACGATAGCTATGCAAGAGGAGCCATGGTCCTTGGGAAATCCCTTAGAAACCACAAGACTTCAAAAAAGCTGGTGGTGCTCATTGGACCCCATGTGTCTGATCAGTCAAGGTACAACATGCTTAATTCAGTCAGTATTGTACTACAAGCTGACTTCTGTGGAAAACAAAATGAGATGTTTTTGAATGTCTTCAGGGCAGTTCTTCACAAGATCTTCGATGAAGTCAGGCTAGTGGATGTGTTGGACAGTGGGGACACAGCACACTTGGCCATGATGAAGAGACCTGATCTGGGTGTCACTTTCACCAAGCTGCACTGCTGGACTCTCACACACTACTCCAAATGTGTGTTTATGGACGCAGACACGCTGGTGAGTTTGCAGCATGACTTCAAACCAGCTGGTTAGCAGAGTTCAAGTCGTGCCTTGTCAAAACATGCATGAAATATTTATAATGCTGTTTGTTATGCCATTTGAATTACATTGTGCACCATTAACTCAGTGTGTGAATGCATACCTCTGTGTTACATTTAACTCGTTTAACTTGCACTAAGCAGTGTAGACATCTAAACATGCCTGCAACTTAAAATGTAATTTTGTTTTTGTTTTTAACTCGTAAGAGTCATTTCTCTAATTAAAAAAAAAAACAGTAAAAACGTAAAAAAACCAGTAATATTGTGAAATATGATTACATTTAAACAAACCTTTTTATTTTGATACATTTTAAAACATTTGTTTTTTTCCATCTGGAAATTATAGGATCTTTTTTTTTTAATTGTTATTTGAAATTTGTATAATGTGCATTAATGAATTATACACAATAAGACCAGAAATATTCATTAAAAAGAATAGATATACAGTCGAGCCCGAAATTATTTATACCCCTGGCAAATTCTTAATTAAAGTTACTTTTATTCAACCAGCAAGTTTTTTTTTTTTTTTTTTGACTGGAAATGACACAGGCTTCTCCCAAAAGATAATAAGACGATGTACAAGAGGCATCACTGTCAGCTTTTATTTACATTTGAACAAAAAGTGGCATGTCCAAAATTATTCATACCCTTTGCAAACTGTCACAGTCTATGGGAAAATCCAAAGTTATAGCTGCTTACAAGTCAGGAAAGGGCTATAAGACCATATCTAAATGTTTTGAAGTTCCAGTGGCTACGGTGCAAAGTATTATTAAAAAATGCAAGACGTTCTGCACTGTGAAAAATCTCAGAGGACGTGGTCGGAAGCCAAAAGTGACACCTGTGCTGGCCAGGAGGATAGTGAGAGAGGTAAAAAAGAATCCAAGGATCACCACCAAGACCATCCTGATGAATCTGGGCTCTGCTGGTGGCAACATCTCAAGGCAGACAGTCCAACAGACACTGCACACCACTGGATTCCACCGATGCAGACCAAGGAGGACACCACTTCTCCAGATAAGGCACACAAAAGCCCGCTTGGCCTTTGATAATGCTCATCTGGACAAAGAAGAAGACCTCTGGTCTTGTTTTTTTTTTTTTTTTATGGTCAGATGAAACAAAAATTGAATTGTTTGGCCACAATGATGTAGCCTTCATTTGGCGTAAAAAATGAGAAGCCTTCAACCCTAAGAACACCATCCCCACTGTCAAACATAGTGGTGGGAACCTAATGTTTTGGGGGTGTTTTTCAGCCGGTGGACCAGGGAACCTAATCACAGTAAACGACACCATGAAAAAGGAGCAATACATCAAAATTCTCAACAACAACATCAGGCAGTCGAAACTTGGCCTTGGGCACCAGTTGACATTTCAGCATGACAAGACACACAGCAAAAGTGGTGAAGAAATGGTTAGCAGACAAAAACATTAACGTTTTGCAGTTAATCCTGATTTAAATCCAAGTGAGAATCTGTGGAGGGAGCTAAAGATCAGGGTGATGGCAAGGAGACCCTCCAACCTGAAAGAGCTCATTGCTAAAGATGAATGGGCAAAAATACCAGTGGAGACATGCAAAAAGCTGGTCAGCAATTATAGGAAGTGTTTGATTGCTGTAATAGCAATAGGCTTTTCTATTGATTATTGAGAAGGGTATGAGTAATTTTGGACATGCCACTTTTTGTTCAAATGTAAATAAAAGATGGGTAATATTTTTTTTTTCCACAATGATGCCTCTTGTACATCATCTTATTATCTTCTGGGAGACGTCTGTGTAATTTTTAATAAATAAATAAAAAAAACTTGCTGGTTGAATAAAAGTAACTTTTTAAGTCAGAATTTGCCTGGGGTATAAATAATTCCGGGCTTGACTGTATGTAATTAATTAATTAATGATTTAAAAATAGCAGTTGTAACGAGAAGTTTAAAACTTTTCTGTTGGCTGTAGGTGGTATCAAATATCGATGAGCTGTTTGACAGAGAGGAGTTGTCTGCAGCTCCAGACCCTGGCTGGCCTGATTGTTTTAACTCTGGTGTGTTCGTGTTTCGCCCGTCCAACGAAACCTACTGCAAACTTCTGCAGTATTGCACAAAGCACGGCAGCTTTGATGGTACGTAAAACACCACTGTCATTTGGTTTCATGTGTCTGAGCTCTGAATTTCAGTTGGAACAAATGGTTTTTAGGGCATTGACAGTTTTACCTTGTTGTTTGAAGCATTTTAATGTAATGTTCTAAGTCTGTAAGTGCTGTAAAGGTCATTAACACCAAGAACGATAACTAAGTTTAGTGATTTTTGCAAGCTGAGGGACAAGTTTACCTAATTAACTATTTGTTTTAAAAATAATAATTTCTGAAGAATGTTCCTGCTGCTCATTTCCACACACACACACACACACACACACACACACACACACACACACACACACACACACACACACACACACACACACACACACACACACACACGTTGGGTTTACATGTTTTATGGGGACATTCCATAGGCGTGCATATGGAGATTGTGCATACTTTTACTTCCTCAAAAAAACTCATTGTGCATGATTTATAAGCCTGTTTCCTCATGGGGACCTGAGAAATGTCCCCACAAGGTCAAAATCTACTGGTATTCCTATCCTTGTGGGGACATTTGGTCCCCACAACGTGATGAATACCAGGTACACACACACACACAGACACACACACACACACACACACACACACACAAAATAGATACTAGGAGCTATATAGTTTCAAAATAACATGGCAGAAGTAGTTTATGTGACAAATACATAATATTCTGAATCTTTTGACGTCATACAATAGTTTTTTTGTCACTAAATCTTTTCATTTGTGGAAAGGTTTTGAGAAAAACAGTGTAAAAAAAAGTACAAATAAATAATTAAACTAAATCAATTAAAATACGAAATCAGAAATAGATAAATAAATGTATAATAACAATTAGATTCAGATAACTCAAATATAGATTCACTAAATAAATACAGCATTATGAAAATAAATAAAATGTAAATAATAAAAAGGTAGATCAGAAATAGATAAATAAACAATAAAATGAGATTACAATAAATAAATTATTAAAATAAATGAAAATAAATAATAATAACTAGATCAGAAATAGATAAATGAGTAATAAAAAAAGACATATGTATGGGTCAACATTTTTCTTTTATGCCAAAAATCAGTAGGATATTAAGTAAAGATCATGTTCCATGAAGATATTTTGTAAATTTCCTACCGTAAAGATGAGCTACCGTATCAAAATATACTTTTTGATTAGTAATATGGATTGCTAAGAACTTCATTTGGACAACATTAAAGGCCATTTTCTCTGTATTTTGTTTTTTTTGCACCCTCAGATTGTCCTATCCGAACAAATCCATGGAAAGCTTATTTATTCAACCTTCAGATGATGTATTAATCTCAATTTAGTCCCTTCTGACTGGTTTTGTGGTCCTGGGTCACGTATTTATAATATATATATCTATAAATTCTATCTAATATCTAATATATATAAATTTTTTTTTTTTACATATATATATATTTACTTATTTAATACTTGTTTATTTATTATTTATATATATTGCTTATATATTACTTTTTAAACTCCTGATATAGACCACTTTAAATGGTACTCTTTTTATTTTTTTGATCTTTTTACCACTGTCTATCACTATCTACTGTATATACAGCACTCTTCTAATCCATGAATCTTGTCTAGATAGTAATCTGGCATTTGTTTACACAGCTTTTAAAACTTCCCGTATTTATCTCTCTGGTGAATTCAGCTCCTATTTAAGTACTTCATCTGGAATGAAGACCAGTTATGGCTAAATAACCCATCCGAGTTATTTTAGATAGCTAATGTTTCTGACTGTATGCATCTTCCTTCATCAGCCCCTATCATTCCTCTTCTCCATTCCAGCTGAAACATCTCTTCATTTCCCCACACGCCCAGCACTTTGACGTGTGCTCATATTACACACAGTGTCAGCGCTATTAAGTCGTCCTTCCCTGTTTGCATCAGAAAATTACCTCAAGTGAAAATGCCCAACAGTGCCTCTCGAGTATTGCCCAACACAGCTGGTTCATAAGCCCGGCAAGAGGAATTTGGCACGGGCGTCCTCAGCAAACAAAAGCCCTTTCAAGGCAACCCTGTTTTTCCTTTTCTTTAGGAGCCAAGGGCCATTTTTCTACAGCCACCTCTTGGCCAATGTGCTCGTTATGCAACTTTTATGGCTTTTAGTAATTAAAATGGCTAACAGAAAAAGAGTGTGCATGTATCTTTTTCCCCATGCTTTGCGTTTCACTTGTTAGTTGATAAAATGCAGGAGGAGTAATTGTTTACACATGTTAGCTTATGTGAGTGACTTGCAGATCTCTGATGTACTGGTGTACATTTTTTAGACTTGCTTTCAGCTCGACGACACAGTGAACCCATTCTTATGAGTCTGGCTGTGAGTTTGAGCGTGTCGATCGAGGAACCAATTAGATTGCTGCGTTGTGAGGGTGGGCTCTGCTTACATTATGGAGGCTGGCGCTTTTTCAAAAGCCTGTTTATTATGCTTTTGTTATTCCACTGAATCCAGTGGCTCTTTTGGACTGTCATAATTGCAGGCTGCATAAATGCTACACAGTTTTGTCCGCCTGAGTTTTTGGTCTGTTTTTGTCGTCTGTAGTTTTGAAGTGACTGTCCTCTGAACATCCTCTGACACATCAGAGCTCTAATAATGTGGTAATTTGCAATGATTGCTTTATTTATAGTAGAGCTAGTTTGTTTGTGGTCATAACAGGGAAAGCTTGAACTCTGCTTGCATGTTGCCTTGTGGTATTCCCTGCTCAATGAAGCATATACAGTATCTCACAAGAGTGAGTTCACCCCTCACATTTCAGCAACCATTTTGGTATATCTTCTTAAGGGACATTACTATAGAAATTAAACTTGGATATATTTTAGAGTAGTCAATGTGCAACTTGTATAGAAGAATAGATTTACTGTCCTCTGAAAATAACTCAACATACAGCTATTATTGTCAAAATAGTTGGCAACAAAAGTTAGTACACCCTAAATGATAACAGCAGTATGTTGTTTTACCATGCAAAGCCACATGTCCTATTCATCATGTTTTTGTCTGCTTAACAGGACCATACAAAGTTGTGAATGTATTAGAGCAGTTAAAATTAGGTGCTTTAAGTACAATTCTATCATACTAACTATTGGATGTTCAACATTGCATCTTATGGCAAAGAACTCTCTGAGGATTTGAGAATTAGAATTGTTGCTCTCCACAAAGATGGCCAAGGCTATTAGAGGTTCAGTAAAGCCTTGCAAGGGTCGATCAATTAAGTTGAGCACTCTTTCTGTGCGTCAGGTGCAGAACCTGGCTTCAAAAAACAGATGCATGAGTGCTGCCAGCATTGCTTTAAAGGTTGCAGAAGTAGAAGGTCAGCTTGTCAGTGCTCAGACCATACGCCGCACACTGCAACAAGTCGGTTTGCATAGGCATCGTCCCAGAAGGAAGGCTCATCTGAAGCTGGCTCACAAGAAAGCCTGCAAACAGTTTGCTGAAGACAACCTGTCCAAGAGCATTAATTACTGGACCTACGTCCTGTGGTCTGATGAGACTAAGATAAACTTGTTTGGCTCAGATGGTGTCCAGCATGTGTGGCGATGTCCTGGTGAGGAGTACCAAGAAAATTGTGTCTTGCCTACAGTCAAGCATGGTGGTGGTAGCATCATGGTGGTAGCTGCAGTTCATTAAGGGAACATGGATTTCATTATGTACTGTACATTCTGAAGCAGAACATGATGCCTTCTCTCCAGAAACTTGGCCGTACGGCAGTTTTTCAACATGACAACCCCAAACACACCACCAAGATGACAACTGCCTTGCTGAGGAAGCTGAAGCTGAAGTTGATGGGGTGGCCAAGTATGTCTCCAGACCTGAACCCTATTAAGCCCCACCTGGGGCATCCTCAAGTGGAAGGTGAAGAAGCACCATGTGTCTAACGTCCAGCAGCTCTGTGAGGAGTGGAAGAGGATCCCAGCAACAACCTGTGCAGCTCTGGTCAATTCCATACCCAGGATGATTGAGGCAGTGCCAGATAACAATGGTGCAAACACAATATATTGACACTTTGGACAAGTTCACTTTTGTTGCCAGCTGTGACAATAATGGCTGTATTTTAGCACCATCTATTTGACATTAAAATTGTACTGTTGTAAGGTTGTACTAAAGATGCGCAGTGCATTTGCATTTGCACAAAATTTATGGGAGTATTAAAATAAATCATGCAATGCATTTTACTGATGTTTACTGGCATCTGTGCCATTATTTAATGGCCAAAAAAAGCATGTCTTAAACTATTTTGAGTTTGAAATGGCTGCAATTATTGTTGCCAGGAGGAGGCACCGCAGAGAACAGAGCATGTGGTAGAAGGAAGAGGATTTTTTCCACATGTAGGGTGTTCTCGGGGCTGTTGGTTTGGAGTTGGCATTGCAAGGGTGTTCCTAGGTGGCAATGGCATTGTTAGGTGGTTGCTAGGATGTTTATAGGCTATTGCTAGGATGTTCTGGATGGTTGTAAGGTGGTTGCTGTGGTGTTCTAGATAGTTGATAGGTGATTGCTAGGATGTTCAGGATTATCGTAAAGTGGTTGCGGATGTCCTAAAGTGAAGGGCACAATGCTCAGTTCTTTCTGTTGTGTTGCTAGGTGGTTGCTAAGGGGTTCTGGATACTTGTAAGGGCATTGTAGGTTGTTCTGGAGTGTCATAAGGCAATTTTTAGACGGTTGCTAGGTGAGTAATTAGATGTAAAAAACAAAAACAAAAAAAAAAACAGTGAGTATGTTTAGGAATGATCTCAGTGACAAGTGGTTACATGAGTGTTTTGCATCAGACTAACAAACCAGCCTAATCACTTCCAGTTTTGTTACGCATTCAAACAACTGGCATCCAAAGGCAAAACACCAGTGTGTTTCTCGTACCTCCAGAGCGGTTGAATCTCTGAAACGGTGAATCAAACAATCATCTTTCTATTTCCTTTATTACTGTCCGGATGACCTGAGGCTATCATGCGGACTTGTTCTCATCCTCTGCCAATGTAAACCTGCCAGAGACTATGGACATTCCTGCACAGTTCAGATCATCCTCTCAAAATGAACACTCCAGGACCGCAGAAATGTCTGTAGAGCTACTTGCACAAGGAAAGCCCCGGGGAGGATTCTGAACCCTGTTTCTAGGCTCCTAAAGGCACGCCCAAATTAAATAACGCTGGATTGGTTTAGCTGGTAAACCAGCATGATTTCCAAGTGCATTATTGAGAATGCTCCAGCATGTTAGTTAATCTGCTATAGGCCTGTAGTATTATTAGGTAAATTGCAATGTATTCTTCGACTAGCAGAGAGGATGCTGTATATGGTTTGTGCTGACTATATTCATTTCCTTATAGCATGCACCTGGACTGCCCTTGGGCAAATAATCTTGTGTTTTAGTGCAGAGGATGGCACCGGACTCTAAGCGCAGCCCGTAGGTTAGATAACAATAACCTTTAAAGTCGGCATGAAATGAAAATCTAAAAATCTATTTTTAAAATGTGTGTTATTGATCTTATTATGAAAAACTGATCCATGCATATAATTTAATCAATTTCTAATCAAAATATCATGGTAACTTGGTGACGTAGAATATGCTGGACTCTATGTCACCAAGTCTACTTAAATCCTGACACTTTTTTTCTACATTCAACCTCAGGCTTGCATTCAGATCTGCTTCCATCCAGTCAACAGCTGATGGACAGAACAAAGTCCCACCCTACAGTTTTTACCACCCTGCATCCATTTCACACAGATGTACTTAAAGGGGTCATCGGATGCCCACAAGTTCATATGATTCTTTAGGGTCTTAATGAAAAGTCTGTAATATACTTTGGTTAAAAATTCTCAATAGTGTAAAAAAACACCCTTTTACCATGTCAAAATCAGCTCTGCAAAACATCAGCTAATTTTATTGCATGGTCCTTTAAATGCATGCATCTCTGATGTGGGATTATGAGCCGTAATGTTTACTTTAGCAATGTTTAGCGATGAAACTTGCCAACAAGCACATTATTAAGAAAGGTTGTTTGCAAAGATGCATAAAAAACCCTTATACTCACTTCTGCTGTGGGTGAAGCTGCATCAGGAGCGATTCACACGAACATAGACGCATATGTAGATCGGGATCAGCGCTTTTTGTTTAAAAACGAAAGTAACGTTAATCCTCTGCATCTTCAGCGGCTCAGATGTCGGGAGTAAATGATGACTGCTGTGTTCATTATTACATTCAACAACAGAACACCTCAATCGCTCAATTAGAGACATTCTTGTCTGCACCTGAGTCGACACAATGGCGATCGGAGTCGGACTGTTTCAGCTCAGTGTGGGTAAAACACTCATGTCAATCAACCATCACGGGAGCGGCCTGTTTTTGTTCTGAACATAGCAAAATCTGCTTGTCAAAATATAAAAGAAAGTATAGTATTCAAGAGAAAATACTAACCAAATTTAAATTTTTTGTTAACCAGCTGTCTGCATATCTGAAGGTATGCTATTAATATTCCCTTTGTACTCCTACACTCTTGGATTGTGTATTCGCCACATCACTGTACAGCAGACACGTAGATGATCTCAGTGTAGGCTGATTAAACAGCCTTTCATTGGTTTTAATAGTGCAGCTATTTTAGTGTCCATGTGAGATGCTGTGAGATGTATATCTCTGCGTCATGTGACTCTGTGGTGTGTGTCGTGTCTTCAGTGACCTTTGAGCAAGCATGCAGGAACTAGGCTGCTCTTTCAGAGCATGACCTTTTTTAGATACCTGTATGTAGGGTCTTTTTTCAGCTAGTAAGCACCTGGACACATTCCTTCCTACTAGTAACTGCTCAAAAACCGCATGACTGCTGTACGTATATTTGAATTTCCCTGATAGAAGATGGCCAAGTAGGCCTAGTGACCAGCCAGATCACTCTAGCAACTGCATAGACACGTTAGAAAGTAACAAGAACATCTTAGTAACCTCATAGCAACACCCTGAAAACCAACCACAACACTTAACCAAAACATTCAAATGAAAATTCAAAGAGTAACTTTTATACTTAATTCCCCCAAAAAGTGTAAACACTGCCTGTGCCTTTGTGGTGCTATCAACAGATCAATTACATTTTTATCTATTTATTTTTATATTTTATTTTGTTCATTCAGTTGTTCTGTATTATTTATTTATAAGTATTTATTCATTCATTTAGTTATGTATTGTTTAAATAGTCTATTTATTTATTAATTCATAGTTATTTATTTAAGTTAGTAATTATAAGTATCCATTCATTGATTCATTCATTAATTTTTAAACATGTATTCTTTTTTCTGTTTAATTATTTATTTTTATTTCTTATTTTTGTATTAATTCAAAATTATTTATTTATTTGCCTAATTCACAGTAATTTATTTATTTATTTTCGTAATTAGTATTTATTTATTAATTCATTCATTCAGTAATTTTTAGAATTACTGTAAATGTATTTTTTTTATTTTTCTGTTTAATTATTTATTCTTATTTATTTAGTCATTCATAGTAATTTATTTATTCATTCACTCATTAATTTGTTCAATCTTTTAACAGTTTCTTTGTTTGGTAATTTATTTATACATTTATTTAGTTAGTTAGTTTAGTAATTATTAGTATGGATTAGTTCTCTTTCATTTGTTTGTTCTTTCCATTCTCTGTTTGTTTGTTTGTTTGTTTGTTTTGTTGTTGTTATTATTATTTATTTTTAGTAATTATTATTCATACATTTTTAGTTATGTATTCTTTTAATAGTCTGTTTGTATGTTTAGATATTTTTTATGAATTTATTCATTTATGTTTATTAATTTATTTGAATAATAATTAATATTTATTAATTAATTCATTTTTCGATTATTATTTATTTATTCAGTTATTTATTTCTTTAATTTTGTTTATTTAAGTATTTATCATAGTCATCCATTTAATTTATTTTAGTTATGTATTTTTATTTGTCTTTGCTTAATTATTTTTTTAATTATTTATTTTTAATAAATATTTTTTCATATTTATATTATTATGTATTTATTTTTTTATTTATTTTAGTAATTATTAGTATTCATTCATTCATTCATTTTTAGTTATGTATTATTTTAATTGTCTGTTTAATTATTTGTTTATTATTATTTATTTATTAATTTATTTATTGATTTAATTGTTTGTTTTAGTATTTATTTGTTATTTACTCATTCGTTCGTTTGTTTGTTTATTCATTCATTTTTAGTTATGTATTCTTGTCTTTATTTATTCATTCATTTGTTCATTCATATTATTTATTTTTTGTAATTAATAATATTCATTCATTTTAGTTAAGTATTATTTTGTTTATTTAAATATTTATTTTTATTTATTATGTATTTATTCATTTGTGATTATTTATTTTAGTATTTATTCATTCAGTTATTTTATTAATGGTTTATTTATTCGTTCATAGTTATTTATTTATTAATGAATATTTATTTATCTATTTATTTTTTATATTATGAATTATTAGAATAATATTTTGTTTTCATTCATTTTTAGCTATGCATGTTTATAAATTATTTATTTTTTATTAATGATTTATTAAATTAAAAATTAATTGATTTATTAATTCCTTGTTTGTTTATTTATTTATTTTAGTATTTATTAGTATTCATTCATTCATTTTGTTTATTTATTCGTTCATAGTTATTTATTTATTCATGAATATTTATTATTATTTTAAAAATGTACTAATTACATTTTTTTTTTTTATTCATTTTTATTTATGTATGTTTATTTATTTAGTTTTTTATTAATGATTTATTCATTTATATGTATTCATTCGTTCTATTATTCATTCCTTGTTTATTTATTGCAGTTACACTTGGTGATGCAGGTAGTGCAGATATCACTCAGTTCAATTTTAATTGCTTAAATAAAGGACTTTTAATGGTGTTATTTAAATTATATAAATAAAAGAAAGCTTTTTTTATTTTAAGTGACATTATTTATTAATCATTTATTCAACAGGAGGGGACCAAGGAGTTCTGAATGGCTTCTTCAGCAACTGGGCAACAGCTGACATCAACAAACACCTTCCTTTCATCTATAACATGAGCAGCATAGCCATCTACACTTACCTTCCTGCGTTCAAACAGTAAGTGCAACTCCTTGCCTCCAGCAGCAACTCTTCAGTATATCACGGATGCTGGCATGTGCTGGCCTGAAGACGGGACAGTAACAGGATACACACACCAGTCACATGAAGGCTGCTTATGCCGTAACATCAGGTTACAGGATCTGAGGAAGAAGAGTGTGAGACGGTCTGAGAGTATGAGCATCACAAAATCATTCGCGCTAATTTGATAATGCTTCCAGCTGTCAGTAACCGCATACACGGTGTCCTCACCTCAGATTTAAATCCTTTGTGTAGATTTTACCTCACAGAAAATGTCAGAGCAGATTTCAGTTGGCCATTTTAACCAGTCAGATCCTCAAGTATTACTTTACCTCAAAGCAATAAACATATTTTATTTTCAGCCCAGCATTGAAATGCATTCATTCGTATGATGCCTAGTATCATTCAGTAGGGGTGTGAGATAAAAAAAAAAAAAAGCGCCTGATTATTTGGACTAAGCTATCTTTTCGCGTCTGATTCCGTAATACTGCCAAAACCACACAAGGATTACATATAAACACAGTTGGTTATGTCTAAAGTGAAAGTAAACAAAAAAAACCTGGACGCGCGCCTGTGGACATTAGATGCGTGCAGCTCTTAAAGCGACAGTACTACACTGCCCTCCAAAGGCAAAGTGCAGTAACTACGCCAACACTGAAACTGAGAAAAATGCCTTTAAAGTTTTTACACACAAGCTAGTCAAACATGTCGACACTCTTGTTACTCTGAACAAATTAATTGAACCAGGGAAAAAAATTAACCAGGCGACTTTGCCAGAAGACAAAACAGTTGTCACAAAGTCCATTTTAAGCCTTAACCAGTCCCTCCAGTTTTTCGCGATTCTGCGATCGCTGAATTTAATGCAAAATCAACAAAATGTCGCATTTTTTTGCGATCCTGCATAATTTGTCATTTAACCGCAAAATAACCGCAAAAAATGGTTATTCAAATATTTCAATAATAAAAAGATATATATATATATATAATCATGTTGATAAAGACGCTGCTCACGTGATGTCTGTGAGCCGTCTGTCTGCAGGGCTCGCAAGATCGATGTCCCGGGGGCTATTGTGTTTTTCAGTCGAGCTACCAAGATGTTTCACTGGCCTGCCGACCCGCTATCGTACAGTAGAGGGCTTCTGTTGTTGCAAATGGAACGCCATAAAAGTTTTGAATTTGTTAAATAGTATAAGAAAAGTCTTAATTATAATTTTAAAAGTCAGTTAGGGACGGAAAGACGAATCACGATAGGGCTGGATAAAACTTCTAAAGGCAATGATGTCATTGAATAAATATGAGCCCTGCACATTTCAAAGTCAAAACGCAGCACTGATGTCTTTAAATGAATGTATCTGAGAAGAACCGACTGTCCTCAGAAACGTGTCGTTGTCATTTTCATTTCATGCTGATAAAACAGCGTTAAAGCTGATTTGTATACAGCCGTTACTAGGGAAACGATAATATTTCAGCGCTCCTAAAGCGCCCCCTTGTGACAGAATTTTTAATTTTAATTTTTTAGAATTTTTTCCAATACATTTTTCAGCTGTTTGTTTTTATGCAGCAAACACATAGGGTTTTTAATGTGCCTTCTAAAAAATCTAAACAAGTAATTTGGTTTAAATATGATAAATTATATACTTGATTTATCCCTTTTAATGGTATAAAGGCTGAAATGCCATTGTATAAGATATTGTTTTTGTGTGAATCTGTATCTGAATTATAAATCATGTAATTTTATGACCTAAAATTCTACCTTACATTGTCCAACCCCACTCATTCTGTTCATTTTACTTGTGCAGCTCTTAAAAAGGATCATACATTGCTTTAAATTTATATTAAAAAATTATGCAGATACACTAAAGAGTGAAATAAAATTCCTTCCTTGATATTTGTTTATATTTGTGTATTGAAAACATATTTGATTGACATTTAGACTCCTGTTTGAATTTCTATATTTAAAAAAAAAAATTAAAAAGCTTTTTTATTTTGGCTAGTTCAATTAATTTTTGGGCTACCAAAATGTAAAAAGCACCTGAGATGCGACTGAAATGAAGTAGGCTATGTACAGTATAAATTTCTACACCTGCTGTTAATGTTTACAAAGGTCACATAAGAATATTGCCCATAGGTTATTTTAAAAGTTCAAATGTATCAGAATAAACAAATTTTATGTTTGATTTGTGTTATGTATGATAATTGAGCCTCTAACATAATACCTAATATGGTAAATGTGATATCCTAATTATTAATAAATAAATTAAATAATTAAATTAATCGCAAAATTTTTCGCAAATTTCTAGGACTTGCCACCACAAAATTTATAATTTTCATCGCAAAAATCACAAAAAAAAATCGTGAAATCCTGGAGGGACTGCTTAACTCAATTTTGACCAAATGTGTAGTTACGGCGCTTTGCCTTTGGAGAGCATTCTGAAGATTGTAATTAAAGAGACAGTTCACCAAAAAAAAGTACAAATTTTTCTTGTGCTAAACACAAAAGCATAATGTTTGAAGTATGTGGATAACAGTAGCTGGCCCCCATTGATGAAAAAATAAATAAATAAAATACCATGGAAGTAACTGTTTGGTTACCCACATTCTTCAAAATAAGTTTTTATGTTCAACATGTGTTATGTTTAAAAAAAAATCGAGAGTGAGTAAATGATGACAGAATTGTAATTTTTGGGTGATGGTAGGCTAATAAAACACAAAGAAAAATCACTCACTGCTCTTGACTGAAGAACTTTAATACAGTTGCTTTAATAAGAGTCAGTGTATAATTTATGTACACTACCAGTCAAACGTTTGGACACACTTGACTTAATGTTTTTTTTTTTTTGTTGTTGTTTTTTTTTTGTCAAATATTAATTATTTTAAAAAACAATACAATATATTATTTATTTTATTTTATTTTATTTTTTTATTTTATTTTATTTTTTAAATGCAAATTGTGCCAAGGGCTAATTCTCAGTTTGTTTTTAGGAAAACATTTGCTTTTTCCATGGGAAACAAATTCTTAACAGTTTTCTTAACAAACAAAAATAAAATAAAAAATATAATATAATATATATATTTTTTAATAATTAATATTTGACTACAATTTTATTTTTATATTTGTTAATTCAATTTCTTGAATGCTACTGCTAAATACACCTACTGTACCTGAAAATAAAGGTTGTTTTATTAGTATATTATGTGTATTTGTAACATGAAGTCTTTGTTCTTATTTTTTATTAACAAAGATGAAAAAATAAAAATATATATATATTTTCGCTCAATTTGGCCTAAACGTCTGCCATTCTTTTTATTTTATATTTTGTTACCATGTAAGGCTTTGGTTTTAAAATAGGGAAATTAGTTTGGCGGTACTGCTCAGACAACTTGCAAAATAGTAAAACCAACATGACAAAGAATTGTGATAAAATCGTGAATCGTAAAAATTGTGATATGATATTTTTGCCATATCGCCCACCCTAATCTTTCAGTAATACATGTTGAAAATGTTTCTGTCCACAGATATGGTGCAAACGCAAAGGTTGTGCACTTCCTGGGCCAGATGAAGCCGTGGAGCTACACGTATAACCCCACACAGAGGACAGTGAGAGGGGATGTGCAGGCCTCGTCTCAGCCCAGCTTCCTGCTGCAGTGGTGGGCTCTGTACAGTGCTGAGGTGCTGCCCATGCTGATCAGAGAATATGGAGACCTGCCCTTCAACTCCGGCTGTGAGGTCAGGCCTAAACGTACACAACAAGAAAATAACCATGTCCATTGCATTATTTACACAAGAAACATCTTGCATTTTCATGGTAGTATCTTTGAAACACCTCCTATCTTTGAAGTATAGCTCCTTTTCAAATGGGGAAACATCAAATTGTTTAAAACTGGTCCTTAAACTTCCAAATAAATGTAATATTTGAAATCGGCAATAAAATTTCTCAGAAATTTAAGTTTAAGAAAGTTTTTTATAACAGCTGCAGCGATGCTATGACTTTACTGATTGGCGATTGGCTCTTTTACTGAGAGGGCGGGACTATTCCACTATATTGCCTGTTGCACTTTCTCCCATTCATTCCTATTCAAGTAATAAGAGCGTACTGTCTTTGTATATCTAAAATCTTTGTTAGTATTTAGCTGTCTAAGTTTGTAGACAATTTGTGATTTACTGGATTAAAAAAACCCTCACAATTCTGCCACAATTTTATAGGTTTTTGGAGATTTCCATTCTTCTTCTTAAAAAAATGAAATAAAATAAATGTAAATTTATTATTTAAAATTATTATTTATTATTACTTATTTATATTAATAATATTTAGAGTTTTTTGTAAGTTAGTTGTTTTAGTAATTATTATTATTCAATCATTTATTAATTTTTAGTTATGTATTGTTTTGTCTGTTTAATTTTTATTTATTATTTATGTATTCATTCATAGTTATTTGTTTTGATATATACTTGTTTGTTTATTATTTTTTCAATTCATCAATCAATTCATTATTTCAATTGTCTGTTTGTTTGGTTTTATTATTTGTTTATTAGTAATTATTGTTTTATTAGTATTAGTTTAAATTGTTATGCATTGTATTAATTGTCTGTTTGTTTAATTATTTATTTATATATATTATTGATGCATTCATTCATATTTATTTATTCATAGCTTTTTGTTTATTTATTTGGTCATTTAGTCACTTATTTGTTCGTTCTTTTAATTGTCTTTGTTTCTTTATTATTTATTTAGTCATTCATAGTTATTTATTTACTTAGATCAAAATTCATGATTACTGAAAATGATTACTCAAATGAATGACTAAATAAATAATAAAGAAACAAAGACAATTAAAACAACGAACAAATAAGTGACTAAATGACCAAATAAATAAACAAAAAGCTACGAATAAATAAATGTGAATGAATGCATCAATAATAAATATAAATAAAAAATTAAACAAACAGACAATTAATACAATGCATAACAATTTAAACTAATACTAATAAAACAATACTAATAATTACTAATAAACAAATAATAAAACCAAACAAACAGACAATTGAAAGAATGAATTGATGAACGAATGAGAAAAAATAATAAACAAACAGACAAAAGAATACATAGATAAAAATTCATGATTACTGAAAATGATTACTTGTGTATTCATTTGTCTGTTTGTTTAATTATTTATTTATTCATTCATTTATTTTAGTATTTATTCATCCAGTGTATTTTATTTATTTATATGAGTAATTATTAGTAT
>NC_133384.1:6799669-6863239 GCF_049309525.1 Garra rufa | reverse complement strand
TGAAGCATCAGTGAGTGTTTGAACCTTCTGTAATAGTTGCACATGAGTTCCTCAGTCGTCCTCAGTGTGAAAAGATGGATCTCAAAATCATACAGTCATTGTTGGAAAGGGTTCAAATACACAAAAATGCTGAAAAACCATAATTTGTGGGACCTGAAGTATTTTTCTGAAGAACAGCGGTGAGTTTAAGTGTTTAGGACAAACAAGGGACTCATGAACAGCTATCACTAAACAAAAAAAAACACAGTTGTGGATCATTCAGGTAACAACACAGAATTAAGAATCAAGTTAAATCCATTAAGAATAACTTTTGAACTGTCATTTTTATAAATTCAACTTATTTTCTCTTTTTTCATCTTTTATGTAAAATAACTTTTTCAAGTCAGTACTAAATAAACAATAACATGCATTTTGTATGATCCCTCTTATTTTGGTAAAATAATTAACATTTTGTAGATTCTGAATGGGTGTGTAAACATTTGACCTCAGCTGTAGTTTTCAATAGCAACCAGCTACTACTGGGGTGTACATAAAACAGCTTTTATTAGTCTACTGGTGTAACTGGAGTGAGTTTCATCTCACATGTACATGACATTAAACATTTAAATTTCATTTCTTTATGGATAGCAGCTTTTTTACTGAGGAAAGAAAAGGAACGTAGTGCACCTTTAACTAGAGCACTTCATGTTGCCAATCCCAGCACTTTTAAATAAAACTATATTCTTATGTGGTTATATTTTTAATTCTCTTTTGGAAAACAAAAGCTTCTCTTTTTCTCCACCTGCTGTTGATTATGTGCCTTAATGCTCACTTTTTAAAGCCTTGATGCTATTAAATGTCAGTCTGCTTGATCTTATGTTTCATCACAACATGTTCACATGTTGTTCTCTGGTTTACAGCTGTTGTTATTGTCTTCTCGCTGTGCAATCTATTGTCACATATCTTTATATTTTTTTGTACCTCTGTTTTCTTTTATTCAGTGTTACAGGGCCTTTGTCCCCTCTGGCTAAAAAATAAAACTTTTAAAATGATTATGTGTAATGTTTTTTTATAGTTAGGCACTTTCACTTCAGCTGTCAGGAACTTCCACCAGAACTAAAAGCTAAAAGCATGAGTGCCATTTGAGGAATAAAAAAAATCAGACAATATTTGTTGATTTTCAAAAAAAAAAAAAAAAAATCAGGAAATTATGAATGTATAAATTGTCACCACCCTGTGGTTGTTGGTGGAACTGCGTCTTTATATAAATTATTTTAGTGTTTGTATTTATATGTGACCCTGGACCACAAAACCATTCATAAGGGTCAATTTTTTAACTTGAGATTTATACATCAACTAAAATCTGAATAAATAAGCTTTCTATGGATGCATGGTTTGTTAGGATATGACAATATTTGGCTGAGATGCTATTATAGAACTATTTGAAAATCTGGAATCTAATGGTTGCAATAAATAAATAATATTGAGAAAATCCCCTTTAAAGTCCAAATGAAGTTCTTAGCAATGCATATTACTAATCAAAAATTGAGTTTTGATATATTTACGGTTGGAAATGTACTAAATGTCTTCATGGAACATAATCTTTATTAAATATCCTAATGATTTGCAATAAAAGAAGAATTTATAATTTTGACTTATACAACAATGTGTTTTTGGCTATTGCTACAAATATACCTGAATTTATATAATTTATTTTTTTATTTTTTTTACATTTATATCTGTATATTTATAATATTTATTTTTTTATTTTTTCCAATGTAGGTCTTAAGCAAAATTATTTTATAGGAATTTATGGGTATTTTTAATAACAGAAAGCGTACAATAGTAACAAATGCTTTCATAGGCTATGATAATAGATTCATGAGACTACACTTCTTTCATTGTTTTCAATTTTAAAATTACTGTTACAAGTTTTCCATTAAGTTATATTCAGCCAAATATAAATGTTTCCATTGGGGGAGTCCAAAAAGAACCTTAATATATATATACATATATATATATATATATATATATATATATATATATATATATATATATATATATATACAGTGCCTTGCAAAAGTATTCGCACCCCTTCATTTTCTTCACATTTTGTGTTGTTGCAGCATTATGTTAAACTGCTTTAAATTAGTTTTTCCCCACATAAATTTACACTCCATACGCCATAATAATGACAAAGCAAAAAAAAAAAAAAAAAAAAAAACAGATTTGCAAATTTTACAAATGCATTAAAAATAAAACACTGAAATAAGTACATTGCATAAGTATTCATACCCTTAACTCAGTAAATAGTTAAAGCACCTTTACAGCCTCAAGTCTTTTTGGGTATGATGTGACGATCTTTGCACATCTGCATTTGGCAATTATCTGCCATTCTTCGCCTCACCTTTTCACCTCTCAAGCTCTGTCAGCTTGGATGGGGTCTGGCAGACATTTTCTCGAGTCCTAGTTGTTCCAATCGTCTTCCATTATGGAGAATGCTTCTGTGAACCTTCAATGCAGCAGATTTTTTTCTGAACTCTTCCCTAGATCATTGCCTTAACACAAGTCTGTCACTGAGCTCTACAGGCAGTTATCTTGACCTCAGGACTTGGTTTTTTCTCTGATATGCATTTTCAGCTGTTAGACATTTTCTGAGAGGTGTGTGCCTTTCTAAATCATACTCATTGAAATGAATTTGCCACAGTTTAACTCCACTCCAAGTGCAGTAACATCTAGAAGCAATATGAATGCTCCTGAGCTAAATTTCGAGGGTACGAATACTTATGCAACGGGATCTTTTCAGTTTTTTATTTCTAATAAATTTGCAAAGTTGTTACAAACCTGTTTTGTGCTTTGTCATTATGGTGTATGAGATGTAGATTGATGTGGGAAAAAATTATTTAAAGCAGTTAACATAAGGCTGCAACATAACAAAACGTACCAAAAAAAAGGAGTATGAATACTTTCGCAAGGCACTGTATACTGTAAATATATAATCAAACGATTAAAATGATATTTCTATTGTTTTGGGTAAGGTAATATATTATCATAAATTATTTGATTCAAACCTGTTGACTATTGTTTTGTATTTACTCACTCACTGATTGGTTGTTGAAAGTTCTCAGCCGCATAATAAACTGGACTGTTATTCACATTATCATAATTTATGCACGCGGCACCGCCCCTCAAGAGCATTCGTTCGTTCTGTGCAGAGCCATATAAAAAGAGAGTTGCGACACTCCCATAGGCTTCCATAGGAACTGAGGAATGCGGAAGTAAAGCGTGTCATGGAGCGGTCAATAGTTCCAAACAACCAATAGCTCCTCCATTGAAGTCCATTCATTTCAGCGCTTCTCAAGCACAGTCGCAAGTATATTGAAGAAATTACTGCATTTCTTTACATTTTAACGCATCAGTTGACCTCTCGAAAAACTGGCCAATAGTGGTATTTTATGAAGCGTGTCATAGTTACTGCGGTCACACCATCTGCGCTTCGTAAAAGTGCGGTCACGCCATCTCCGCCTAAAGTTACGTTGCGCGCCTATATAGATATTTACGGTAACAAACACCTCCGACCTAACGCGGCGCATTTCATGTTACTAAACTGCTTTTAAGAACTGCATACCGTAGTCAGGACCAATGCTATTAACAATCTCTCTATCTCTGTCTCCCCCCCCCCCCCCCCAAAAAAAAAACTATTAATCTGACATGCGCAAAAAATCATAAAAATATAAAAATCGAATTCTTTTCTTCAAACTCCAACAGATTTTTGTTCTGCATCCTATCACTGTGGTGATTTACATGCTGTTTAACGGTTTCATTATTTTATAATTTAATACCAAAGTTTTTTTTATTTATACCATTTTTCTCAATATAGACATTTTTTTAAATCATAAAAATATGAAATCAAACTAATACTCCAGCAGATTATTGTTCTGCATGCCCTGTATGTTATATGCTGTATCATTTATTTTAATTACATACCAAAGTCGACATATGCTATTGACATTGCTATATAGGCATTTTAAAAATTCGTAAAAAAATGAAATCAAATTGTTTTCTGAAAACTCCAACAGATTATTGTTCTTCATCTCCTCAAGTACCACTGTGGTGATTTTCAAGTTGTTTTACTGTATCAATTTTTAATAATTTCATACCAAAGTCGACATATGCTATTGACATTGCTATATAGGCATTTTAAAAATTCGTAAAAAAATGAAATCAAATTGTTTTCTGAAAACTCCAACAGATTATTGTTCTTCATCTCCTCAAGTACCACTGTGGTGATTTTCAAGTTGTTTTACTGTATCATTTTTTTATAATTTCATACCAAAGACAAATGATGTTTACATTGCTTTATAGGTATAAAAAAATATAAAAATATTAAATCAAATTGTTTTCTGAAAACTCAACCAGATGTTTGTTCTGCATCTTCTCAAGTACCACTGTGGTGATTTTCAAGTTGTTTTACTGTATCATTTTTTAATAATTTCATACCAAAGTCGCCATATGCTATTGACATTGCTATATAGGCATTTAAAAAAATTAATAAAAAAATGAAATCAAATTGTTTTCTGAAAACTCCAACAGATTATTGTTCTTTATCTCCTCAAGTACCACTGTGGTGATTTTCAAGTTGTTTTACTGTATCATTTTTTAATAATTTCATAAAAAAGTCGACATATGCTATTGACATTGCTATATAGACAATTTAAAAATTCATAAAAAAATGAAATCAAATTGTTTTCTGAAAACTCCAACAGATTATTGTTCTACATCTCCTCAAGTATCACTGTGGTGATTTTCAAGTTGTTTTACTGTATCATTTTTTAATAATTTCATACCAAAGTCGACATATGCTATTGACATTGCTATATAGGCATTTTAAAAATTCATAAAAAAATGAAATCAAATTGTTTTCTGAAAACTCCAACAGATTATTGTTCTTCATCTCCTCAAGTACCACTGTGGTGATTTTCAAGTTGTTTTACTGTATCATTTTTTTTATAATTTCATACCAAAGACAAATGATGTTTACATTGCTTTATAGGTATAAAAAAAATATAAAAATATTAAATCAAATTGTTTTCTGAAAACTCAACCAGATGTTTGTTCTGCATCTTCTCAAGTACCACTGTGGTGATTTTCAAGTTGTTTTACTGTATCATTTTTTAATAATTTCATACCAAAGTCGCCATATGCTATTGACATTGCTATATAGGCATTTAAAAAAATTAATAAAAAAATGAAATCAAATTGTTTTCTGAAAACTCCAACAGATTATTGTTCTTCATCTCCTCAAGTACCACTGTGGTGATTTTCAAGTTGTTTTACTGTATCATTTTTTAATAATTGCATACCAAAGTCGACATATGCTATTGACATTGCTATATAGGCATTTTAAAAATTCATAAAAAAATGAAATCAAATTGTTTTCTGAAAACTCCAACAGTTTTTTTCTTCCTCATCTCCTCAAGTACCACTGTAGTGATTTTCAAGTTGTTTTACTGTATCATTTTTTTATAATTTTATACCAAAGTCGACATATGCTATTGACATTGCTATATAGGCATTTTAAAAATTCATAAAAAAATGAAATCAAATTGTTTTCTGAAAACTCCAACAGATTATTGTTCCTCATCTTCTCAAGTACCACTGTGGTGATTTTCAAGTTGTTTTACTGTATCATTTTTTAATAATTTCATACCAAAGTCGCCATATGCTATTGACATTGCTATATAGACAATTTAAAAATTCATAAAAAAATGGAATCAAATTGTTTTCTGAAAACTCCAACAGATTATTGTTCTTTATCTCCTCAAGTACCACTGTGGTGATTTTCAAGTTGTTTTACTGTATCATTTTTTAATAATTTCATAAAAAAGTTGCCATATGCTATTGGCATTGCTATATAGACAATTTAAAAATTCATAAAAAAATGGAATCAAATTGTTTTCTGAAAACTCCAACAGATTATTGTTCTTCATCTCCTCAAGTACCACTGTGGTGATTTTCAAGTTGTTTTACTGTATCATCTTTTAATAATTTCATACCAAAGTCGACATATGCTATTGACATTGCTATAAAGCATTTTAAAAATTCATAAAAAAATGAAATCAAATTGTTTTCTGAAAACTCCAACAGATTATTGTTCTACATCTCCTCAAGTATCACTGTGGTGATTTTCAAGTTGTTTTACTGTATCATTTTTTTATAATTTCATACCAAAGACAAATGATGTTTACATTGCTTTATAGGTATAAAAAAAATATAAAAATATTAAATCAAATTGTTTTCTGAAAACTCAACCAGATGTTTGTTCTGCATCTTCTCAAGTACCACTGTGGTGATTTTCAAGTTGTTTTACTGTATCATTTTTTAATAATTTCATACCAAAGTCGACATATGCTATTGACATTGCTATATAGGCATTTTAAAAATTCATAAAAAAATGAAATCAAATTGTTTTCTGAAAACTCCAACAGATTATTGTTCTTCATCTCCTCAAGTACCACTGTGGTGATTTTCAAGTTGTTTTACTGTATCATTTTTTTATAATTTCATACCAAAGACAAATGATGTTTACATTGCTTTATAGGTATAAAAAAAATATAAAAATATTAAATCAAATTGTTTTCTGAAAACTCAACCAGATGTTTGTTCTGCATCTTCTCAAGTACCACTGTGGTGATTTTCAAGTTGTTTTACTGTATCATTTTTTAATAATTTCATACCAAAGTCGCCATATGCTATTGACATTGCTATATAGGCATTTAAAAAAATTAATAAAAAAATGAAATCAAATTGTTTTCTGAAAACTCCAACAGATTATTGTTCTTCATCTCCTCAAGTACCACTGTGGTGATTTTCAAGTTGTTTTACTGTATCATTTTTTAATAATTTCATAAAAAAGTCGACATATGCTATTGACATTGCTATATAGACAATTTAAAAATTCATAAAAAAATGAAATCAAATTGTTTTCTGAAAACTCCAACAGTTTTTTTCTTCCTCATCTCCTCAAGTACCACTGTAGTGATTTTCAAGTTGTTTTACTGTATCATTTTTTTATAATTTTATACCAAAGTCGACATATGCTATTGACATTGCTATATAGGCATTTTAAAAATTCATAAAAAAATGAAATCAAATTGTTTTCTGAAAACTCCAACAGATTATTGTTCCTCATCTTCTCAAGTACCACTGTGGTGATTTTCAAGTTGTTTTACTGTATCATTTTTTAATAATTTCATACCAAAGTCGCCATATGCTATTGACATTGCTATATAGACAATTTAAAAATTCATAAAAAAATGGAATCAAATTGTTTTCTGAAAACTCCAACAGATTATTGTTCTTTATCTCCTCAAGTACCACTGTGGTGATTTTCAAGTTGTTTTACTGTATCATTTTTTAATAATTTCATAAAAAAGTCGCCATATGCTATTGGCATTGCTATATAGACAATTTAAAAATTCATAAAAAAATGGAATCAAATTGTTTTCTGAAAACTCCAACAGATTATTGTTCTTCATCTCCTCAAGTACCACTGTGGTGATTTTCAAGTTGTTTTACTGTATCATCTTTTAATAATTTCATACCAAAGTCGACATATGCAATTGACATTGCTATAAAGGCATTTTAAAAATTCATAAAAAAATGAAATCAAATTGTTTTCTGAAAACTCCAACAGATTATTGTTCTACATCTCCTCAAGTATCACTGTGGTGATTTTCAAGTTGTTTTACTGTATCATTTTTTTATAATTTCATACCAAAGACAAATGATGTTTACATTGCTTTATAGGTATAAAAAAAATATAAAAATATTAAATCAAATTGTTTTCTGAAAACTCAACCAGATGTTTGTTCTGCATCTTCTCAAGTACCACTGTGGTGATTTTCAAGTTGTTTTACTGTATCATTTTTTAATAATTTCATACCAAAGTCGACATATGCTATTGACATTGCTATATAGGCATTTTAAAAATTCATAAAAAAATGAAATCAAATTGTTTTCTGAAAACTCCAACAGATTATTGTTCTTCATCTCCTCAAGTACCACTGTGGTGATTTTCAAGTTGTTTTACTGTATCATTTTTTTATAATTTCATACCAAAGACAAATGATGTTTACATTGCTTTATAGGTATAAAAAAAATATAAAAATATTAAATCAAATTGTTTTCTGAAAACTCAACCAGATGTTTGTTCTGCATCTTCTCAAGTACCACTGTGGTGATTTTCAAGTTGTTTTACTGTATCATTTTTTAATAATTTCATACCAAAGTCGCCATATGCTATTGACATTGCTATATAGGCATTTAAAAAAATTAATAAAAAAATGAAATCAAATTGTTTTCTGAAAACTCCAACAGATTATTGTTCTTCATCTCCTCAAGTACCACTGTGGTGATTTTCAAGTTGTTTTACTGTATCATTTTTTAATAATTGCATACCAAAGTCGACATATGCTATTGACATTGCTATATAGGCATTTTAAAAATTCATAAAAAAATGAAATCAAATTGTTTTCTGAAAACTCCAACAGTTTTTTTCTTCCTCATCTCCTCAAGTACCACTGTGGTGATTTTCAAGTTGTTTTACTGTATCATTTTTTTATAATTTTATACCAAAGTCGACATATGCTATTGACATTGCTATATAGGCATTTTAAAAATTCATAAAAAAATGAAATCAAATTGTTTTCTGAAAACTCCAACAGATTATTGTTCCTCATCTTCTCAAGTACCACTGTGGTGATTTTCAAGTTGTTTTACTGTATCATTTTTTAATAATTTCATACCAAAGTCGCCATATGCTATTGACATTGCTATATAGACAATTTAAAAATTCATAAAAAAAATGGAATCAAATTGTTTTCTGAAAACTCCAACAGATTATTGTTCTTTATCTCCTCAAGTACCACTGTGGTGATTTTCAAGTTGTTTTACTGTATCATTTTTTAATAATTTCATAAAAAAGTCGCCATATGCTATTGACATTGCTATATAGACAATTTAAAAATTCATAAAAAAATGGAATCAAATTGTTTTCTGAAAACTCCAACAGATTATTGTTCTACATCTCCTCAAGTATCACTGTGGTGATTTTCAAGTTGTTTTACTGTATAATTTTTTTATAATTTCATACCAAAGACAAATGCTGTTTACATTGCTTTATAGGTATAAAAAAAATATAAAAATATGAAATCAAATTGTTTTCTGAAAACTCAACCAGATGTTTGTTCTGCATCTCCTCAAGTATCACTGTGATGATTTTCAAGTTGTTTTACTGTATCATTTTATAATAATTCCATACCAAAGTCGACATATGCTATTGACATTGCTATAAACGCATTTTAAAAATTCATAAAAAAATGAAATCAAATTGTTTTCTGAAAACTCCAACAGATTATTGTTCTTCATCACCTCAAGTACCACTGTGGTGATTTTCAAGTTGTTTTACTGTATCATTTTTTAATAATGTCATACCAAAGTCGACATATGCCATTGACATTGCTATATAGGCATTTAAAAAAATTCATAAAAAAATGAAATCAAATTGTTTTCTGAAAACTCCAACAGATTATTGTTCTCCATCTCCTCAAGTTTCACTGTGGTGATTTTCAAGTTGTTTTACTGTAAAACTTTTAATAATTTCATACCAAAGTCAAGACAAACGCTGTTTACATTGCTTTATAGGTATAAAAATATATATATATATATATAAATATGATATCAAATTGTTTTCTGAAAACTCCAACATGTTATTGTTCTTCATCTCCTCAAGTACCACTGTGGTGATTTTCAAGTTGTTTTACTGTAAAACTTTTAATAATTTCATACCAAATTCAAGACATATGCTATTTACATTGCTTTATAGATATAAAAAATCATCGCGGTCATCGCGACGGCAAGGTCGTGGCAGGGGAATCTAACGTCTCCGCTCCCTCCTTCACGGAACGAGGGTTACCTACATAACCTGAACGTTCCCCTTCAGTCGAATCACTTCCACGTTACATTGGGAACAAGGCAAGGCAAGGCGAGGCAAGGCAAGGCAAGTTTATTTATATATCACATTTCATACACAATTGCAATGCAAAGTGCTGAACATAAAAGGAATTAAAATCATAATAGCATAAAAATCATAAAAATTTAAAATAATAATCACAACAATAAAAACAGAGAATTTAAGAACATTTAAGATCATTTAAGATGAAATGTATTTTAAAATTAATTAGCACAGTATACATAAAATAATGCAGTCTGTTCGGACGTAACACAGTGCTCATTCAATAAATGCACAACTGAACAGATGAATTTTGAGTCTGGATTTAAATGTGGCTAATGTATTAGCACATCTGACCTCTTCTGGAAGCTGGTTCCAACTGCGGGCGGCATAATAGCTAAAAGCGGATTCCCCTTGTTTTTTGTGAACCCTTGATATTACTAACTGACTCGATCCTAGTGATCTGAGTTGTCTGTTAGGTTTATATTCAGTGAGCATATCTGCAATGTATGTAGGTCCTGTAGTGCTTTATAAACAAGTAAAAGTACTTTAAAATCTATCTTAAACATAACTGGTAGCCAGTGTAAGGACCTGAGGACTGGTGTAATATGCTCTGATTTTCTGGTTCTAGTCAGAATCCTGGCAGCAGCGTTCTGTATGAGCTGCAACTGTCCAATGGTCTTCTTGTGAAGGCAAGTGAGGAGACCATTACAATAGTCCACCCTGCTGGTGATAAAGGCATGAACAAGTTTCTCCAAGTCTTGACAGGAAACAAAACATCTAATTCTTGCAATGGTTTTGAGATGATAGAATGCTGATTTAGTTACTGCTTTGACATGGCTACTGAAACAGGTCTGACTCCAGAATCACACCAAGATTCTTGACTTGATTTTTTGTTTTTTGACCCCTTGCATCAAGGTACGCATTTACCTTATGAACTTCATCCTTGTTTCCAAATGCAAAGACTTCTGTTTTCTCCTTGTTTAATTGAAGAAAGCTTTGGTACATCCAACTAATTTCATCAATGCATTTGCAGAGGGAGTCAATGGGGCTGTAGTCATTTGGCGATAAGGCTAGTTAAATCTGGGTATCATCTGCATAGCTGTGATATAGCAGTTGGCACAATCCCACGTGCCGGCAGGTATACGTGCTAGCAGGTGGGAGTGTTAATGTAACCTTCCCAACGTCCTGGGGGCCAATTGTGGGGGACCCTACAGGTATGCCAGTTGTACGGAAGCATGGTTGGGGGGCGGAGCACATGAGATCTTTCCATGTGGAAATAAAAATAATTCAATATATCCATAAGTTCTTAGGGACATACGAGGGAAACAGAGGCCTTCTGGTTGACCACCGGAAAATACTGAAACATATATTGCCACAACCAGCGGGGCGAAGGAGACCCGGCAGGAGCACAGTCAGGAACTACTCCCCAACTAGCCCTGACTGCGGGGCATGGAGGACCCAGGGTTAATGGGAAAATAGCACACGGATCCTCATGGGAATGGCGCAGCAAGCCGACACCAGCCGACCTCCCCTCACCTGAAGTCCTTATGTTAGGACACGGGAGGAAACAGCCTCTACGCGAAGGTTATAAAACCTAGCGAAGGTATTCAGTGTCGCCCAGCCCGCAGCTCTACAGATATTTGCTAGCGAGGCGCCATGAGCCAACGCATAGGATGAGGCAACACTCCGTGTGGAGTGGGCACGAACACCTAAGGGGCATGGCAGTCCCTGATACAAGTATGACAGGGAGATGGCATCTACCACCCAATGAGCCAACCTCTGTTTGGAGACCGCATTCCCTTTCTGCTGACCTCCAAAGCAGACAAAGAGCTGCTCGGTGCGTCTGAAGGGCCGAGTGCGGCTTTCATATATGCGTGAAGCACAGACTGGACACTACATAGCCAAAGCTGGGTCTGCCTCCTCCAGGGTCAGAGCTTGCAGATTCACCACCTGATCGCAGAAAGGCGTGGTGGGAACCTTGGGCATGTAGCCGGGTCTCAGGATAACGTGAGAATCGCCTGGCCCGAATTCTAGGCACGCTTCGCTAACAGAGAAGGCTTGTAGGTCCCCTACCCTCTTGATGGAAGCCAGGGCAGTCAGGAGTGCTGTCTTAAGTGACAGAAATTTTAGCTCAACTGACGCCAGTGGCACGAATGGGGCGTCCCGCAGGCCTTGGAGGGCGAGGGAGAGATCCCAAGAGGGTACGAGGTGCAGTCTGGGAGGATTGATCCTCCTCGCACCTCTCAGGAACCTCACGATGAGTTGGTGCTTACCAAGAGATGTTACACCTACTGCATCATGATACGCTGCGATAGCAGCAACGTACACTTTGAGAGTCGAAGGGGACAGCCTGCCCTCCAACTTCTCTTGCAGGAAGGAAAGCATTACTGCAATCGTGCATCTCTGTGGGTCCTCTCCGCAAGAGGAACACCAGTCAGCAAACAGACCCCATCTCAGTGCAAAAGCCTGCCTGGTAGACGGGGCTCGGGACTGAGCGATAGTTTCTATCACGGCCTGAGGAAGGAGAGGTCTGCGGGTGTCAATCCTTGCCCTAACAGGGAGGGGCTGCCGTGAGGGAGACCTAAGTCCGGGTGGGCCACTCCCGTGGCGCAACCAGCAAGACTTACACCTCGTCCTCCCTGGACTTGCACAGACGTACTTGAGCCCCGGAGGTCAGCTGTGTGCCAGTGCCACTTTGAGAAGAGGCGACTGGCAAAGGGAGGAATCGGGAAGGGCGAGCGAATGTGGCTGGGCATTGGCGAAATAGCGTCACGGGGTGGAGTCGCCATTCCGCAGGGTGGTTGGACTGCCGTGGAAGCCAACAGGCCGTACGGTTAAGTTTCCCTGGCATCATGAGAATGGCATGTAGCAATGTCTGCCACGTTTGACTCCGTAGGAGCAGATGGTGGATGAGCTCTAAGTGCCCGTTGCACACAGCATCTCAACCTGTGGAAAGCCACGGGCTGACTAGTCAGCAACACTGCAGGAAAACTCCAGTCCAGATTGAGCCGAGATGCTATGTCCATCTCAGGACTCGATCGTGCTGAAGCGGTCTCACATGAAACGAGCTCAACGGAAAAACGGCTGAAGCTGTCATGTGCCCCAGGAGCCTCAAAATTTTGAAAAGGACCGATGAGTTGTGGCTGCATAATCGTAGGCACTACAGCACTGACTGCGCACTCTTGGTGGCAAGGCGGGCTGTCCTGTTGACCGAGTCTGGCTCCAGCCCGGGAAAAGAGATCCCCCTCTATTCTAGAGGGAGTCTGCTCTTCTCTCGGTTGGCCTGAAGGACCAAATGGCAGAGGTGCCGAAGCACCAAGTCCCCAAATTCGCACAACTGAACTCGCGAGTGAGCTGAAAGGCACCAGTCATCGAGACGGTTGTAAACGCGAATCCCTGTCTGCCGAAGAGGGGACAGGAAAGCTCCCGTGGCCTTAAGAAGGATGCGGGGAGAAGGGGACTGGCCAAATGGAAGCACCTTTCACTGAAACACTCGACCCCCGGGGGCAGACCGCAGAAGGGGTCTGAGCCGGGGAGGAATCGAGACGTAACAGCGAGTGTTCTTCAACCCACCCCTGGAGACGGAAGCATACTCGTATGCACTTCATCGTGAGCATCTGATCCGGTAGCCTGAAAAGGGGCTGAAACAGAGCTCCATCCAGGATGGGTGTTTATCCACCATTCTTTCTGGGCACGTTGAAGTAGAGACAGTAAGACCCTAACTTCATCTCGGCTGGAGGGGCAGGCTGGATCGCATCCTCCGCAAGCAGGACAGAGGCAAGCTTGAAAAGGGTACCTCTGGTAACAAAATGGGAACAAAAATGTAAAGGGTACCTCTGAACCTGGGCAGACGCCTGGAGAGCTGAATCGCAAAGCCAAGCCATGCCGTACCGTCCGTATCAACCACCGTGGCAGTAGCAAGGGAACTGACCGTCGTGACCGTGGTGGGGCAGCCTGGGGGGAGACAGGGAAAAGAGACTGAACCCAGAAGGATGTACGTCCTGGAGAAGAGTCAACCTGCACTAAGCAGTGCTTACCTTCTTCCCTGGTTTCTCTTTTTGAGAAAATGTGGGTACCGTCGAACTGGGGGCGGAGGGTGGCGAGGGGAGAGGAGCTGGGGAGCGGGCAAGATGAAGAAGGTGCCCGCCACATTTTGACCAGCTCCTCGTGCACCTCTGGGAAGAAACCTCGGAGGGGTGCTGCGCCGCCGGGATGGCATCCTCACTCTTAGACTCTCCCTCTGATGCTGCAACAGACATCTCCTCCTCCTGTGGAGTGCCAAAGGAGACGCTCAGCCCGGCATGCGGGGAAGCGTACTGCTCTGGCATCTCGGCGGGACCACGCTGAGGTGCGGAAGTCCGCAGGGCGTTTGGGGCCGGCGGAACGTTTGGCACAGTGATCTGCAAGTCTCCCTCGTGTCTCCCACGGTGGCTGAAAAACATTGATGGTTTAACCGCCTACCGCGGGACGATGAGTGGAGCCGTCTCACGAACGAGCGGTGAGACTTCAGCATAGCCATGGTCATGTGTTCGCAATGAACCCACGAACCATCCGGGAACGCTGCCCCAGCATGTTCACGACCTAGACATGTGAGACAGCGTTCATGTCCGTCCAGAGAGGTGAGGTAACTGCCGCACCCACAAACGCACGGCCGGAAAGCCTTTCTTAAAAGAACGTCTAACACAGCCGTGAGAAATTGCTCTTTTAGTCCCGGTCTGCCCAGGCAGGAAACCGCGGCACCACTGTGCACTCAATGGGGCTTGCTCGCTGGAGAGCAGGAGGCTTTGTTGAGGCCGTGAAAACGGGCGCCCGCAGGAACACTTCTTTTTCTTCTGTCGGCTTGAGCATGAGAGGCTCTCAAAGCGAAAATACCACTCGCCAATGTTCATTGGACTTTTGAATAAGGCTCAGAGATGATTGGTCTCTCATGCGAGTTCCCAATGTAACGTCGTAGTGATTCGACTGAAGGGGAACTAATAATCTGTTTTTAGAGTTTTCAGAAAATAATTTGATTTCATATTTTTATGTTTTTATTAATCATGTATTTATAGAGAAATATTATTGGTCCAGATTTGGTATGCAATTATAAAAACAATTAAACTGCATGTTAAGCTGCATGAAAATCACCACAGTGGTACTTGAGGGGATGAAGAACAATAATCGTTTGGAGATTTCAGAAAACAATTTGATTTCATATTTTTATAAAAAAATTTATATCTATAAAGCAATGTAAATAGCATATGTCGAATTTTTATTAAAAAAGTATACAGTAAAACAACTTGAAAATCACCACAGTGGTGCTTGAGGAGATGTAGAACAATAATCTGTTGGAGTTTTCAGAAAACAATTTGATTTCATATTTTTATGAATTTTTAAAATGCCTATATAGCAATGTCAATTGCATATGTCGACTTTGGTATGGAATTATTATAAAATGATACAGTAAAACAACTTGAAAATCATCACAGTGATACTTGAGAAGATGTAGAACAAACATCTGGTTGAGTTTTCAGAAAACAATTTGATTTCATATTTTTATATTTTGTTTATACCTATAAAGCAATGTAAACAGCATTTGTCTTGACTTTGGTATGAAATTATAAAAAAAATGATACAGTAAAACAACTTGAAAATCACCACAGTGATACTTGAGGAGATGTAGAACAATAATCTGTTGGAGTTTTCAGAAAACAATTTGATTTAATTTTTATATGAATTTTTAAATTGTCTTTATAGCAATGTCAATTGCATATGTCGACTTTGGTATGAAATTATAAAAAAATGATACAGTAAAACAACTTGAAAATCACCACAGTGGTACTTGAGGAGATGAAGAACAATAATCTGTTGGAGTTTTCAGAAAACAATTTGATTTAATTTTTATATGAATTTTTAAATTGTCTTTATAGCAATGTCAATTGCATATGTCGACTTTGGTATGCAATTTTTAAAAAATGATACAGTAAAACAACTTGAAAATCACCACAGTGGTACTTGAGGAGATGAAGAACAATAATCTGTTGGAGTTTTCAGAAAACAATTTGATTTCATTTTTTTTATGAATTTTTTAAAATGCCTTTATAGCAATGTCAATAGCATATGTCGAATTTGGTATGAAATTATAAAAAAATGATACAGTAAAACAACTTGAAAATCACCACAGTGATACTTGAGGAGATGTAGAACAATAATCTGTTGGAGTTTTCAGACAACAATTTGATTTAATTTTTATATGAATTTTTAAATTGTCTTTATTGCAATGTCAATTGCATATGTCGACTTTGGTATGCAATTATTAAAAAATGATACAGTAAAACAACTTGAAAATCACCACAGTGGTACTTGAGGAGATGAAGAACAATAATCTGTTGGAGTTTTCAGAAAACAATTTGATTTCATTTTTTTATGAATTTTTTAAAATGCCTTTATAGCAATGTCAATAGCATATGTCGAATTTGGTATGAAATTATAAAAAAATGATACAGTAAAACAACTTGAAAATCACCACAGTGGTACTTGAGGAGATGTAGAACAATAATCTGTTGGAGTTTTCAGAAAACAATTTGATTTAATTTTTATATGAATTTTTAAATTGTCTTTATTGCAATGTCAATTGCATATGTCGACTTTCGTATGCAATTATTAAAAAAATATACAGTAAAACAACTTTAAAAACACCACAGTGGTACTTGAGGAGATGAAGAACAATAATCTGTTGGAGTTTTCAGAAAACAATTTGATTTCATTTTTTATGAATTTTTAAAATGCCTATATAGCAGTGTCAATTGCATATGTCGAATTTGGTATGCAATTATTAAAAAATGATACAGTAAAACAACTTGAAAATCACCACAGTGGTACTTGAGGAGATGAAGAACAATAATCTGTTGGAGTTTTCAGAAAACAATTTGATTTCATTTTTTTATGAATTTTTTAAAATGCCTTTATAGCAATGTCAATAGCATATGTCGAATTTGGTATGAAATTATAAAAAAATGATACAGTAAAACAACTTGAAAATCACCACAGTGGTACTTGAGGAGATGTAGAACAATAATCTGTTGGAGTTTTCAGAAAACAATTTGATTTAATTTTTATATGAATTTTTAAATTGTCTTTATTGCAATGTCAATTGCATATGTCGACTTTGGTATGCAATTATTAAAAAAAATATACAGTAAAACAACTTTAAAAACACCACAGTGGTACTTGAGGAGATGAAGAACAATAATCTGTTGGAGTTTTCAGAAAACAATTTGATTTCATTTTTTTATGAATTTTTAAAATGCCTATATAGCAGTGTCAATTGCATATGTCGAATTTGGTATGCAATTATTAAAAAATGATACAGTAAAACAACTTGAAAATCACCACAGTGGTACTTGAGGAGATGAAGAACAATAATCTGTTAGAATTTTTAGAAAACAATTTGATTTCATTTTTTTATGAATTTTTAAAATGCCTATATAGCAATGTCAATTGCAAATGTCGACTTTGGTATGCAATTATTAAAAATTGATACAGTAAAACAACTTGAAAATCACCACAGTGGTACTTGAGGAGATGTAGAACAATAATCTGTTGGAGTTTTCAGAAAACAATTTGATTTCATTTTTTTATGAATTTTTTTAAATGCCTATATAGCAATGTCAATTGCATATGTCGAATTTGGTATGAAATTATAAAAAAATGATACAGTAAAACAACTTGAAAATCACCACAGTGGTACTTGAGGAGATGTAGAACAATAATCTGTTGGAGTTTTCAGAAAACAATTTGATTTCATTTTTTTATGAATTTTTTTAAATGCCTATATAGCAATGTCAATTGCATATGTCGAATTTGGTATGCAATTATTAAAAAATGATACAGTAAAACAACTTGAAAATCACCACAGTGGTACTTGAGGAGATGAAGAACAATAATCTGTTGGAGTTTTCAGAAAACAATTTGATTTAATTTTTATATGAATTTTTAAATTGTCTTTATAGCAATGTCAATTGCATATGTCGACTTTGGTATGCAATTTTTAAAAAATGATACAGTAAAACAACTTGAAAATCACCACAGTGGTACTTGAGGAGATGAAGAACAATAATCTGTTGGAGTTTTCAGAAAACAATTTGATTTCATTTTTTTTATGAATTTTTTAAAATGCCTTTATAGCAATGTCAATAGCATATGTCGAATTTGGTATGAAATTATAAAAAAATGATACAGTAAAACAACTTGAAAATCACCACAGTGATACTTGAGGAGATGTAGAACAATAATCTGTTGGAGTTTTCAGACAACAATTTGATTTAATTTTTATATGAATTTTTAAATTGTCTTTATTGCAATGTCAATTGCATATGTCGACTTTGGTATGCAATTATTAAAAAATGATACAGTAAAACAACTTGAAAATCACCACAGTGGTACTTGAGGAGATGAAGAACAATAATCTGTTGGAGTTTTCAGAAAACAATTTGATTTCATTTTTTTATGAATTTTTTAAAATGCCTTTATAGCAATGTCAATAGCATATGTCGAATTTGGTATGAAATTATAAAAAAATGATACAGTAAAACAACTTGAAAATCACCACAGTGGTACTTGAGGAGATGTAGAACAATAATCTGTTGGAGTTTTCAGAAAACAATTTGATTTAATTTTTATATGAATTTTTAAATTGTCTTTATTGCAATGTCAATTGCATATGTCGACTTTCGTATGCAATTATTAAAAAAATATACAGTAAAACAACTTTAAAAACACCACAGTGGTACTTGAGGAGATGAAGAACAATAATCTGTTGGAGTTTTCAGAAAACAATTTGATTTCATTTTTTATGAATTTTTAAAATGCCTATATAGCAGTGTCAATTGCATATGTCGAATTTGGTATGCAATTATTAAAAAATGATACAGTAAAACAACTTGAAAATCACCACAGTGGTACTTGAGGAGATGAAGAACAATAATCTGTTGGAGTTTTCAGAAAACAATTTGATTTCATTTTTTTATGAATTTTTTAAAATGCCTTTATAGCAATGTCAATAGCATATGTCGAATTTGGTATGAAATTATAAAAAAATGATACAGTAAAACAACTTGAAAATCACCACAGTGGTACTTGAGGAGATGTAGAACAATAATCTGTTGGAGTTTTCAGAAAACAATTTGATTTAATTTTTATATGAATTTTTAAATTGTCTTTATTGCAATGTCAATTGCATATGTCGACTTTGGTATGCAATTATTAAAAAAAATATACAGTAAAACAACTTTAAAAACACCACAGTGGTACTTGAGGAGATGAAGAACAATAATCTGTTGGAGTTTTCAGAAAACAATTTGATTTCATTTTTTTATGAATTTTTAAAATGCCTATATAGCAGTGTCAATTGCATATGTCGAATTTGGTATGCAATTATTAAAAAATGATACAGTAAAACAACTTGAAAATCACCACAGTGGTACTTGAGGAGATGAAGAACAATAATCTGTTAGAATTTTTAGAAAACAATTTGATTTCATTTTTTTATGAATTTTTAAAATGCCTATATAGCAATGTCAATTGCAAATGTCGACTTTGGTATGCAATTATTAAAAATTGATACAGTAAAACAACTTGAAAATCACCACAGTGGTACTTGAGGAGATGTAGAACAATAATCTGTTGGAGTTTTCAGAAAACAATTTGATTTCATTTTTTTATGAATTTTTTTAAATGCCTATATAGCAATGTCAATTGCATATGTCGAATTTGGTATGAAATTATAAAAAAATGATACAGTAAAACAACTTGAAAATCACCACAGTGGTACTTGAGGAGATGTAGAACAATAATCTGTTGGAGTTTTCAGAAAACAATTTGATTTCATTTTTTTATGAATTTTTTTAAATGCCTATATAGCAATGTCAATTGCATATGTCGAATTTGGTATGCAATTATTAAAAAATGATACAGTAAAACAACTTGAAAATCACCACAGTGGTACTTGAGGAGATGAAGAACAATAATCTGTTGGAGTTTTCAGAAAACAATTTGATTTCAATTTTTTATGAATTTTTAAAATGCCTATATAGCAGTGTCAATTGCATATGTCGAATTTGGTATGCAATTATTAAAAAATGATACAGTAAAACAACTTGAAAATCACCACAGTGGTACTTGAGGAGATGTAGAACAATAATCTGTTGGAGTTTTCAGAAAACAATTTGATTTCATTTTTTTATGAATTTTTTTAAATGCCTATATAGCAATGTCAATTGCATATGTCGAATTTGGTATGAAATTATTAAAAAATGATACAGTAAAACAACTTGAAAATCACCACAGTGGTACTTGAGGATTTGAAGAACAATAATCTGTTGGAGTTTTCAGAAAACAATTTGATTTCATTTTTTTATGAATTTTTAAAATGCCTATATAGCAATGTCAATTGCATATGTCGACTTTGGTATGCAATTATTAAAAAATGATACAGTAAAACAACTTGAAAATCACCACAGTGGTACTTGAGGAGATGTAGAACAATAATCTGTTGGAGTTTTCAGAAAACAATTTGATTTCATTTTTTTATGAATTTTTTTAAATGCCTATATAGCAATGTCAATTGCATATGTCGAATTTGGTATGAAATTATTAAAAAATGATACAGTAAAACAACTTGAAAATCACCACAGTGGTACTTGAGGATTTGAAGAACAATAATCTGTTGGAGTTTTCAGAAAACAATTTGATTTCATTTTTTTATGAATTTTTAAAATGCCTATATAGCAGTGTCAATTGCATATGTCGAATTTGGTATGCAATTATTAAAAAATGATACAGTAAAACAACTTGAAAATCACCACAGTGGTACTTGAGGAGATGTAGAACAATAATCTGTTGGAGTTTTCAGAAAACAATTTGATTTCATTTTTTTATGAATTTTTAAAATGCCTATATAGCAATGTCAATTGCTTATGTCGACTTTGGTATGTAATTAAAATAAATGATACAGCATATAACATACAGGACATGCAGAACAATAATCTGCTGGAGTATTAGTTTGATTTCATATTTTTATGATTTAAAAAAAAATGTTTATATTGAGAAAAATGGTATAAATAAAAAAAAAACTTTGGTATTCAATTATAAAATAATGAAACCGTTAAACAGCATGTAAATCACCACAGTGATAGGATGCAGAACAATAATCTGTTGGAGTTTGAAGAAAAGAATTCGATTTTTATATTTTTATGATTTTTTGCGCATGTCAGATTAATAGTTTTTTTGGGGGGTAGACAGAGATAGAGAGATTGTTAATAGCTTTGGTCCTGACTACGGTGTGCAGTTCTTAAAAGCAGTTTAGTAACATGAAATGCGCCGCGTTAGGTCGGAGGTGTTTGTTACCGTAAATATCTATATAGGCGCGCAACGTAACTTTAGGCGGAGATGGCGTGACCGCACTTTTACGAAGCGCAGATGGTGTGACCGCAGTTCATAGTTAATGTTTATCGTTAAAAAATAAACAGTTAAACTGTAAATGCAGCTGGATAACGTGAGAAACACCGTAATAGCGACCATAACCAGATACTAGTTGTCATATTTTTATGTTTTTAGTCTTTCTGCAATCTTTCTCTCACTGTAGGAGGTTGAATGAGTTTCAGTAAAGACTGCATTCAAGAAACACGATAAAAATGTATGCTGAATGCAATTCGTTGCCTTGTGTTTTTTTAAACATTATTTTCATCTTTTCTATTATGTTAAATGCCATTTTTGCTTGCCTTTTATAATATTCACTTATGTTGTATATTTGAATATCATAAAACAAGAGTAAATTACTTTTTTTCATTTAACATTAAATCGTTAAATCGAAACATACTGTATAAAAAAAGAGTGTTTGATCATGTCCAAATACACATGCAGATGTATTTAACCTTAAATATTACACTAACTGTAATCTAAATACTATATTAGAAAATATTGTCTTTTAAATGGTCAGGATCATTATTGCACATATTAAGTACAAAAAAACCTCCTCAAAATATTTACTAAATAGAACTTAACTATATATATTACAGTTATTTAATTGAATAAAAGTTACACTTAAGGTGTTTGGTCACATTTGAGTGCCAAAGAGTATGAGAACATATTAATTATGTCTCTTTATCACTCCCCAGAATAAAATGCGATTGTAAAGCGTATTCAGAGAAGTTATCAATACACAATCAATGCACATTATGTGTTAATAATTACTCGAAATTGCTGCAAATATAGTAAAACTGCTGTCTATCCTATTTAACTCCATTCAAACACATTGACAGCGCGGAGCTGTTTGGAACTATTGAGAGCTCCATGAACCACGTGACCGTGCGGCGGCGAGATCAAAGCGTGTCGCAACTCTCTTTTTATATGGCTCTGGTTCTGTGATTTGCTTACATTTGCATAGTTCATAAAACGTGGCTGTTGGGCCCCGCCTCCGCCAGAGTTGTCAACAAGTCAAGATGGCTGCGTTGCCGATGCTGAGGGTAGCGGTTCTTGTCGCGTTTTCGGTGTCTCTAACGCTCATCCTGGGCTTCGGCTTGCCGTCCGTGCTCAACCTCTTCGCGAGATGCTGCGGCTTCCCGGAGGCGAGCGTCACGGAGTGCATCGTGCTGATGTACGCGCTTTTCGTGCTGTACGTGGCCATGCCGCGACTGCCCCGCGGGACAGTGAAGGTGAAGTACAGTGTGCACGTTACATACACTTCACCACAATATAATGCATATAATGAGCATATACGACATAATATGTTTATAATATTGTCTGTTATTTGTCTTGCACTCACATAAACATTACACATTGTATATTACACTCACCTAAACACACCTACACGCTACAATCCTGCAGTAAGATAACGTTAAGTGTACTTTTAATTTTTAATTAACTGTCTTATTCACTTATAAGACGCACAAAAGAGTGTTTTAACCTCGGTTTATTGAGTTTGAAACTTTGTACCTCTAGTTTGATGTAATAATGCAAAGAACATAAGATTTTCTATTATTACCACGCATTGCATGTGAGATATAAATGGTGCATTGTGTAGTATGCATGGTATGCGAGTGCCTGATATGGAATATATTAATAATTCTGTACCTTATATAGAGTCCTAGTGATGAGTCTTATCAATTTTTGTGCTTTTTGTATTTATCTTTATGTATTTAGATTACATTTAGACATTTAGCAGATGCTTTTATCCAAAGCGACTTACAAAAGAGGACAATGGACATGCAATAACATGCTATGACAAGTTTAGCCTAATTGCCTTCATTTTTTTTAAATTACATAATAAATAAAAAGAAAATAGATAGAATAAAAAAAGAAATGAAAAAGAAAAAAGCAAGCTAGTGTTAGAGGCCTAAAAATAGATAGAATACAACAAGAACAGAAGCTAGTGTTAGTTTTTTATTAATGGTAATAATACAAATTCATAATGCATGATAATTTTTAGCTGAAAGATGAAACCTTAAAATATGCAATGCATGTGTGGAATAAATGGCACATAATGCAATGTATGTATGTGTGTGCCAAGAAATATATTCATAAGTATGCGATTTTGCCTTATATGGAGCCTTAGTGATGAGCCAGTGATGAATTCCTGTGCTTTTTTATTCATAGATGCAATGCATTTTAGACATATCAGAATTTAATAATTGTGATTTCCAGGTTTAAATATTTAATTAAATGTGTATTAAATATTAAATATTAAATTATTTTTCTCAGATAGAAATTGCTCTTAGTGCATGCATTTTCTATTTTATGATATTGTAAATATTTTTCATATGTATATTAAATAACAAACCTAAACATGATTGTTGAGCCAAAGTTGACCAAACACTGACAGAAACTGATGCATAGCTGTAAAGTTATTGCATTTATTATAAATATATTTTGATACGTTGCACAGGTATATTTGTAGCAATAGCCAAAAATACATTGAATGGGTTAAAATTATCAATTTTTATGTAAAAAAAAATAATTAGGATGTTAAGTAAAGATCATGTTCCATGAAGATATTTTGTACATTTCTTACCACAAATATATCAAAACTTAATTTTTGATTAGCAGTATGCTAAGAACTTCATTTGGTTAACTTTAAAGGTCAATATTTCGATTTTTTTTTTTTTTTTTTGCACCCTCAGATTCCAGGTTTTCAAATAGTTGTTTCTCAGCCAAGTGTAGTCCTATCCTAATAAACCATACATCAATGGAAAAAATTTAAATGACTGGTTTTGTGGTCCAGGGTCACATATATTATTTTTGCCATTTATTATTTTAATTAATTTGAGCTGCTTTCTTTTTTGTAAAAAAAAAAAAAAAAAAATGCATCAAAAATGCACAAAAATTTGTATCAGTTGCTCAATTGGTTTCAAATCAGCCAATCGGAAAACCACAGATTTAGTAACCCATTTTAGGAATTGCAGCTCAGATGAGGCCCGTTTTATTCTTAGCAGGGCTGTGGATTGTTGGCACATTGGGCTGCAGTTGCACAGTAATGCCATGGCTTTATGAAAGTAATATTACATAATGTTTCCTTTGTAGGTTGAAAGGAAAGCTGTGCTGATTACCGGCTGTGACACTGGATTTGGACTCGCTTTGGCCAAGCATTTTCACAAGCTTGGCTTCACTGTGTTTGCAGGTTGTCTGTTTAAGGTAATGGTTCAACTATTTTTGTAATGTATAACTCGGCTGAGGTTGATATGTAAACATATATGCTGCAGGACTAAAGGGGAGCTTAAGCTGGTGCAATATGTTTCACAAGATTCAGTTGGCCTTGTGTCAGACCTTTTCACAATTCTAGCAGTATGACCAAATTATCATATCACATTTATGCATATATTATGAAATATGTCATAATATGACTTGTATTATAATTAACAATTGTGTGGCACAGTATGCACTATGCAGAGCATGTCCAATCATTCTGATTTACTTCTGTGTGTGTTTAATAAGGATGGAGAAGGTGCAAAGGAGCTGGAGAACCTTCATTCAGAGAAGCTGAAGGTTGTGCAGCTGGACGTCTGCAGTGAGGAGCAGGTCTCTCAGGCTGTTGAGTTTGTGACGGCTAACCTGGACGACTCAGAGAAAGGTGAGGGTCATTTGCGTCATCAGATCCGATGATCTGAGTTTGTATGAGTTAATAGAGAATGGGGAATTCAAAGGTCATGATGTAAAATTGGGACATTTGAGAGTACCATAAAACCATTTTGGTTCATGCTTTTGTCATTTTTTCCCCTCCTTTTTTTATTTATTTATTTTTTTTACATTTTTTCTATTTAACATTTTTTAATGTATATAATTTATTATCTATATTTATAATTCATATAATATTTTATTTTTATATTTGTATTTTAGCTTCATTTATTTTTTATTGATTTTTTTCAGTTTTAACACTCACACACACATTATTTATTTTTAAGTTTTCTAATATTTATTATTTATAATTCATACAGTACAGTGTAAAAAATAAAAATAAAATCATATTATATTTGAATTGTACCTCCAGTATAATGTCATTTTTCAGTACCTTAAAACCATTTTGGTTCATGCTTTTGTCATTGTTTTTCCTCCTTTTTTCTATTTAACATTTTTTAATTTATATAATTTGTTATTTATATTTCAAATTCATATAATATTTTATTTTATGTCAGCTTAATTTTAAGAAATGTGTTTTTCATTTTTTTTTTTTTTTTTCAGTTTTAACATATATATAGGGGTCAAAGACGAAAAAGGGTTTAGGCTTGAAAACAATAAGTGTAATACTGCTTTAAATTGTTGTTGCTTTTCCAAACAAATATTAAAACATTTTCTGTTTAATTTAATTGCATTTTTGTTTTTGGTTCATGCTTTTGTCATATTTTTCATCCTCCTTTTTCTTTTTCTTTCTTTCTTTCTTTTTTTCTATTTATTTTTTTTTTTATTTATTTTCTCTCTCTCTCTCTCTCTCTCTCTCTATATATATATATATATATATATATTATATATTACCTCCAGTATATTGTAATTTTTCAGTAACTTTTAGTACCATAAAACCGTTTTGGTTCATGCTTTTGTCTTTTTTTTTTTTTACTTTTTTTTTCATTCTAGTTTTAGTAGTTAGTTGCCAAGGCAGTATTCTTTATATACATTTTTTTATTACATATTTTTTTCAGTTTTAACACACATATAAATAGGGGTCAAAGACGAAAAAGGCTTTAGGCTTAAAAACAATAAGTGTAATACCTCTTTAAATTGTTGTTTTCCAAAAAAATAATTCATAATTGCATTTTTGTCTTAAATATTATACATTTTCCCCTAATTTACAGAAGACACCCACTAAAATGTCATTCAGTGTGACAATCTTGTCAGGCATATTTACAACAAAACTCAATTTACGACATATTAAAAGACAAATTATTTTCACCCCAAATACTAATTAGTTGTAATTCTACCTTTTTAAAATATGCCACTAATCCTAGGTTTTGCGTATTTCTCAGTAAGAATTTTTTACTAATGTAAAACACAAAAAAATTGAATATGCTCCCTCATTTTTATTTTATTTTAATATGTACAAGTCAGAATAAGCATGTTTGAAGTTTTACATAAATATTGTTACACTGAATGACAATCTAACAATATTTCCACCAAATTTTGACATTTTATTCTCCAAAATCGTATTCGAAACCTTAAAAGAAGACACTTTACTTACATTTAATGTGCTTTCGATGGACCTTTGATTAACTTTTTTGATCCACTTCAAATGTTGACTACTACTCAGTAGAATAAAATATCTAATGTTTTCCAAACACACAGATTTTGTATGATAATGCATTTTAACTTTGACATCTTGACATTTTGTAGCATTTTTTAAGACCTATGACAACTGTGCAGTTAAAAAAAAAAAAAAAAGGCTTTTTATAAAAATGTTCTTCAGTGATCAGATCAAAAGAAGCTCCATTTTAATGATTTATTTAAACATAATCATGTGTTTAAATGAAGTAGGCAAACCCTGGCTCATACAGCTGATTTCTGAGATTATTACGTCAATGAATTGTATTGTGTTTTGTAAACGAGTTTTACACGGTTATGCCATGAGGAAATGTATGCTATGTATGTTTGTTCTATGTGTTTGGTTTTTAGTACATAGATCTACTGTTTGGATTCGGTCAGGTGTAAACATTGATGAACAATCATTAATCTGAAGGACAGGTCAGATGGGAATGGCTGGAAAACATAAAAGCTGATAAAACATAAGAGATAATAATGACCCCGCCCCCCTGCTGTCAATCACTGCGTAACACCGCCCACCACACCACACCATACACTAAACCACACCCAGCAGCTACGGCTATAGATTAATGATTGTTCATCACTCTTTATAGCTGCTATAAACCATACAAGTAGATCTTTGTGCTGCGTGCGGATAAAACAGAAAATAATCAACATCATAAATTTCCTTAAAAATATGGAACACTATAAAGCAGTTAATTTGTTTGCACAATGTACTACTATTTACTGACTCAAACAGAACTGAAGCTGTATGATCCTTGATTTAAACAAATAATATCTGAGAACTGGAGGTTCCTATAAACGGATCACTTAAAAATCCCATAGCAGTTGAGTGGAGTTTGATACTGAATTTTAGATGGATGTGTGGTTGTGTGTATTGAGTAAACAATCAATCCTAAATTCATGAAGAATGTTGTTCAAAATACAAGCAGGTGATACATATTTTGGGGGTCAGAGGTTTTCAAACTAGGGCTCAGGGAGCTCATGAGGCCACAAGAGGGCAATAGGAGGTCTGAAAAAATTGAGTGGAAAAAGATGCTACAATACAGCATCATATCAAACTTAACATATGAATTTGTGTTTTTAACACAATAATATTTTATGTATGGACATTGATCCTGTACTGATTTTTTGGGTTCTAAAGTTGTAAAATATTAGATCACTTGGAATGATTTTTATACTGCTTATATGTACACTACTAGTTTTTAAATGTTTTTAAAGAAGTCTCTTCTGCTCACCAAGCCTGCATTTATTTGATCCAAAGTACAGCAAAAACAACAGTAATTTTGTGAAATATTTTTAATATTTTAAATTATACTTTTTAAAATTTAGTCTATTTAAATATATATATTAAAATGTAATTTATACCTGTGCATTTTCAACATCATTACTCCAGTCTTCACTGTCACATGATAGTTCAAAAATCTTTCTAATATGCCGATTTGCTGTTCAAGACACATTTTTATTTTTATCAATATTTAAAACATTTGAGTACATTTTTTTCAGGATTCTTGGATGAATAGAAAGATCCAAATAATAATAAGCTTTTGTAACATTATACATAATTTTCATCAGTATTTTTTTTTTTTTTTTTGGAAAGAAATTATAGAAATTAATTCTTCTATTTCGCAAGTTTGCTTTAAATTGATCAAAAGTGATGATAAAGACATTTATAATGTTACAAAAGATTTCTGTTTCAGATATATGCTGTTCTTCTTAACTTTCTTTTTAAAGAATTTAAAAATAAATTCTATTCAGCTGTGTTCAACATCATTTTTTGAGCATCAAATCAGAACATTAGAATGATTTCTGAAGAATCATGTGACTGGAGTAATTATGCTAAAAATGCAGCTTTGAAATCACAAGAATAAATTATATTTTAAAATATATTCAAATAGAAAACAGTTATTTTAAATAGTAAAAATATTTTAAAATTGTACTGTTTTTGCTGTGCTTTGGATCAAATAAATGCAGGCTTGGTGAGCAGAAGAGATGTCTTTAAAAAACATGAATAATCTTTTTGACTGGTAGTGTAATTGTGTAAAAAAAAAAAAAATTCTATAAATTGAAAACCATTAGTTAACACCGTGATTTCACTGTTTTTTGAGATGACAGACAACAGTGCAAAATATCTGCTAAATAATTTACAGCTAATTAATTTATTACAAAAAATCTGTTTATATTAGTTTCTGCCACTAAATAAAAAAGGCAATTGCAAAATTTTATCTCACAATTCTGAATTTGTGAGATAAACTTGCAACTCATATTTTTATATTTAGAGTTTATATGATTTTATTTTCTATTTAGTGGTGGAAACTGGCTTCCATATAGATCCTCCTATGTTAGTACTGAAGTTCATCATAAAATAAAATCAAAGTCTTGTAATGTTTTTAGGATCACTCAATATTTTTATCCATTTTGAAAATGTGGTTCAATATAATCCAACATATTAGCTGCTGTAGGTAAATAACTAGAAAAATCTGTTCGCACTACAAACCAGTTTGCTATATAAAGTGGCATAATGGACTGGTTTGTACAGCTAAAATAACTAAAAGTGAATGGCACTAGAAGCCTTACACATTCAAGCTAACAAATTACTTCAAAAGGCACTGTATGTAATGTGTTTGACTATACTGAAGCATAAAAAAATATGATATCTCTGCAGATATTTAGGAAACATGCTAAGTTCACATATATTTGTTAGTATTTTAACACTCTAGGTTGCCAGTTGGCGAACAATGCAGCATATTGAAACAAAGGAAGCCAGCAAACAAACCGAGTCAGAGATTTTAGATACTAGTTGACCTAAAAATCTGGCAACCCATGTGAGCATGGAGTCTGAGCACTGCAGTACCCAGTTCAGCCACTAGCTGCACCCTTAAAAAAGGTAGATAAGCTATTAGGTATGATAATTGAAAATGGTCAGCAAAAACTTTTTTCTATTTGTTTGAGTTTAATCAGGATGCCTGATCAGTGAGTTCGAGGGGTTTGTGATTGTATCTTGCAGGTCTCTGGGCTGTGGTCAACAATGCTGGTATCTCCACATTCGGTGAGGTGGAGTTCACAACCATGAACACATACAAGCAGGTTTCAGAGGTCAATCTGTGGGGCACCATCAGAGTAACCAAATCCTTCCTGCCTCTCATCCGCAGAGCTAAAGGTAAAAAAATAACCACACACCTTCAGACCTTGGACATACTCCACAGACATGCAGTCCAAGTGTGTCTCCCTGCTGTTCACCTATTTAGAGGCCTTTTGTTTTTGATGAACTTTCGGGTATGGATAACTCATTTGTCTGAGTTTAACTAAGTTCAGTTGGCAGACCAATGTTAATGTTTCTCTACAGTTTCCACTTCTGTTAGTCCTTCACTGAATTAAAGGAATTTTTGGATCTGAATGGATCAATGGTTAAAGCAGATGGACTTCGGAGTGTGTGGCCTGACAAACACTTTTTTTTTTCGTGATCCAGTGTTTTGTTGATTTTTAATTGGTATGTTTATATATATATATATATATATATATATATATATATATATATATATATATATATACACTATATTGCCAAAAATATTGGGACACCCCATTCCAATAAACATTATATACACTATATTGCCAAAAGTATTGGGACACCCCCTTCCAATATACACTATATTGCCAAAAGTATTGGGACACCCCCTTCCAATATACACTATATTGCCAAAAGTATTGGGACACCCCCTTCCAATATACACTATATGGCCAAAAGTATTGGGACACCCCCTTCCGATATACACTATATTTCCAAAAGTACTGGGACACCCCTTTCCAATATACTCTATATTGCCAAAAGTATTGGGACACCCCCTTTCGATATACACTGTATTGCCAAAAGTATTGGGACACCCCCTTCTGATATACACTATATTGCCAAAAGTATTGGGACACCCCCTTCCGATATACACTATATTTCCAAAAGTATTGGGACACCCCCTTCCGATATACACTATATTTCCAAAAGTATTGGGACACCCCCTTCTGATATACACTATATTGCCAAAAGTATTGGGACACCCCCTTCCGATATACACTATATTTCCAAAAGTATTGGGACACCCCCTTCCAATATACACTATATTGCCAAAAGTATTGGGACACCCCATTCCAATAAACATTATATACACTATATTGCCAAAAGTATTGGGACACCCCATTCCAATAAACATTATATACACTATATTGCCAAAAGTATTGGGATACCCCCTTCCAATATACACTGTATTGCCAAAAGTATTGGGACACCCCATTCCAATAAACATTATATACACTATATTGCCAAAAGTATTGGGATACCCCCTTCCAATATACACTATATTGCCAAAAGTATTGGGACACCCCATTCCAATATACACTATATTTCCAAAAGTATTTGGACACCCCTTTCCGATATACACTTTATACACTATATGGCCAAAAGTATTGGGACACCCCCTTCCGATATACACTATATTGCCAAAATTATTGGGACACCCCCTTTCGATATACACTGTATTGCCAAAAGTATTGGGACACCCCCTTCCAATATACACTATATTGCCAAAAGTATTGGGACACCCCATTCCAATAAACATTATATACACTATATTGCCAAAAGTATTGGGATACCCCCTTCCAATATACACTGTATTGCCAAAAGTATTGGGACACCCCATTCCAATAAACATTATATACACTATATGGCCAAAAGTATTGGGACACCCCCTTCCGATATACACTATATTGCCAAAATTATTGGGACACCCCCTTTCGATATACACTGTATTGCCAAAAGTATTGGGACACCCCCTTCCATGAGTACAAATCTTAATGTTTAAGCATATAATAATGATATTCTAGGGAATTGTGTGCCTCCAATTTTACAGCAACAGACAGGACCCTTTCCTATTCTAACATGACAATGCCTCTGTGTATAAAGCAAGGTTAAAAAAATGATTGATTGAGTCAGTGTGGAAGAATTTGACTGGTCTAGTTCTAATTCCAGCTAAACACCTCTGTAGTGACTTTAAATGCAGACCTTAAGCCAAAAGCTCATCACTAAACACCAATGACTTGTTCATACATGCACTATGGACAAAAATATTGGGACACCCCCTTCTTTAGGTCAGAAAAGGGCACTTCCAAAATTGTGGAAACAAAGATGGAAAAATGTATTTCCATCTCTGTTGCGACAGTTTTGGAAGTGTCTAAAATGACTGTACCCATACATACAAGTCATTGGAGTTTGGTGAAGAGTTTTTGGCTCAAGGTCTTCATTTAAAGTCACACCAGAGGAGTTCAGTTGGGATTAGGACTTGGCTTCATGCAGACCAGTCAAGTTCTTTCACACTGACTGAATCATTTCTTTTTGAACCTTGCCTTCACTTAGAAAATAGTGATAATATTTAACTTGTTTTGTCTTTTGGTCACAGGTCGTGTGGTGAACATTGCCAGCATGTATGGCAGAATGGGAAACGCCCTCCGATCCCCTTACTGTGTATCCAAATTTGGAGTGGAGGCTTTTTCTGACTGTCTCAGGTATGAAATGAAGCCTTGGGGTGTCAAAGTGTCCGTCATTGAGCCCGGAAACTTTATCGTGGCCACGGGCATCCTGACTCGTGACATAGTCACAACAACAGCAGAGAAGCTCTGGAAGGAGGCGCCCCCTGGTGTCCAGGAGGACTATGGGAAAGCTCACTTTGAGCAGTACATGGCTCTCATGCGCTCCTACTGCAACAGCGGCCAGCGAGAAATCGATCCGGTTTTAGACGACATCGCGGATGCCATCATGTCCAAACGGCCGTACACGCGCTACAGCCCCATGGAGCCCCACTGGTGGATTCGCATGCAGATAATGACCCACCTTCCTGCGGCCATCTCAGACAGACTCTACTTCTAAATGAGATACCAACTTCCAATAGATTCATCACAGGGTGCATTAATTATGCTATATTGAACATAATCAAATTAGTATACAATCTTTTAAGAAGTTCCAAATAAAGTAAACAATCTTAATTTTGAAAAAAGAATTACGCAAATCTCAAAGGTTAAATACAAGGAAATAAGATTCACAGGAAACAAGGTCAACGTAAGACAATTCAACATTATTTTATCCGAAATATTTTTTTAAAGGGATAGTTCACCCAAAAATAAAACCTTACTGTTCATTTTTTCACCCTCAGGCTCATGTAGGTGACTTTTTCCATTTGATTTAGATTGGAACTTCGGAGCGGGTTTGCAAGTATTTTGCTTAAGATTGGCTTTTCATAGCACGGATTGGAAATCGTTTGATCATCTGATGAACTTCGGAGTGTTCGGAGATTGGAAATTTTGAATGTGGATTGCTGACCTCTGGATTACAGGTAATAATGACGTTGAGATTCTTGCACAAACTGATCGTTTCACTTCATAAGACTTCAGTATATCATTAGGAGCCACAAGCATTCATTTGATGTTTCTTTTTTTAATTCCCAAAAATGTCTCGCCACTTACTTACATTGAATGAAACGGTTTCAGGTACAAATTTTCTGTAATGTTCTACTGAAGAAAATCTTGGATGGCCTGAGAGTAAGAAAATAAATAGCAATTTTTTCGTTTCTGGGTGAACTATCCCTTTTTTTGGGGCTTAAATGTATGCACTTTGATTCACTTTATTAATGGTTAAGTGTTTTGGAAATTTGAACACTTTTCAGTATTTTGATTTGGTCAGGCAGACATTTCCATAGAGCCATCACAAATTACCAGAGGCCTGAAGCCAGAAGCAGTGAAAAGCAGCATTATACAGCGCATCCCGGCAGGCTGCTGATGTGGCAGATGTCTTCGTGTGGCTCTTTTCATTGAAAGGACGAGACCACAGATGAACAATAGAGAACGCCTGTGCTTCTGTTTTCCTAGGAGAAACAAAAAGAGTGAGGGGCTGAAAGGGTTATAGGGCTGACACATATTCCCTTATGAGCATTCCCTTTATAAAGGTTTCTTCCAAGAATCTGAATGATTCCGTTTTGAGGTGTTATGGGATCACTCGCCATCCGCGGAAACATTCCGAATGTGCATCCCAATTTGCATACTTCTATGCAATGAAATTATGTCTTGATTGTATGTAACCCATTTAAATTTGCTTGTAAACATTAGAGCATCTACCTAAATTTATTACGTCAATTTCATTATAACTTGAAATTTAAGGATTATACAATTAATAACTGCTGTGGCTGCTAACTGCTCAGTGTACTTGCTTTTTTTTTTTTTAATGATTGAAAATTCGTTAGAGAATTGTCACAAACCGCTACTCCTCCGTAGTGCAATGGCTTCTAGGCATTATTAGCCTAAACACCTCAGATATAGTGTGCCATTTGGAAACACTAGGATTTGGGATTCACTAATGCTGATTTTACAAACTATATAGGATGGATTGCACGGGAACAGCAGTAACATATTGGCATGTTTGTAATGACCACCAGAGGGAGCAGTTGAGCTAGTATCTGTAGCTCTTTTTCAAAAGAAGAACACTAACAGTATTATCAAGTAGTGTACTGAGTTGTCCTTTGCTCTTTTACATGTAAGAACCAAGTTTTATGCATGGCTTTCTTGTTTGGTTTGCTGTGATTGTGAAAACCAGTAAAGTGTATGAGTTTCTGGACCTTCTGTATGACTAGTTTAGAAATGCTCACTACAGCTATGTTGTGACATAAACAGCATTTACGTGTAATATTTAAGGGATTTTCACTCCCCTTGCGTAACCATGGGGAGTACATTTCTGTATTTAGGGAACTATGACGATACATAATTTTGCTCGTAATGGTCACACGGTACTCCTACTGTTCCCTATCAAGTCCTTTCTCCTTCTATATATTGTCGGTTTCTTGTCCTTGTCTCACGCACCGCATGTGTGAAGTCATTATGATTCCCAGCAGGTCTTTATTAAATTCCAGCAATTTAATTTCCATAGCAGTGGAACACAAACGACATTTACTGATTATCAAGTCTTTATAACCTCTGAAACTCTGTGACAGCACATTGATGCTCTGGATGACATTAAAGAGATGTCAACGTTGATTCATGTAGTTTATTTCATCCTTTGTACAGTCTAATAAACTCCTCTTACATACGAGGAAGTGTTTCATCTTCATGGAGACAGTGAGCATACAACTACATTTGATTTTCACAGCACCAAAATGAGGTTACGTAGTAAAACTGGTCCATTTAGCCCCCAACATCAACTACGGTTGCTTTTCAGTAAGATCCAGGGGTCTCAATTCAGAATTCATACTTTTGTAACAAAATTTAATTAATGAGGGCATTGCTTTTTCGATTTATTCTTTTCTCAGATAGCTTGAATTCAAATCCAAAGGGTAGATGGAGCATTTTACTTCCAGTATTTCAGGTTTGAGTAACTTTTGGACACAGAATTTTAGACAAATAAGCCAAAACATAGTAGAGAGCTACATAATTCAAAGCATTGTCCAGGTTTGGATAGATCGTCCCGGCCCAAAAAGGTTTTGTGTAAACAGTCTAAAAATCACTGAACACAACCATGTTGCCAAAAGAAAAGTCAGAAAAAATACTAATTGAGTGTACATGATTGATAACAGCAGTACTTCTTTCGATTCTTGGTTACATCATAAGCTAAAAGGTATATTTAGCAGTCTACAGCACAGATACTAATAGGTAACCATGTTCAGTGAGCCTACTTATTCAAGAGTAGATGCAATACTTGACACAATTAAAGCTGTGATGCAAAGATTTAGTTTTATTGGCCACTGAAGGTTGTCAAATCCCGCCCTTAGATCAGTGGTTCCCAATCCTGATCCTGGAGAACCCTCAACACTGATACCTGATTCAACTCATCAGCTCATTTCTAAAGACTCCTCAACCTCAAATGTGTCATAAGAGAGATCAACAATGTGCAAGATGTTGGGGGTTCTCCAGGACCAGGATTTGGGAACCACTGTGATGGGCAACTTCTTGCAGAACTTACTTCCAAGCCTAATTAAGCACACCTGAAACAGCTAAACAAGGTCCTCAGGATTGCTAGGACCTTCCAGACAGGAGTGTTGGAGCTAAACCAGGGGTGTCCTGCTCCGGGAGGTCCAGAGTCTAGCTTCAACCCTAATCAAACACACCTGAACCAGTTGGCAGGTGTGTTGAGGCAAGTTGGAGCTAGACTCTGCAGGACGCAGGCCTTCCAGGACTGAGTTTGGCGACTCCTTTCCTTGTGCATAGGTCTTCAACCCTACTGCTGGGGACCCACTGTCCTGCAAATTTTCTTTACAACCTGCTTTGGTTCACCTGGCCTGTGACTTTTCCAAGTAATCCCGAAGACATTTCATTGGGGTTGGAACTGAGCTCTCCAGGACAGTTGGTTCCCAGGAGCATGGTTCGCCAGATTCTTGCAGAGTTTAGCTCCAGCTTGCCTCAACACACCTGTCGGGAAGTTTCTTGTATGCCTAGTAAAGGCTTGATTAGCCGGTTCAGGTGTGTCTAATTGGGGCTGTAGCTAAACTCTACAGGACACAGGCCCTTCAGGGCCGAGTTTGAGCATCCTTGAAGGATGTTTGATTAGGACTGGAGCTAAACCCTGCAGGACAGTGGCCCTCCAGAAATAGGTTTGGACACCCCTGAGCTAAACCCTGTATGAAAGTGGACTCTTTAGGATCAAGACTTAACACTCATGTTGTAATCCATTAGACTGGTCTATAATCAGGGGTGTCCAAACCTCTTCCTGGTGGGACGATGTGCTGCAGGGTTTAGTTCTAGCCTTAAACAAGTCCTTAAGACTCACTAGAAACTTCCAGGCAAATGTGTTGAAGCTGGCTGAAAATAAATTCTGCAAGATGTTGCCCCACTAGGAGCAGGATTGGATACCCCTGGTCTATATGGTAAGGTCACTTCAGTCAGGAGGCAAATCATGATTAAGTTGTCCAACTGGAATGTTTGTATGACCAGGACACGGTCTGTGCACACCAGTTACTTATCAGGGGCATATTACGCACATGCAAAGTAATACTCAAACAACAATGTGTGCATCTTATAACAGCTTAAAGGAACACCAAAACTTTGGTTCCAACACATGAGATGAAGGCACGTTTTAAAGCACAAACTATGTGACAAGGCTACATGTCTCAGAAATCCCTCATCCAAAATAAGTGGATCTCAACTGGTTTGTCAAAACCGAAAGTTGGGTAGCAGGGTTGTTCTGATAGTGTGTTGGTAGATTTTAACCAACAAGGACTGGTTGCTTGGCATCCCCTTGTTCTCAAAAACCATGAACAAAACTACTCAAGGTAGAAGAAAAATGTATAATGCTTGGTTCAGTTGAGTCACCACTTGGTCCAGAGTAAAACCAGTTGAGAACCACTTGTCCATCTGGTCACATTGATAAAATTTTAACATTTCCACTTAATTCAAGACTAAATCACTCAAGCAAACTCTACATGTCTCAGTGATTTTTTTCCACCCCCCCCCCCCAAAAAAAATCCCCATTCCTTAACTCTCACTCCAGTCCAGCTTTGAACAGCTGGAGAAGCAATTATGGCCATAGTGATAGTCCCCTGGAGAAGAGCCTAGATCATCGCCCTACTCATAAGTCTTGAGAAAAGAAACGTCCATGTTTTTCCAACTTGAAAGAGATACGTGTCCAGGGAAGCGGCTTTCCCATTGCCTGGTCCACCAAACATACTTATCTATGAAGATTTACATATAAACATCTGATCCTCAATAGAACATCTCTCACCGTTTATCATAAACTGTTGAAAACAAAAAAGGAAGCAGCACTGTGAATCTTGATCACCAAGTGTATCCTTCCTTGAAACCTGAGCTCACAATGCTGCCTTCATATACTACAATACAATACGTATGCTTATTTGAGAAAGTGAGCAACCAAATGAGTGCCAAGCAAGCTTTAAACCAATCCACCACCATCATCATCGATAACAAAAACCATACCCATTAGATCAATTGTAATGCGATTGCAGCCTTGATCATGAAAGACAGCTTTTATTAGTAAAACACTGAATCATAAAAGACCTATTGTGTGCACCAGTGTGGTTTAATCCTCTTTAATCTTCAGTCATGGCATTGCAATTCAGGCTCCAATAAAGGTCCGCGAACGTTGCACCAACTCCCATGTTCATTCGAATAAATGTCTTGTAGAAGACATTAATCACAGCTAAGTCCTTTAACAAAGCGGAGACACATCATATTTATGGCATAGCGTGGATTCTGACAGTTCCAAGCTGTGTGGATAAATTTCGTTGGACTCACTGACCAACCACGATAATCGGCACCTTGATTGTCAGGGAAGCAGAACTTCTGTAACTTTACCCCTTATAAATATAGATGTCATCCTATTCAAGCTTGATTTAATGTTGGAAACATGCAGCTGCAAGACTATAGTTCAAGATTAATCCCAAAATAATTGTGCCTAATTGTGAATATTGGTTTTGGTCACTCACTTTTATTGTTGGAGCATTTTGCAGAAATGTTGATTCCTAATAAATATAGCAGATTACGTCAATTTCAACAGTTCTGTGTGGTTCAGGCAATGCAGGCATTAACAGACAGTATGTGAGGCCTTTGAAACAAGTTCTTCTGCAGTTAGGACTTCAACAGCAGAAGCTTTAAAGGACAGTTTAAAAAATTGGCAGGGAAGTTAAAGAACAAATGAAAAATACATTTTGGAAATCAATGAAAAGTATATATATTAACAAAAGAAGACCTAGGTTGTAATTCTAATACATGTTGACATCAAAATACACTGCATTACCTATGGTCTAAACATACTGTGTTTTGAAACATTGGGCGTGTCCCCTCAATGAAACTCGAGCAAGTTTCCGAATGAAGCGAATGAACGGGAGTCCATTGTCCGTCTCTCCCTGTACCTCCCTTTCTTGGAATGCTTGATATTCCCAGTCTGTCTGAAAGTGTAGTCATTGTTAACTGGATATTCTTTCTACTTGGATCAGGAGGCAGCCAGAGCCTTGACCAGGTAGAGTTTGTCGCCCTGTTCGCTGGTGAAGATGGGCGCCTTTTTGTAGTGTTCCACCAACTCCTCCATTGTGTTAAACTTGCGTTGTCCGATGCAGTACAGGTTGTCCTTCAGTTGGACTTTGAAATGCTTGTTTTTGGACTGAGCTTTCAACGATATTGAAAAGTCATTGGGCTGGAAAAAGAAAAGGAAAAAATGGTCAATTGTTGAAAGCAAGAATCTCAGCATATCAGAATTTAAGAAGGAATTTCTGTCTACTTACTGAGGACTCACTGTCCCGGATAAGAAAGTCTCCCTCTATGCCCCTCTGGTTGAGAGCCACCTCTGCCTGATGACGCGTCACCTTCCCGTAGTACCACTGCTTGCCAGCAAAGCGTCCACTGGATGAAGGCTCAATGTAGTCACAGTCAGGTGTGGGCGGCCCGGCCATGCTGGCAGAGTTGTGCGACTCCTGCAGAACAGTTACGTAGTTCTTCGGCACAAGTCCCATCTGCCCGTCGGATTTACGACACTTCCACCACTCTGGGTCGTTTTCTGGCTTTTCCACAACATCCATAACCTCCCCCTTCTCAAAGTTCAGCTCTTCATCGTTGCCCGAGCTGAACGGGTAGAGTGCCTGCACTGTGTGCAGCACTCGGTTGCCGTTCGCACTATGAACAACAGCAGCCAATTTCTCGGACAAGCCGGCCGAGTCGTTGCTAGCCGACCCATCTGCATCCTCTGTCACGTAGTTGGATGGGAACCATCCCGATCGGCCGTTGTAGCTCCCCCGCCACCAGCCATCGCTGCACTTTTCCATGACGATGACCCTTGTGCCCTTAACCAACGACAACTCATCTTCCCGCTCAGCCGCGTAGCTGAATTTGACAAGCGCAGGAAGGTTTAGGTCATACAGACGTTCGCCATTGTCCGGATAGAAGTCAGAGTCCGCGTTGGAGGCCGTTTCACGCATACCTGTCTTCCGTTTCACCTTGCCGATTCCTGCATAGATAAAGAAAGAAAAACCATTAAGGATTTCTCAAATATACAACTACCGACTACTTGTACTTGTGCGATTGCAGATAAAAACTGCAGTCAGTGTGAGTTCAACTTCATTACTAATGTGATGCAGCAATGTTTCATCAAGTCCATCTCATTTGCTAAAAAAGTTAAAAATAACCTTGTTCAGGGGTGCCTAAACTTGGTCCTGGAGGGCCAGTGTCCTGCAGAGTTTAGATCCAACTATCCTCAACACACCTGCTGTGAAGTTTCTAGTATGCCTAGTAAGAGCTTGATTAGCTGGTTCAGGTGTGTCTCATTGGCGTTGGAGCTAAACTCTGAAGGACACCGGCCCTCCAGGACCAAGTTTGGGCACCTCTGACCTTGTTGCTGCATTCTGAGATTGGCTTCTACATCAGGGATGGGCAACTTCGGTCCTGGATGGCCATGTCCTGCAGAGTTTAGCTTGAACCCTAATTAAACACACCTGCCTATAGCTTTCTGTTGATCTTGAAGTCACTGATTAACTTGGTAAAGTGTGTTTGATTAGGGTTCAAGCTAAATTCTGCAGGATAGTGGCCCTCCAGTACCGAAGTTTCCCAGCCCTGTTCTACATAAAGAATACATAAGATACTGTTAAAGAACAGTGGTTCTCAACTCTAGCCCTTGAGGCTCACTTTCCTGCAGAGTACAGCTCGAACCCTACTCAAACACACCTGCCTTTAGCTTTCTAGTGATCTTGAAGACACTGATTAGCTTGTTCAAATGTCTTTGATTAGGGCTGAAGCTAAACACTGCAGGACAGTGGCCCTCCAGGACCGAAGTTGCCCATTCTTGTTCTACATGAAGAATACATAAGATACTGCTTAAGAACAGGGGTTCTCAACTCTAGCCCTTGAGACCCACTTTCCTGCAGAGTTTAGCTCCAATCCTAATCAAACACCCCTGAAGAAGCTAAATAAGGTTTTCAGGATGACTAGAAATTACTGACAGGCGAGTTTGATCAAAGTTGGAGCTAAACTCTGCAGGAAGGTGGACAAGACCTTGAGGAAAAGAGTTGAGAACCAATGCTTTAGAAAGTCAACATACAAGGCAATGATCTTTGCATTTTTTACCTTCATGAACAGTTTTTATTTTAGAAGCAAAACCCTGACACTTTCTAGAGATGCAAATTGACTGAGAAAAACTTATGCAATAGCTTCATAACTTAGAATGCACAACTGTCCACTTCCAAATAACTAAATTTAATTAAAGGCATCCGTCAATGGAAAGCCGTGATGAGAAATGAAAAATGTGTTGAGAGTCTCTTCAGGGGGTAACTTCATCACCCCGCACCCTGCACTCATTCCATTCTTGTTGAAATTATCTGTGAAACCAAAGAGCATTGTATTTTGATACAGGCACCAACAGGTAGGGCATGAGTGAAAGGAGAACTTGTCCAAACACATGTTACAGTGCAGTCAGGCTTGTGTTTTCACACTGACAGGGGTACACAGTAGCTATCAGCTCCCGCCTGCTTGAGCAATGTGTCCTCTCCTAGTAAACACGGGCGCTGGTCCAGTTTCAAAACCACCCAATTACAACCAACTAATCATGTTCTCACCACTCATGGATCATATAACAAGCTGTGTATGTTTGCTTTCCTCCCTGATCACGGAGATGATTCAGTTAATTCCCATGTGAACAAATTACACTTTGTGACCATGCAAAAAATGCTACCACCATGATACAAGGGTGCAAGTCCATCCTAAGAAAAGTTCTGCCACCTGTCTTGCGCAGCTGTGTGGTCTAGTTCTGTTATTCAGAGAAAAGTACAATTAACTGCAAAGAGACACTGGAATGATCTCCACACCCATCGTCCTCCTCCATGGGGAAGGAATGAGCGAGGGAGTGTTGGGTTAGGTTCATGGATACTGTCGAGGTCTCTGGCTTGTCTGACCACATTAGGTCAAGCCAAGTGGGCCGGTCTGGAGGATTAATGGAGAATATCTGACCTCGAGGCCTTTTGACCATGTTGGCGGGTTTGGCAAAGGTTTGCGAATAGTGTTACCGCGCAGGAATGTCCACTTGGCAGTGAAGTTTGTACCGGCCCAATCCAAAGGCCTAAGGACAGATAAACACTCTTTTCTCTTTACATACCTTGCAAAAATGTACTGCAGTAACAAAAAGATGGTATTACCATAGTATATCTGCTGAAAAATAGCTTAAACTAGCCCAAGTTTGTTTGTCTGCTGGTCTAAGATGGTTTGCTCAAAGTAAACCAACCCTTCTAAAACCATCATAAACCAATCCACACCAAACCACTTTGGGCTAGTTTAACCTGTTTTCAACGTGGATCTGTCTAAACAGCTATTTAAGGGGAAGGCAAACTCAGCCTTTATATTGGCACTGTTCAAGAATAATACTTACCAGATGTGATTTAACAAAACTTGACAACCGAGAAGCAGGTGAAACCTTGGAACCGCTCTTACCTAATCTAAAAGGAAATCACCCAATTTACTTAAAGCTTACTTAGGGGTTAAAGGTTAACAGAGTGAGAACAAAGCTTTTTCAATGGCTCTTTCTGCTTTGAGCGAGATGCTTATCAAAGTTTGAGGCCAGAAGAATTTACTCTGTGCTTGCGGATACCTCTACTGCCTGATTTGCATTACAAATGTATGAAATCCCAAACCAAGATATATTTGCCTCTGGCTCCAAAGCTATGTCCGATTAAGGGGGATTGACATTTGCATGGTCAATGTGAGAAGGAAGAGAACGTGGAGTGTACGAGCGATAGTAACTGGAGCATTTAGTGCCCCATGCGTGGACATGTTGGTGCGTGTAACCACGGGTGTGTGAATCTTCTGACAGCACAAGTTCAACTCGTCTACAAATTCAAAGACTTTACTTAAAGGGATAGTGACAATTCTGCTAGTCTCACATCACTCCTTTCCTAGAAGCTATCATGACCATATCATTAGGTCATGAGTTGATGAGAACATGATCAGTACGATCCAAGACAGAATTATTCAGAAAAGTTGAACAGATCAGCGTATTCATTAAATGATCCAAATAAAAAAAAAAATAGTTTGCTACTTTTTCCCAGTAACAACAAAAACTCATCACGGAAACCTATTGCACCTGGAATATAACTTCTAAATATTATAACTTTTAAAGAGCTTTTGAGTCCTTTTTGAGACTTGACGTCATACGTCAGTATGAAGAATTCTTAATTGGGTGAGTAAATGCTCACATCTGAGTGATCTAATTCATTAAAATAAGGAAATGTGAATGAAGAAGTGTAAGTAAATTCAAATCTGGATTTAAATGCAGGTTAAAATACGCAAGGATTATGAAGGCAATTTTCAAGTTGCCACTTGTTTAAAAAGCCAACTGATCATGGGTGTGTGGATGTTCAGACCAGTGGTGGTGGTTTTCTTGAGCGTGATATGACTGATGGTGTTTCATGAGACAGGGAAGGTAATCCACCCACTCAGTCATTGGATTAGTCAGTCTGCATGGTCTCTAGAAAGCTGACATGGACAGTTTACGCCAGTTTATTTTCAATTCTCTTAACTAACACTCTCAGACAGTAACCAACCGCATCAACACAAACACACAATTTCGCAAAACAGGTTGGATCACACATGGCGGGTGTATCCCACTTAAGTATATGCTTTTAATACTTGGAACTGTAATTAAATAGCACGGGTATATTTGTAGCAATAGCCAAAAATGCATTGTATGCGTCAAAATGATTGATTTTCCTTTTATGCCAAAAATCATTAAGATAATTCTCCATGAAAATATTTAGTAAATTTCCTACCGTAAATTGATCAAAACTTAATTTTGGAATAGTAAAATGCATTGCCAAGAACTTCATTTGGACAACTTTAAAGGCAATTTTCTCAATATTTAGATTTTTCTGCACCCTCATATTCCAGATTTTCAAATAGTATCACGGCTAGTTGTATCATCAGATGTATAAATCATTTCACCCTTATGACTGGTTTTGTGGTCCAAAATCACATTTCTTGAACAAAATGTTAATGATGCTCGTCAAAAAACTTGACAGCATAATGCTGTGAGGTTTTGTCCCACCCAAAGTATGATATTCTGGTCTCTATGAGTCTTTGGATATGCTGCTGATAGAACAAAACACATTGTATTGAGCCATGCTGTGCTTCCTGAGTAATAATTTGGAATTTTCCTGGATTCCTATGGAGGATGCTCAGGAAGGAAGCCGCACGCTTTTGCATGGCCATAACTCAGTGTGCATATATCAATGTCTGTTTTTATTATCCTTTCCAATGTTGCTTTATGATCACATTTGACCCAAAACTGTCATTTCCAACTAACTGGCAGCCATTCCAAAAATGTAAAACCCAACAGAGTTTGATTCATCTAAAACTTCAATTCCACCCGCCCAACAGACTGCATCCACTTCCCTTCCATTTTAAAGTCTTTCCTCTGAGTGTAACACGAGCTCACTTAGATTAGTTGTTTCCTATGGTGAATTCATCCTATTGTTCTCCAGAATAAGGCTGTGCTCCATTTAAAAGCAACCTACGGCTATGAAAAGGTGGATTTTCTGCTAGAAAAATAAATATATGAAAGTGTGGAAGGCAAACATAACCTAAGTCTTAAAGGAAAAAAGTATTGTTGCAGTACCACGGAAAAATGGTTGTTCCAGATGGTACTTAAATATATATAATGGTACTGACTGATGACCATATTCACACACAATGGTGTTTACATGTTGCTTAAAGGTGCTTTGAAGAATATTTGTCATGGTCCACGAGCCCACAAGACAGCTGGTGTACAGTTGCCTACAAAAGTCACACACGAGCAACGTTTTGCACAATGTAGTGTATGAATGAAGGAGATGTGAGCAAAACTGTGAGAACAGGAAAGAAAAATCACTTGCACTTCTAATGTAAAAAGCTGGGCTCAAGGGCGAGCGGAAAACAAGACATTCTTTCAACTAAAAAAAGACGAGACATCACAAGCCTCCAATGACAGTGACTGTAAACCACAGAGCCGGCTTCAACTGCTCAAGACTGTGTGCACATCACATGCTCGCTCAATGCACAAATGAATTAAAAACTGCAAGAACACACCATGAAAATCATTTAACTTCCCTAAATGAAATGCAAATGCTAAACAGCAGCTTAAAAAATAGATAATGCAAAGCCAGATTCAGCAATAATTTCAAGTGGATTCCGAAGAAATTACATATTTCATTCTAACAATGAACTGATTTTAAGAATATAGCTGCAAGCAGCGAAGACGGGCCCAAGCCATCAGCGCAATTGCCAGCTCTTTTAATATATAAAATGCCATACTTTCTATTAATTTTAGATTTACTAAGGATTACATAAGATTACATTTAACATCATATAAAATATTTTTACATACACATTCCATGATTTAACACTGTATTACAGTACTAATAAAATTACAGAAGTTATATAAAATATACACTATCAGTCAAAAGTTTTTGAACAGTAAGATTTTTAATGTTTTAAAGAAGTTTCTTCTGCTCACCAAACCTGCCTTTATTTAATCCAAAAACAGTAAAATTGTGAAATATTTTTTTACTATTTAAAATAACTGTTTTCTATTTAAATGTATTTTAAAATGTAATTTATCGCTGTGTTCAAAGCTACATGATCATCATCATTACTCCAGTCTTCAGTGTCACATGCTCCTTCAGAAATAATTCTAATGTGCTGATCTGCTGCTTAAGAAACATTTTTTATTATTATTTTTCATCAAAATTTAAAACAGTTTAGTATATTTTTTTAGAAATATATGATAAATAGAAAGATCCAAAGATCAGCATTTATCTAAAAGCTTTTGTAACATTATACATTACCATACTTTTAAAAAAATTATATAAATTAATAATATTATTCAGCAAGGATGTTTTAAACTGATCAAAAATGATGATTAAAAAACATTTATAATGTTATAATGTTCTTCTGAACTTTCTATTCATCAAAGAAACCTGAAAAAAAAATCTCTACTCGGCTGTTTTCAACAAAATTTTAATAATAAATGTTTTTTGAGCATCAAATCAGCTGTGAAATCACAGGAATAATATTAATTTTTAAAATATATTCAAATAAAAAACAGTTATTTTAAATAGTAAAAAGATTTCAAAATTGTACTGTTTTTAAATAAATAAAAGCAGGTTTGGTGAGAAGAAGAGACTTCTTTAAAAACATTAAAAATCGTACTATTCAAAAACTTTTGACAGATAGCGTAATTCCATTTTTTTTTTTGGATTTTGAGGTGAAACATTTAGCACAAGCCGCTCTTATAAGCACTGATGCTCATTTCTGGTGCAGGTTCTCTGACAACATGCTGGTATAAATAGCCTCCATCGCACATCTGTGCTTGTTTGGCTAGCGCAGGTCCGTTGAGAGCTCCTCAGGGAGTCAAACGGGGGTCACAGCCCATCCACGTATGCAACACCATCAGCCTGCTTGTGTGTTTTAGTCAGGAACACTCCAGAAAGCCATCAGCACTTCCTGTACTCGTCTTGTGTGAGAGGACGCTGGCGTTTGAATGAAAGCTGGCGCGTTCGTGCCTCTCACAAAGCGACATTATCTGGTGGTGTTTTCCATCAGCTTTATAAGTGGCGGAGTGGGAAGTGGAGAAAAACAGACGGATGGGCTGACGCTGCAGTGAATCAACAATCCGGTTTCCTCACTTCCTCCCTCACAGGCTCCAAAGATCTGAGGAGAAATCTGTCTCAAATTAGAGCACTTCCGCTACGAGCGGAGGCTGAGCCACGGGAAAAAAGAGAGAAAGGGTCAGATGGAGTAGAAAAACTGGGAGAAAGAGGATGGCGAAAGCCAAGAGCACCTCTCAGGACGTTTCAATGATGAGTTATTGTAAAGGAATCAAGGGAGAGTTTACGTAAAAATGAAAACAGTCATTTCAACTCCTATCACTTTCTTCTGTAGAACACAAAAGTTATTCCTTTGCAGAAATATTGTGTTGACATACTCAAATATGGCACAGGTTTAACATGTCGAGCACCATCGATAGTCGCATGGACGACTGAAAATTAAGAACTACAAAAACTATTAGCATATAATCTGTGAACCTGGACCACAAAACCAGTCGTAAATAGCACGGGTATATTTGCAGCAATAGCCAAAAATACATTGCATGGGTTTCTTTTATGTCAAAATCATTAGGATATTAAGATCATGTTACATTAAGATATTTTGTACATTTCCTACTGTAAATATATCAAAACTTAATTTTTGATTAGTAATATGCATTGCTATGAGTGACCTTCATTTGGACAACTTTAAAGGTAATTTTCTCAATATTTAGAATTTTTTGCACCGTCAGATTCCAGATTTTCAAATATTTGTATCTCGGCCAGATATTTTCATATCCTAACAATGCATAATGATAATGTATAAATCTCAATTTAAAACATTTCCCCTTATTACAGAGTATAAACTAGGCATCAATGTTAATAATTTGGCTAAAGCTGCTAAACTGTTAATTATTCTTATGGTATGACTGATAACTAATATATATGGTTTCTTTTAAAATTCTATACTACTTAGTCTAAATGAACTGGAAATGAAACACTAAAATTGAATATTTAAAATGCTACATGAATTTAGTCATCTAAGCTGTGAAATTTTCTAAAGATTACATTTAAGAACATTTCTAAAATTGTACTGTAATTAAAGATTAACTTTAAGGGTGATTGTGAAAGTATGTAGAATTAGCATTTGTACGACTAAATATTAAAAACGCTCAAACTTTTGAGGTCACCAGGACTTAAATTATCACTTTTTTTCTCCCAGCAAGGAACCTTTAAATTATTCAAAAGTGACAGTGAAGATATTTTTATGTTTATAATGTAAAAAAAAAATGTATCACGGTTTGCATAATAATATATACCTTTTTCAAGTTAATAATAATGTAACTTTATTAATATATCACTGATTTCTTAAAGATCACGTGACACCGCAGTAATGATGCAAACAGTTATTTTAAATTCTAATATATCAATATTACAATATTACTGTATTTATCAAATGAATGCAGCCTTGGTGAACATAAGAGAATTAATATGTGACTCTGGACCGCAAAACCAGTCATAAAGGTGATTTGTTTGAAATTGAGATTTATAAATATGCTCAATACCAAATAAACAAGCTTTCCATTGATGTAAGATTGTTAGGATACGACAATATTTGGTCGAGATGCATCTTTTTGAAAATCTGGAATCTGAGGGGGCAAAAAAAATCAAACATTGAGAAAAATCGCCCCTAAAGTTGTTCAAAAGAAGTTCTTAGAAATGCATATTACTAATCAAAAATTACATTTTGACATATTTACGATAGGAAATGTACAAAATAACTTCAAGGAACATGATCTTTACTTAACATCCTAATGATTTTTGGCATAAAACCAAAATCAATCATTTTGAAACCCCCTTTTTTTTTAATAGTAATAACCAATACATTAAGGAACATGTGGGTTTTGAAATACGGACACAGTCCTTTCCATGTTTCTCAAGCACAAATACATACTAATACACTTCAAACTTGACCGCATTACGTCCCACGGTCATTTCAGCATCTTTTAATCCATATCAGCGAGACACTAAAAGACAGACGCACATCAGTCCTGTCAATAAAGCATCCAGCGACTAAAATCTAATAACATATTCCAGCAGACGCTCTCCCAGAAGAGATACGAGCTTCATCAATCAGCTCCAGAGCTGCAGATGACACAATGCTTTCAGTGTTTCACTGGAGAGCTGACATCGGCCCACTGACACGAGGAAACCCCACGACGGCAGACCCTCAACGCCCTACAGAAACTACAGAAAAACAAGAAGCAGCAGTAGGCTTCAAAACCAAACTTGATTAAAGGAGGCTCAAACTGGGAAAGCAAATTCCGGTTGAGTGTAACAGGAGAGTTTAAGTGCACAAAGAAGACTGGAAGTTCTTTACACTGTGTTGATTGCAGTGTGTGTGTGTGTGTGTGTGTGTGTGTGTGTGTGAAGTGCAATTACAGGCTTTTCAGAGCACTGCCCGCCCAGCTGCTCGACTAACAGAGAACGAGGAAAAAAAGGAGACTTTCCTAGCCAACTTGTTTGTTTGCTCATATTTGGTTTCCAAATTAAAATAAAAATGTAAAGTGTGTCCATATAACAGATTAACAGAAAAAAAGGAGTAAAAACCGCTTATGTGTGTGTGTGTGTGTGTGTGTGTGTGTGTGTGCGTGTGGTGGGGGTTACTGACAAACTCCTCCTCGGCTCAGAAGGGAAAAGCCTTTCAAACTTCCCTAATCCTACAACCAAGAATGTCTCAATGCAAAATCAATCCAAGATGAAACGTTCTTTCTAGAATAAGGTGGATATAAAAGTGGCAAAACTCACGGAAGAAGTGTTTGAAGAGGTTAGCCATATCCATTTTGGGCTATCCCAGCGACTCGGCACTTCCCTCCGCAGCTGTGCAACTATTCCATGTGAAACACCCTCCCGCGAGTGAACCGCTCACTGCCTGCACAACAATCGGGCTGCCTGACCATGTGACCAGTGTGGACCAATCACAATCAATCCCTCCTTTAGTAGGACTAGTCTGCCCCCCATACACACATAGCACTCATGGCGTCTATGGTGACCAGCAAGCAACCCTGACTGCCAATATGAGTCTGTTTTAACAAAAAAAAATAGTTTTTTCGCTTTTTTTTAACTCAGCCTCAAATGATTCATTGATAGCAGCAAGTTTGCACAGGATGAACCATGAACAACCAGTCTGTTCACACTAAAACTAGAACATGTTTGGACATGTTATTTATGTGGTAATGTGTTCAAGTAACATGCAAATACCATTATGATTACTATACTCCTACTACAGTATACTAAAATGCTATTACTAACGGCTATTAGCATTTAATATGGGACATCACAAACTTAAATTAGTTAAAATAGCTGAAATGCCATATAATCATTCAAATAAAATAAGCAATTTTGGTCATTCAAATATTGAAAAAGTAACAGGATTGCAAATATCCTTTTCAATGAGATGAATTGGTATGAAAACTTAATATAGCAATTATACTGACCAAAACTATAATGGTTATAAATGTTATCATGGTTTTATTCAAACGTGCTTAAAAAGTGCTCATCGCTTCACGATGCCATAGAAGAACCTTTTTGTTTAAATGGGTTCATGAAGAACATGGAACATCTTTAACATCTGAAGAATTTTTCAGATTATAGAAAAGTTCAAAAGAGATGGTTCTTTAAAGAACCTTTGGCTAAAATGGTTCTTCTATGGCATCGCTGTGAAGAACCTTTTAAAGCACCTTTTTGCACACACTGAAATAACTTCACCAGATTTTATGTTAAAATAAACAAATAAAATCAGCAGCATTATGCAGTTTTTGTTTGCATAAACATTAAAATAACATTTAAGGATTAGCTCACTTCCAGAATAAATATTTTCTGCGAATTTACTTACCGCAGCGTCATCCAAGATGTTCATGTCTTTCCCTCTTCAGTCGAAAAGAAATTAAAGTTTTTAGGAAAACATTCCCGGATTTTTCTCCATATAGTGGACTTCAATGGGGATCAATGGGTTGAAGGTCCAAATTGCAGTTTCAATGCAGCTTCAAAGGACTCTACACATTCCCAGCTGAGGAATAATGGTCTTATCTTATCTTGGATAAAAGCGTCGGCTAAATGAATAAATGTAAATGTAAAATGTAAATGTTATCTAGTGAAACGATTGGTCAAAAAAATACAAATTTAAATAAGTCTTCATGCGTGGTTTGTTCTTTGTTTGTGTGCTCCGTTTTTTTTGTTTTTTTTTTTTGTAAAGGCTGTTTGACTTTCTTTGCACGTTCACATTGTAATCACTGGGTCGGTACTTCCAGCTACGTCACGTGTGACCTTTCTAACGTGACTACATAACACATGAAGTCGAGCTAGCGCAAGTAAGGCCCCATGAAATCCGTTAAATTTTTCCTAAATTCTGATTTTTTTCCAAATTCAATTTTTTTTTCTTCTCATTTGAATTTTTCTGTATTCAATTTTTGTTCTGTTTCAATTTTTCTTTACTCCTTTTTAATGGCTAAATTAAATATTATCAAAAAGCATGTTTAATTAATTAAAACCATGAAACTTTTCACATCAATTTATTAAAAGTATAACAAAAAAAATGACATTTATAGCCTTATGCATTTTTTCCCACCATATGTTTTATTGTTACCAAATTCTGTTGTAGCATGTCTAATTATTTGTAGGCATAAAAACAATAGAATTTATTCAAATGTACTCTTAAAATAGCCCTTTGAAATGTTTTTTCCCCTTAAAAAAATTCTGTGTCGTGCATTTCAATTTGTCTGGTTATCAAATGAAAGCACAAAACATTCATTTTATTTATCTGTTAATTACTGAAAATTAAACTTTGTTTTATTTCAAATTAAAACAGTAAAGAAATGTGTGATTATTCCTTCGAAGAATAAGTTTTAATAATTTTAGTAGAAGCAGCAGTAGTTGTATATACATTCGACAGAACAATAGTAATATATTTCTGGCACAATGTCTTCAAGTTTAACCGAACTTTAATTTTGACAGTTTGCTGTGAATACCTTTACATTTATGTATGTATATGGTACGGCAATATATTTGATTTAAGTGTAATGGCGTTTTCGGCATAACAGAAATTATAGGGCCCTATGCAAGATGAGCATTTGTGGTTAAAAAGTACATAATTTATTTGTTTTGTTTTAGAAAATGGCTGATGGTTTTGCCATCTAAGATCCTTATTTCTCAGCTGGGATCATGTAGAGCCCTTTAAAGCTGCATTGAAACTGCAATTTGGACTTTCAACCCGTTGGCCCCCATTGAAGTCCACTATATGGTGAAAAATCCTGAAACGTTTTCCCTCAATTTATTTTTGATTGAAATAAGACAGACATGAACATCTCGGATGGCAATTTTAATTCTGGAAGTGAACTAAACCTTTACAAATGGCCAGATCTTAAACAAACAGAAATATATTAGTAGTCAAAAGTTTGGACACACTTGACTTAATGTGTTTTTTTTTTTTTTTAAATATTACAATATATTTATTTTATTTTCAAATAAAAATTGTGCCAAGGAATGATTCTCGGTTTGCATTTAAGAAAAACTGAAGTTTCTTTTCCCATGGAAAAAAAAAACAAATGTTTTTCTGAGAATCATTCCTTGGCAAAATTTGTATTTAAAAATTGAATCAAATAAAATCAAATCCAATCCAATCCAATTAAATAACAATTAAATTAAAATAAAATAAAATAAAATAAAAAATATTAAGTCAAGTGTGTCCAAACTTTTGATTGGTAGTGTACATATATTTGCAATTTCATTTGGAGTCGCTTGCGGATCAGAAACTAATTTTGCTGGTTAGTTATATTTTAGGATTATTTGTCACAGAACCACTAATTTCAGGAATCCTTCATGGGGTCTACAATATGACAGAAAATCTGTGTACTTCACACAGCAGGCCAGGAAGGGCACTTAAGCGTGAATACATATGCAAACACACGCACACAAACATAAAACACAACAACATACATAAGAGAAACCCTCAAGAACAGACAGGCTGTGTGAGCAAGCCATTTTCAAAACAGCCGCAAAGACAGCGATAGAGAGATAGCCGTCAGCGTGCACACAACTCTCATTGTACACCTCCAGGCTCAACGCAAGCACCCGTTCCTGTTCCTGTGTACCAACAGCACAGACCCCACCTCCAGCTAACCACCACAGAAACGCTTTAAGAGTACACCGATGTCAAGATTAGATTAAAGAGCAAACACGCGTCTCGCAGACGGGGAGCCTGTAGTTCCAAGGAAACGTCACTGGGGTGTCGCTTTAAAAGGATGATTATAGACAATGTTAAATATATAGACATACACATGCATTTAATTAGTCGTAGGGCACAAACTGGTTTACTCATTTACCACATTTTCAACTAAAAATGGAAAATGTATGCATTTTGGCCATTCATTTACACAACTATCGTGTTTTGGGGGCCTGAAAATGGATGCCTTTTAAAAACGGGTTTCAAAAGGGAAGTTTTTTTTAAACAATACCATTATTGTCTTAGTGTAAACTACAAAAACGCAAATTTGTGAAAACAGTGATATCATGCACATGCATATTATGTGTTCAGTCTATAAGAATACATATGTGACCCTGGACCACAAAACCAGTCTTAAGTCGCTGGGGTATATTTGTAGCAATAGCCAAAAATACATTGCATGGGTCAAAATTTTTGATTTTTCTTTTATGCCAAAAATCATTAAGAAATTAAGTAAAGTTCATGTTTCATGAAGATTTTTTGTAAAATTCCTACTGTAAACATATCAAAATGTAATTTTTGATTTGTAATATGCATTGTTAAGAACCTAATTTGGACAACTTTAAAGGTGATTTTCTCAGTATTTTGATTTTTTTGCATCCTCAGATTTCTGATTTCAAATAGATGTATCTCGGCCAAATATTGTCCTATCCTAACAAACCATACATCAATAGAAAGCTTATTTATTGAGCTTTCATATGATGTATAAATCTCAGTTTTGTCAAATTTAACCTTATGACTGGTTTTGTGGTCCAGGGTCACATAGGTGCACAGGCACATAGTTTTTCTTTACAAAATTATATATCTAGGGCTGTCACAATTCCCCAATTTAATTTGAGTACTTGATTATTAAAAATCCTTGATTGCATTTTGTCCATGTAAAGTAACTGGCAAAATACCAAAAGTGGCAAATTCCACAGACGAGAATTCATGAAATGCTGTATTAGCCCTTTTTCTAGTGCTGCATGATATAATAAATCCGCTTAAAAATCATAATAAAGTAATAGTAATATAATACTATTGTGAATTCACAAAAGCTATGATTAAATTAAATAAATGTGCGATGCAGGTTTAATATATGCACTTTAATTATTCACATGTGTGCATGTTACATGCATCTCAGAGCGGCTCCGTTAAAAGTAAATGCTGCTCCACACAAACAGTTTATCATTTCATCAGATTTGTAAGGTTTATGAGTTATAAACCTACGCCAACACAGGAGAATACATCATTATCTTTCTCAATACGCTAACTGTTCATTGCAATTTCAAAATAAAAGCTCAAACCCTCACTCTGAGTTTAGACATTTTTAAGTCCACATATTCAAGAGATTATAGTGGCTGCGGCATTTCCATCATAAAGAAATTGCCAAATATTAAAGATTAGACAAACATTTGAATTTAATGTTGTTTAGTCTGTATTAAACAAGGATTAGATCGCACAGTAAAGTGTAAAAACCACCGTCAGGCCATTGGTGCCCTCTGCAGGCATTTGTTATAATGCAAAATGTACATTAGTTCTCTTGTTCGTAATACATCATGTATTTATCACAGTTTTAAAACCGGATGAGTACTTGGTTTTGATACTTTAACCAATTATTATTGCCTCATTGCTATTATATATGTGACCTTGGACCACAAAACCAGTCTTAAGTCGCTGGGGTATATTTGTAGCAATAGCCAAAATACATTGTATGGGTCAAAATTTTAGATTTTTCTTTTATGCCAAAAATCATTAGGAAATTAAGTAAAGATCATGTTCCATGAAGATTTTTTGTAAAATTCCTACTGTAAATATATCAAAATGTAATTTTTGATTAGTAATATGCATTGTTAAGAACTTAATTTGGACAACTTTAAAGGGGATTTTCTCAGTATTTAGATTTTTTTGCATCCTCAGATTCCTGATTTTCAAATAGATGTATCTCGGCCAAATATTGTCCTATCCTAACAAACCATACATCAAAAGAAAGCTTATTTATTGAGCTTTCATATGATGTATACATCTCAGTTTTGTCAAATTTAACCTTATGGTTTTGTGGTCCAGGGTCACAAATGTATTTTAAGTCATTTTAAAGGCTATTGTTTGCTTAGGTTGTATTATGATTATCTGAGTACTCGATTAATCGTCAGAATAATTGACCGATTACTCAAATACCAAAATAATCGTAGCCAGCCCTATAAGTATTGCTTAAAAATTCTCGATTCCGATACCTTGACTTCGATATCAGTTCCCGAACAATACTTTTTTTTTTTAATACTAAGACTGTCTTATGTACCATGATGCTTCAGTGTGTTCAGTGCTTCAACTAGTGTTTTTCCTTGATGCCTCACCAGAGCTAAAAACTATCACTTGATTTAGGCACAATCGAAATTTGGTACCAAAGGTCAAGAAATTTTTCAATACTCCGTGACACTGAGACAATTCGCTTGGTGCAACTCGATATCCAGCCCTAGTTATATCACCAACTACTGGCCTTGCATCCATAATACAGCGTTTTTAGTCATTTTTGTGGATCCATGTGAACAGGGATAATTTGAGAAAGTTGTCGTCTGCATGCAAAACTTTTCAAGAATGTGAAACGGGTTCTGTGGCAATGCCGTTGCGTTATGTCTACATTAAAAACAACAATAACAGCAATACAGATGTTGTCTTACGACATGACATGTTGCTGTCGCGCTGGATTATATCTTGTCTTGTGAGGCAGCGGCAGAAACACAAAAAGCTGGAACGTGCGACTTTATTCCGTGACCTCATCTCCGATGGTTTCAAAAAGAGGTGCGTATACTAGCTGCATATTGTCTTTTCGCAACAATACAAGCTGGTTTTAAAAAGACGTCCGGCATGTTTTCTACAAAAACATCTAATGTGTTAACATTTGCATGGCGTGACTAGGGCTGCTCGATTTCGGCAAAAATCATAATCACGATTATTTTGGTCAATATTGTAATCATGATTATTTAACACGACTATGAATGGGTCCAAAACTTTATATTAGTAATTAATTTAAAGATATCAATACAGCAGAAAAAGATACAAAAAAAAAAAACAGTTAAAAAAAATACTGAATACTTTTATGCAAGGCTAAAGTAATCTAACAATACTACAGAAATTGAATGCAATTATTTGAATGTAAAATAAAACTGTGCCTTCACTGTAATAGTTAAACATGCCTGGTTTCTTATTAAAACTACAAAAGTCCCTCATTCAAGAGCAGTGGGTGATTTTTCTCTTTGTATTTTTATGTTTTGTTAATATTAACCACAAAGACGGCAGAAGGAATATTATTTGTTGCCGCTTTAATAGCCACACGGATCCAATATACTGTTACACATGTATTTTCGTTCTCAACGGTTTATGATCATTTAAGACATAACTGACAAGGGTTTACATGAATAATCACCAAGCGCCTCATTTTGAAATATTTTTGCGTGTATTTGACCGTTTAGGCGTGCACCTTGAGCTAAAAGATAACCTTACATGTCCGTGTCCGGCTCCATCTCTGAGTGCATACACAGAACAGTGCAAGTTTTCTTACGCGCTATTAAAAACTAGGGCCGGGACTCGATTAAAAAATTTAATCTAATTAATTAGAGGCTTTGTAATTAATTAATCGCATTTTAATCGCATGTAAATATTTGACCTGAGAACAGTGAGAATTAAGATTTTTACATGGATTTTTAGTATACCATTGAATAATGACTGAATACATAAGCTTAAGCAACAAAATATTGTTTATTTTTGTTCAACCAAGTCCAACAGACCAGTGCAATATAGCCATTAAGTGTAGCAAGCATAGGGTAGCAAGAGGCACGTTCTTTAACGAGTCTTTCATTCCGAGAACTCTGCTTTGCTTAATTATGCATTTAAACGTTAATGACCAAACCTATCATTATAAATGTTGCTGCACATGGAATATAACACGGATAACATTTAAAAAAATAGTTTTTATCAGGTTACACACTGATTATTTATCACTCAAACCCCTTTCTCTACCTGTCCGTTGGTCGCGTATATCCTCCATGTTTGTAGTTTTTTAACACTTTTTATGCGTGTTTGTAGTTCTAATCGAATCCTCGTTCACGGCGCAGTGTGTTGCGGGCAATATTAGCAGTTAAGAGTGTGCATTGATCGTTAAGTAGTAGACCATCCGGGAATCTTTGGAATACTTTTTAAACATACTACGATTTGGGACATACAATACTATTTAGGACGGACGCAGCTTCTTTGGTATAAGTTCTTTGGCTTGTCTGAACGCTAGTTTGTGCTCCAGTATAATCGGTCCGCCGAATCTCATCCAGTGAGAAACGTTCCGCGGTGCAAAACTTAGTGCGATTAAAATGCGTTAAAAAAATTTAACGCGTTATTTTTGTGTAATTAATTAATCTAAATTAACGCGTTAAAGTCCCGGCCCTATTAAAAACACAACATCAAAAAAAATTTATAAATCAAGCACGTCCCGTTTTATTGCTGATTTGCATGTGAAATTAGGCTTTTATGGAGTAGCGAAATCGCATAACTGGTAAGGGGGCGGAATGGAGGACAATAATCGTTTCATCTCGATTACTGCATTTTCATGATTGTTTGAAGCAGAAATCGGAATCCAAACCGAATTTTGATTAATTGCACAGCCATAGGCGTGACAATGTAAAAAAAGCATTGAATAGGATTCCAAACACATATCAATGCAGATCGAAACAGATTTGCACAAATCGGATATCATGTAGTTCTTTATTTAGATTAGTTTGTTGGCCATCATCAGAATTTCACTAAAATCATATTTTGGCTTGTAAGCTTTTGAATTAAATGGAGGTTAGAAAACTATGATGTTCTGTTAAAAAAAAACTAAAGAAAGGCTAAAGAGCCTTGGGATAATATTACACTAGGACGTATTGATTTCCTATGGACAGCTCTGATTTGACTCGGGCCAGAGGCTCAGAGCAGCATTTCCAGTCTGGTGATTGTACTGAAGTTGCTGGCTGAGGGGTCCAGGAGGTCTTCAGGTGTGGTGAACATGTGGTCTAGTCTAGACCTGAACATGAAGAGCTAATCTTTCAATCTCCTCCGTTTCTCTTTGTCTTGCTTATCTCCTGACACTACGCCTCGCATTCCAGTGTCACAAACACTTCCCTCACCAACATCTCAAATCCTCTAAGAATTCAGCATGGAATGAACAGTCAGATTTTCTATTTCATGCATGCATGCTATTGATTGTATTATGACCAGTTCATCAATGCATATGTTGAATTTTTCAAGTTAATCTTCCAGTGTAAGTGAAGAGTTCTCTCTGGCAACATCAATCTGTTCAAATCAGATGTACGTCACGAAACAGAAGATAAGATCTGTTGCTACTTCGGTTACATTGCAACTTGATTCACACCATTTTTAAAAAGAAAATATTATATATAAATACTTAGAGCATTACAATATGTTTGTATTATTTTCATGCTAAGCAAACTTTCCCCCCTAGTTCTATTACAAATGAACGTAAACGAGCGCCATCATTTCAAAAATGTAAAAATGTTTACTGTAAGTAGTAAGAAACTAATCAGAATTACTTACTAAAATTAAACAAAAACAAGTAGGCATATGTAAAGATTTTAGAACTTGAATAATCTACCAATATAGAGTTTTAGACGTGTGGAGTTGGAAAAAAATAAAGCAGGAATTCTTGCAGAAAGCCCTAAATCAGGTCAATAACCATTGCAAAAAAGCATTTCTTATTGCTTTCTTTCAGTTGAAGTCAACTGCGACAAGTTTTATTGAGATTCACGCCATTAACACGCCTCATCTTCACTAAACTCAGTGGATTTGACAGTAAAGCAAACGTGGAGCATGCCCTGCAAACACAATGTTGCCGCTCAAAATGTTTAGATTCAAAGCAAACAAGTACATTCAAGAGCAAACTTGCTGAAAAATAAGTCCTTCGTTTCTTTGATGTCAGTCAACGCATACATAATCCTTAAACATCTCTAGAAAATTACGAGACATTTACTGTACCTGAAAAATCACTCACTGGAGGTATCTGATTTTGAGAAATAGCGAGCAGTCGAACGTTTGTTTCTCAAACGAAAGCTTCTAACTGTTCAGTACCGTATCTTCCTGTGTATCTAAGCAGCAAGTATTATCGTGGTCAAAAACAAGACTCCCCAGGAAATGACAACAAGAATATGCTCTACATACTAAACCGCACATTACCCAATTAGAAACAAATATATTTGGACCTTGTTAAAGCAGAAGTAGATTCAGAAATGTGTTTGCAAACTGTTTAGTTGACCACACGACAGTAAAAATGAAAATTGGCATTACAACCCTTCCTTGTATATGCAAAGGCAGAAATGTATAAAAACTACATTTTTACAGAAAGCTATATGGCTTCAGAAGTCACACAGGCTATGTTTGTTTTTTGTTTCACGATCAACATAAGTTGTGGTGAAATTTAATAAATTGATTAATTGAAGTGACTCTTATATGGGTTTGAAGCAACATGAGACATAAATCTAGAGATCTAATCGAATACAAACTGAAGGATGTTCTTGAGTAAAGCAGAAGATGTGGCCTTACCTAAAGTGTCTTTGAGGTTTTTGACGATTGATGCTTTCCTGGCACTGTTCTTCCGTTCGACATAGTTAGATGGCACGAAGCCTGTCTTGTTGGTAGCGTTTCGTACTCGCCACCAGGACTTGGAGTCGTCCAGGAGCCAGAGCCGCTCGTTCTTCTTAATGTCCAGCTCCTGGTCCTGCTGGGCCATGTAATCAAACTTGGCGATGACAATCACCTCTTCCGTCATCTTGGATTTATTTCAACACTGGAAGAGATAATTGAATTGTGGTTACATAGTGGAACTTGCCTTTCTTTAACAAGTGAAATCAATAATGCTCTGGTATTTAAAAAAAAGAGAGAACATCTCTTCCAGTGTTTCGTTTCAAGGTTAAATTGCTTTTTGGAACTCCAACAGAAATCTTCAAACGAACTTTGTAAACAACTACTGACATTTCCCGAGAACAATCTGGAGGTGAAATGTTACTCGTAGAGTTCCGGATGTTCAGTTGGATGACTAAGCTTGACATGATGGATCTAAAATGACAATTTTGTATTACGACAGCGAGCTGGAGAACAATCAGGCTCTGCAGACCTTTGAGCCTAAAGGACACGACCAGGTAGCGTTTTCAAGAACGGAGCCATGATGATTGGCCTAAAGGGCTCAGGACAGCAAACCAGGCTGTCAGAAGGGATTTACATCTTTGTTCACCTTCTCATGAGCATCTCCAGGCCAAAACATAGGTGACCTACTTTCTAAAGGTCTTTGGACTCTTGTTTTCATTAGTTACATTAAACAAAGCCTATCCAGCAACAAAAAGGTTGAAATATTGGCTTCATTTAAGAGTAGACTCAAAGCAATCTAAATTAATACATACATTGAATACCCAAAAAAAAGCATTTGTCGCAAATGGTATGCAAACTTAAAAAGCTTGTACGACCACAAACTTTGACTGGTTATACACTGTAAAAGTGTGCAAACTGCTGTAATTTCCAAATCTAAAGATGCACTTGGGCCAACAAAAAAAAAAAAAAAAAATTTGTTATGAGTTATGAGCGATGTATGAAGCAAAACTCACACAATTCACTTCAAGACCAAGCAGCTTTCTGTTGGTGACCAATGTGAACCTGTTCTGAAATTTATGTGGGAAAATCTATTCCAAGGACGCTTTAAATTGATCATAAGTGACATTTATAAAGATTTTAAATAATCACGATTTTATATCACGATTAATCGTTTGACAGCCCTATAAATTGTTTTTAATGTGTTTATATCTAAACCTTGAGTGTTTTTCAGTATTAGTGCATTCAGATGCAAAAGATAATCAAGTGCTTTTTTTTAATGTGTGCACACTTCAGGTTAGGGCTGCACGATTAATCGAAGGCAAATGTCATGCACATTTTTTCAATAAGGCTGGTTGTGTAATCAGTAGTAAATCTTTAGCAGGTGCTTTCAGATGGAGCAGCATTTAGTACACAGAGCTGCAGTTCAATGAAAAGCTACGCTATATCGCGTTCATTATATCAGACGATTTAATCAAGCGATCATGAAATCGAAAGAAATTGTTCGCGATAATGACGGCTGTTTGCGTAGCTCCGTGTGGAAATGCTGCTACATCTGAAAGCATGTGAAAACACCACATTTAATAACATGTTTTTACTCCAAACTTACTTCATAACGTCAGTCGAGTGTTTGAAATGAATCCTGTGAAATGATCTGGCTTCTTACACAGAATAAGGCACGCAACATATATCACAGTATTCTAAGCAGTGATAAAGGCATTGCATTATAAATATTTTTTCAATTCAATTTACCATCAGTGTTGTTTTTGACAACCATCTTAGATTTAGTCTTAGTCTTAGTCTTTTGGACTAAAATGCTTCTTAGTTTTAGTCAAATTTTAGTCACTTCTATATGTGATAGTTTTAGTCCAATTTTAGTCGACGAAAAGTCAAAAAGGTTTTAGTCTAGTTTTAGTCGACGAAAAGTCAAAAAGGTTTTAGTCTAGTTTTAGTCGACGAAAAGTCAAAAAGGTTTTAGTCTAGTTTTAGTCCAAAAAAGGGAAAAAAAGTAGTCTTTTAACAAATTAATGTAGGTCAGTAAGTATTTTGCTGTTGGGTAGTGTCACTTATAAGTTCTGAAAATAGCAGATCTATAGTTCAACACAATGTGAGCTTCCGGATCGACTATTTTCACCAATAATTACAATAATGAAGGAATGTTTTAGAACATAAAAGACAAACAAGGATGGAATGCTAAAACGGCTTGCCATACTAGTACAGCAAAGAGTATTTAATGCTAAAACGGCTTGCCATAGCGTCAGATACTTTTTAAGTTGTAATTGGCATGCACAATAAGCAGAAATGTCATGCATTTTAAACGTCTGATGGACCACCCACTAACATTTTCGTCTATTCTCGTCTCGTCAACGAAAACTCACACACGTCTCGTCATGTTTTAGTCATCAACGGGCCATTTTTAGCTCGTCATCGTCTCGTTATCGTCATGAAAAAAAGTGCCGTCAACGAAATGATTTCGTCATCGTCATCGTTGACGAAAACAACACTGTTCACCATTTATAAAGACAGTCACTTGCTTTATTCCTGAATGAACCAGCTGTTCAAACGAATCAAATGAATGATGATTCAGTAACTAAATCAGTGTCTTGCCGCCACCTGCTGGCAGATCTTTTCAGTTACTTAAATTCTGTATTCAATATTGTATATTTAAAACATTAATCTCAACATGAATTTGATTGCACTCATGCCACCTCTGAGACTCAATAAACATATGAAAAGGTATATAAAAACAAAATTCCCCTGTAAATCACTTTAAGGAGTCAAACAGTACCTCGTAATGGGAAGGCAAATTTGGATCAGAGTTTTTGATTATTGTTTAGAATGTGCTCCTGAAATTTTAACTGTGCTCCTAACAAGAAGAGTAAGCGTAAAGGCCTGTCACCGTCACTGTCTGCAGCAAGCCGAACGTGTTCATGTCCTCATATATTAAGACACAAACGCTGAAATCACAATGAAAACTGCACGTCTGAGTTTCACACAGAGACAAGAAAAACATGCAGACTTGTTAGCCACATGCACTGACTGGCTGCTGTCACATTTATTTCTGTATAATGCTGTATGATCGGCTGTTAGATTAATCCACACTGAGTGAAAATGTCCATCATTATCAACATACATTTTTTCAATATGATATAATTTATCGCTCACCCCCACCTAGCACCTAGCTCTCAGAAAACATTAGGAATCACCTAACAATGCTCAAACGACGATTCAGAATATCACAGTAACTGCTCAGTATAAATGCTTACCTGTGCTGCATCAAAGCTGCGGATATCTTAGTAGAGATGCTCTATGGCAGACCTGGAAAAGAAAGAAAATCAAAGTTCAACAATGGTATGTTCTCTGAAAGACAAACACTAGAAAGTAAAACTACTGGAAACAGGTTGCAATAACTTTGGAAAGAAATCAATGAACACACAACTCCCGTCCGAAGCGTCTGGCGTGAGCGCTGGCGACGGTGTTGCTGGACACTCCCTCAGCAGGGTACGCAGGGAATGTGCCACTGTTTACTCGCCGAAGACAAGCATCTCGCCAGTGATTGTGTGCCATTTGGCTAAATAAATAAGTGATGAAGCTGACCATTGTTTTAAGACCTCGACGCAGCGACTGCCAGAAGACGGTTTATAGTCAAATGATGTCCGTGCAGTCAAAGCGAGAGATCACTTCCTCTAGAATGATGGCCAGCGATTGTCTATTGTCCAAACATGAGTCAGGAAGATGGGAAAAGGCAGATCCAAAAGTACAGCGCAAACAGCGAAAGCAGGATGTGCCGTTTCATTTCGAATCCATCATACGGGATAACACGCGTGTGGGCAGAAAAATAAATAAATTCAAAGGGTGAACGTGGCTTTCCCATCTGTGATCCTGATTTTAGACAAACTGAAAGCTGACTTCAGTAAAAGAATTTAAGAACAAGAACAATTCCTGAGGGAGTGATTGACATTGCTAATTCATATATTTCCCTCAACACCATCTAACATATGATTTTAATATCTTAATATTTTACTACTGTACAGTAGAATGCGCTAAGTAATAGTAATAACTATACATTTACATACAAAGTAAAAATAATAACGTATTTTCCATTTTAAGCTTTATTTTTTTAAGGATTAATCCATTTTTATGCTTTAATAATATACCTCTGTTGTTTAAAAATATTAATAAAAACTAAAACAATAATTAATTTTGATTTGATTGCATTTGAAAAAGATTAATTGTTTTAAAAAAAAGATTAATTCAGGGTTTGTACAGATACTGTAAAAAATTATAAGACTTTCAAAAACTACTTTTTTGAGCACTACTTTTTTGACTTTCAAGAACTT
>NC_133384.1:6407632-6467672 GCF_049309525.1 Garra rufa | reverse complement strand
GTTTAAAACCGTTGTGTAGTTCAGTATAATTGTGGAATGTATTTTATTTCTAGATTAACTGATGAATAGAAAGTTTATTTGGAATATAATTTTATTGTGAAACCATCTTTACTGTCACTTTTGATCAAATGTTTCAAAAACTTTCAAAAACAATTTATTCAGAAAACGCATAGAAACAGTGTGTCACAAAAGTGAATACACCCCTCACATTTCAGCAACCGTTTTAGTACATCTCAAGGGACAACACTATAGAAATTAAACTTGGATATATTTTAGAATAGTCAATGCGCAGCTTGTATAGCAGTATAGATGTACTGTCCTTTGAAAATAACTCAACACACACCCATTATTGTCAAAATAGCTGGTAACAAAAGTGAGTACACCCTAAGTGATAACAGCAGTATGTTGTTTAACCATCAAATGTGAGGGGTGTACTCACTTTTGTGACATACTTTATATAATTTAAATGCATGCATGCATGTATTTACAATAATGTACATAAATATACCTTTTGAAGTATGCATACAAGACATCTGAAGTCAAATCAGGTACCACATAATTTTCTTTTCTTTAATGGGGGCCCGGGTCGGTTTATAAAAGAAAATTCCATGGGCTGGACTACTAGTATTATTATTATTTTATTATGGTTTTACCTGTATTTATTATACCTTTTAATGCTAGAATAGTTTATTTTTTTATGCAGCAGACAGACAAATTATCATTTCTTTTCAAAAGATATACAGGTGCTTCTCAGTAAATTAGAATGTCATGGAAAAATTCATTTATTTCAGTAATTCAACTCAAATTGTAAAACTTGTCTATTAAACACATTTAATGCACACAGAGTGAAGTAGTTTAAGTCTTTGGTTCTTTTAATTGTGATGATTTGGCTCACATTTAACAAAAATATATCTCTGGCATTGTTCAGAGGGCCGGTCCAAATGTGGGGGCGGGCCGCATTCGGCCCCCGGGCCTTAGTTTGGGGACCCCTGACTTAGGGTGTACTCACTTTTGTTGCAAGCTTTTGACAATGGCTGTATGTTGAGTTATTTTCAGAGGACAGTAAATCTATACTGCTATACAAGCTGCACATTGACGACTCTAAAATATATTCAAGTTTAATTTCTATAGTATTGTCCCTTGAAAAGATATACTAAAATGGTTGCTGAAATGTGAGGGGTGTACTCACTTTTGTGACATACTGTATATAATTTAAATGCATGCATACATGTATATACCTTAATGTACATAAATATACCATTTGAAGTATACATACAAGACATCTGAAGTCAAATCAGGTACATTTTCAAAAGGGCTGAGTCGGCTTTATTACTCTTTAAAGTGTAAAAAAGCAGAATCATTTGATCGAAAGGGGCTAATTGTTAATAATTGCTCTGACCTTGATTCTGCCCACATACTGAAGTCTCCCATTTCACACGGCTCAATTAAAGGTAATAAAAAGGACAATATTACCCACCCTCGGTGCACATAATGGGCTATGCCTAGTCTCAAAGGCAGATAGCCATGTATGCCTGGTAGGCATATGACACCGTGCTTATAATTGTGTAAATGAGTATGTAGTGTGCATAGTTGCGGTGCTTCCAGCTCTGCAATGACAGGGACACACAAAACAATTTCACGCCCCCCAGGGGAGCGGAGCGATGGAGGTGCTGGGGACTGAGGCATGGCCCCTGAGCACACCACTTCCTCCGCTTCAATTAGCGTTCAGCTCTCGCCTGCTGGCCGCCGCAACACAGGCAACTGCCAAGCATGAAAAACACCCAACAACACGCTTGGGCTACAGCAATCTGTCCCTGCCTGTGACACATATGACTCTAATTTTACCCTTCCCAAACTCAATATAGTTCTTCTGACTGTATGACACGGCACGGCCCACTTCCCTCGCCCAGATAATTCAGGATCCACTTTTAGTTTCACGGTTTAATTTGAGTCGGATTGTTATTGCAAAGTCATGATCTCCTAAAATTGATAACCTAGCATGGAGTCCAAGAGAAAAACCAAGAGATGATTTCTTTCCTATATAAATGTATTGCACAAATGTATTAGCCCCAATTCTCTCTTGCACTCATAACAGAAACCTATAAACAACAATCTCACGGTCCCTGCAGCAGTTACACATTATGTGAAGGAATAACTCAATGTCTCTTTTATAGTAGTAGTGCCGTGTTGATGCATTTACTACTGAAACAGGAAGGTGGGGAAGGACATATTCACAACTTTTACCAGCCATTTTAATAGGTTGTTTACATTAGTTGTTAATGCTGAACCGGGGCAGGTAGTATTCTACATCTAGAGACCATTTTATTAGACAATAAATTAATTAAATAATTAGGTTTAACAATGATGGAATATGAAAATGTTTAATTTTTACAAAAGAGAAAGACTATGAAATGGAACATCAAATTTTTTAAATTATACTACAAAGCAATAGATGCACTGTCTGTACTGACAGCAGATTATTTGTATTTACCTACTGGTCTCGCTGAACAGTGTTTCTTTAGATAAAAAAAAAAAAAAACGAGTGATTTATACACTTTTTAATTTTGTATTACTGCCATTGTTTTTTTTTGTACTATGAATTTTTGTCTCATCCAATTTTTTTTTTTTTTTTAGGAGACACTGCCTCTCTTGCCTCTTCAGAGGAAACGCCCCTGGAATATAACCAGTTAACCAGAATATAAATCCAGTACAAACATTACTGACACTCGTCAATGGCAGCTGTAGCTGTAGCATAGGCAACAAGAGCAATACTCTTTGGGCTAGATGTCCCATTTAACAATGCTCAGTTCGACCTTTGTGGCCTTCAAAGGATGCAGCCCCTGAACTGACCCTTTGCGAACAGCTTGATTGACAGGCGAACTGACCAATCATAACGCAGAATCTGCCGTTTTGTCCGACAAACAAATCAGACAGCAGAGAAGATTAATTTCAGTGGACTTAAACTTGAAAATTTGTGTGTACTGGAGTGGTTTCCGTGGTTGGAATAAAATACAGTCTGATGTTCATTCATGTTTATTTCGTGCTTCAAAGGAGAAGTTCACTTCCAGAACAAAAATTTACAAATAATGTACTTGCCCTGTGTCATCCAAGATGTTCATGTCTTTCTTTCTTCAGTCGTAAAGAAATTAACTTATTTTTAGGATTTTCCTCCATATAGTGGGCTTCTATGGTGTCTGCGAGTTTGTACTTCCAACATGAAGTTTAAATGCAGCTTCAAAGGGCTCTAAATGATCCCAGCCAAAGGAGAAGAGTCTTATCTAGCGAAACAATTATTTTTGACATACCCTAACTGTATTGAACCTGAATACACAGAATACATGCAGAGCTAGACAAGACAAGCATTTGAGGTTAAACAAGTATAAAATGTGGCTTTTTTTTCACTAGAGAAGACCCTTCTTCCTCAGCTGGGATGGTTTAGAGCCCTTTGAAGTTGCATTTAAACTGCATTTTGGAAGTTCAAACTCACCGGCACCATAGAAGTCAACTATATGGAGAGAAATCCTGAAATGTTTTCCTCAAATTATTGTATTATTTTGATTATTTTATTCCTCAAGTAATTTTATTGTGACTGAGAAAAGAAAGACATGGACATCTTGGATGACAAGGGTGTGAGTAAAAGTGAACTTCTGCTTTAAGTAAACAAGAAAAGATGATCGGTTCACGTGTCGATTGATCTAATAAGGCAATACAGTGATCTGTCATGACATTAAAGAGTCACAAAATTATATTTATTGTTTGAATTTCTTTAAAAAAGGACAAAATATTAAAGCTGAGACCTTGATTTATACCAGAAGAAACCTGCTGTCTTGTCTGTCAGCGTGTTGTCAGTTTCCTTTTTCTTCCGTGATATATTTTTCACGGCATGAGAACATGATGTGTAGTGTTTTAGAGAGTGGGTTTTTGCAAAGGGTCAATTGGGACATAGCTATCGAGTCCAATGCCACATGTCATGACTTGTCCACAGTCAAATCTCATTAGCGCAAAACCTAACTTTAAACATCAAATAAGTCCCTCCTGGCTGTAATTGTGTTTCATCACACAACGTTTTTGTTTTCAGCATAAATCACTTTTCCTGTAAACTAGTCATGTCGCGGCTGGTTAGGAAGCTGCGTAACTCGGTGCACGTGCACTTAAAATGCCTGAATTCCGTATCACGGCTATCATCAAGAACGGTCACGGAACAATAACGGTTCCATCATAAACCAGCATACTTGGAGTAGCAGAAAAGTAATTAGGCAAACTGAAGATGCTTTTAGAGAGACAGGAATCATATCAGTGTTTCCCAGTGTGCCTGGCGATGCCTGCAGCTCTTCCACGGCATGTGCGCTCGCTGATATGAACGACAGAGCTTTTGTTGTGTCTTACTTACCAACACCACACCGCTCCTCATTAACCTTTGCACAGATAAGCCTGTTTCAACGGCATGTTTCAACGGCTCCAGTGAAGCGCTTCCTCATCCGACAAAAATATCCCGAAATAGCATATTTTTATCCTGTTTTAAGATGCCGTATCATTATTACGAGCCTGATTGCGCAATCCGTATTTCAATTGCGACTCCAGCTCAGAGATCTTGGCCTAGCTGCCACCTGATCCACCTTTAATTACCCAACATGCATTCTGGGGCCAGTGTTCATTCTAGCACGGCTAACAAGGTTAAAAGGTGCAGCTCGAGTCTAATGAGATTCACGATAATTCGCTGAGTAATTGTTAACAACATGTTACAGCTTTTTCTCTTTCCCGCTTACTCCCGCTCGCCGCTTCCCGAAGCATACGCTTGTTAGAGGAGACTTTCAGGTAGAAAGCAGCTCATTTCTGGGCGCCGAGCAACTCTTGCGCAGCTGTGTGTAAGAGGAGGAGGGTGATGGAGGTGTGAATATACAGAGACGCTAAACAAACATGGCTTTTATCGGAAGCAACATGCAGGAGCGCAGACAGGGGAGTGAATATTAACTGCCAGTGTGTAAAGATAATTGGCACCAAGTGATTATTCATCCACTCAGGTCAGCGTTTTAATGGTAGGATCAGATGGAACGCAAGCAGTGTGAAGAACAAACACTGGTAACACAGGAAAAGGGCACGGCGTACGTGTGGGATCCAGCAAACTGAAACAACACCTGAGCAACCGCTGAGCTTTCCCTGAAGCTTAAACTGAAAACAATTCGGTAGGAAACCAAGGGCTGATTTGCAACCTCAAGACTCTGGCGGTCCAGCGCTGGCTTGCCACCTTGGTAATTTAACGCCAATCTCCGGTAACAAGCAGCATATATAGTATGTCTAGTGTTGGTAGGCATCCACGGGCAGTTTACAGGTGAATTTCCAAATTCTGGACTGCTAGTTGTCAGCCTAGAGGAACTCTTGGTTAACAATACACACAGAAAAGTAGAAAACAAGTTTAAATATAAGCTCTGGTCCAAAACATAGTTAGCTGACTTGCTGTTACTGTCTACATGGACAGCAGCCTTCTAAGGCAGCATCCTGACTAAATAAAAAACGTCACAAGTTACTGAACTGTTGAATCCAACAAAGTTTTATGTTAGCATGTCACTAAGCATACAGCACAGTAATGTAACAAGCAGAAAAACATGCTGAAATATGAAAATATGAAATATGCTGTACATACTTTTTTTGTAAATTTGAAAATTTACCTTTACATACGTTTTTGTGTTACCATGACATACATTTCCATATTTGAGTAAGTAATAAAGTTACTTGCAAATGTCTGTTCCAACAGAATGAATGTGTTATAAATCAGGTAAACATATAGTGTTGCGCTCCAGGGATGATGAATTTGTATAGGCCAAAACCCAGAAACAAGTTAGCATTTTAGCACTTTCAGAGGTCAATGGGTTTTTGATTAAATGTCTGAATTGAGGTCTGTGGTTAACAAAAGCTCAAATATTTTCACCATTTATTCACCAACACATATATAATACCTCCTGGTGATTTTTAAAGCTTTTAATTGTCTTGAAAAAGACAGCTGCTATTTAACAAATGTCTAAATGCTTTCTAATAAGTGTCTAAATTGTCTAAATGTTAAGAGGACATTAAATCGAACAAGTAAAATTATTGTATACTTTTACTGCTTTTACAGCTGCACCATATTTGTGACCTTGGAAAACAAAACCAGTCATAATGGTAAATTTTTTAAAATTGAGATTTATACATCATCTGAAATTTAAATAAGCTTTGCACTTATGTATGGTTTGTTAGCATAGGACAATATTTGCCAGAGATACAACTATTTGAAAATCTGGAATCTGAGGGTGCAAAAAAGTCAAATTAGTGAGAAAATCGCCTTTAAAGTTGTCCAAATGAAGTTCTTAGCAATGGTTATTACTAATCAAAAATTAAGTTTTGATATATTTACGGTAGGAAATTTACAAAATAACTTCATGGAACAGTATCTTTACTTAATATCCTAAAGATTTTTGGCATATAAGAAAAATCAATAATTTTGACCCATGCAATGTATTTTTGTCTTAATACTGTTTTTTTGTCTGCATCTGCATCTGTGTCTGCTTCCCATTTGACCCTTTGCAAAAACTCACCCTCTTTAGTCATAGTTTGTTAGGATAGGACAATATTTGGCAGAGATACAACTGTTTGAAAATCTACAATCTGAGGGTGTAAAACAAAAAAATACTGAGAAAATTTCTTAGCAATGCATATTACTTGTCAAAAATTACGTTTTGATATATTTAAGGTAGAAAATTTACAAAATATCTTCATAGAACATGATCTTTACTTAATATCCTAATGATTTTTGGCATAAAAGAAAAATTGATAACGTTGTGTAAAAATCGATAATTTATTGTTGGCTTTTGCTATAAATATACCTGTGCTACTTACGACTGCTTTTATGGTCCTTCACATTTATAATCTCACTCTTGCAGCGTACACTATAGCACAGAATTTATCTATTCTGATTTTTGACATTTGAGGAGCTAGAAGCATTTATGTTCAAGTTTTGGAAAGAGTAATCTTGAGTCTTCGAGGGCAGCATAAATTATTTTGGAACAGCATTGGAAAACACCTACGATGCCTTTAAATGCTGTCTTGCTAGGCAGCTAACTAGATTTTGGAACACTGCCACAGTCAACAAGCAACACTGTATCAAAAACAAAAAAAATTGAAAATGGATTCTCCAAAATGTCTAAACTGATTATTTAAAATTAACGGCTGTAAAAGAATTCATAAAAATTCATAAATATATAATTTATGTTGGTAGTCTATCACTTTACCAGTAGGACCAATATACATTCATCAAACTAAACTAAAGTTGAAATCTCTCATTAATGAAGCAAACAGACTTAAATACAAATAAGGCTATTGAAATAAACAAGTATATTCAGCAGTCCACCCCATTCTTCATTCTGTCTGGCTTTTCCTCTCTCCAGCTGTATAGAGCAGAAAAAAAGCAAGCTTGAGGAAGCACATCATCTGTTCAGTCTTTAGATGGAGGAGGAGGGAAAAACATCTGCACCGTTTCACCAAATAGGTAATCAAAAATCAAGTAAATAATGCCAATAATAAAATCGAAACAACACCCCTTCTGCTAAACCCATTTCAGCTGAAGGAAAAGGCCCCTCAGATATGATTATTCCACACACTACAAATACCATAATGCCACAAATCAACTGATTTACTAAATCCCAAATAAAGGCTACTAATTTGCTTGTGCAATCTTAGAAATTGCATATGCACTCCAAGGGTGTATTTACTACAAATTATCGTACAAAAATGTAACACTACGTGCAACTGGACACAAACACTTTGTGTGCCAAATGTTAAACAGGCAGCTTATGTGACTGTTTAGTAAATATTTACAATTTCACTGATGACTATGACATTTTTTTTGCGTATCTGTACGACTAATAAGCGTAACCTTTTGTAAATCAGGGACTAAATGTGATTTGTCCTCAAGGAAAAGGTTTAAAATGATTAAAAATAAGCCAACAATAGATTTTCTCCATCACTATTTGAAAGTGATTTAGAAATGCAAGTCATTTCATCGCAGGCCTACTAAAAATTCGAAAATTGTAAAGGCCAAAAAAGGCCATCACAAGAAGAATAAGGTCCAAATGAAAGCCTTTATGCCACAATAATGAGGTACAAAGAAGTCGCCAGAACTAAAGGACTCTGCGGTAATGTTCTCCTTGGTTTCCGAAAGGCCACTAAAACTGCTTTTACAATATTCAGCCACTTTTACATAATTCATGTATGCAGTGGTCACACAGATAATTACATTAGCAATAAGCAAGGGAAGTCTCCTTTTAACGCGCACCCTTTGACTCAGGGGCTAGAACAAAAGTGTGAATAGACACGGCTTTCACCATTACCTTCTCCTCTCGTCAGGAACGTTAATGCAATTTCAAATGGCCATTCATTCCACAATCTGAAAACCTTTTTATCATAATCCAATTACTAGGTTTCATTTATCAGCCGGCATTTTATCACCCAAAACAATACGATGAGAGGTCACTACCATTACTTCCACTATTCACACGCTCTGTGTCTTAGAAAGAGCTTCCGATAATCACGTGGCTGTAAGCTAAGGGCCAAAATATGAGGAATCGGGGTTTATTAAGGGTTACCGACTAATTGCATTCTTTTTGAATACAAACAATTATTTGTAAATTGCTAAAAATGCCTATTTTAACCCATATCAACACTATTATTGCCAATTAAGATAACATTCTAGTTGGTTTTGAAATAACATCTCTATTAACCAATCAGATTTTAGTGCTTGTTTTAAATCCAGGTGCCATTCTGAGTTGTTCGACAGCTAAGATAAGGTTAACTTAAAGAAATAGTTCAACCAAACCTTACTGACATTTACGTATCCCAATGGATCCTCTGCTGTGAATGGGTGCCATCAGAATCAGAATCCGAACAGCTGATAAAAACATTCTTCACAAGTAATCCACAGCACTCCAGTCCATCAATTAACATTAAGTGAAGAGAAAAACCAACAAAAAACAAATCCATAATTAAGATGTTTTAATGTAAACCAGAGCTTTTGGCCGACCATAATTCCTAAAATGCTTTCCTGACTGAAAAAAAATCCATCTCCTGCTGCCCTCTCACATCAAAATCGACCCACATATTTTTTAGGAACCGTTTTGGACTGTTTGATCTGTGCATATTTCTCCTGATTCAGATGAGATGGATTTTTCACTGGAAAAAGCAATATTATGGATGGAAGATTCAAACGATGAGTTTGTTTCTTACAGACACTTTACAGCTTTTACTTCACAGGATGTTAACTGATTGTTTGAAGTGATTACTTGTGGATTATTGTGATGTTTTTTATCATTCTGATGGCACCCATTCACTGCAGATGATCCATTGGTGAGCACTCTTAAAAATAAAGGTGCTTCACGATGCCACAGAAGAACCTTTTTTGTCTAAATGGTTCAATAAAGAATCTTTAACATCTGAAGAACCTTTGTTTTCTGCAAAAGGTTTTTTTGTGGTGAAAGAAAGTTCTTCAGATTATAAAAAGGTAAGAGAGATGGTTCTTTAAAGAACCTTTGACTGAATGGCTCTTTGTAGAACCAAAAATGGTTCTTCTATGGCATCGCCATGAAAAACCTTTTAAAGTACCTTTATTTTTAAAAGTGTACATCTCTTTTTGGGTTCTAAATCTCTCCTACTATAATATTTAAGAGTCAGGACCAGAATTGAGAACCATTGCTTTACATATTAACCTAAACGCATATGCTTAGGACCCTGAGGTGTTGGCAGAGTCCTGGCATTACTACTAAACTGAAGTTTTTGACTTCACATGGCTGTGGGAAGTGTGCTGTGTATATGCGTGTGTTCATATTTGGTTTTTTTATGCCCGCCCTTTTGGCATTGATTTAAACATGTGGCTAAACATTTCAAGATAAGAGCAGTATTTACCTCTCTGGTGGGGACAGATAACATCCCAGCTCATTACTCCAGCCATGTTGGCTTAAACCCTATCGAACAGACCTTTACACAGCAAGCCGTATGGAAGCATTGTTCAGGTTGTTGGAGAAAGAATAACATATCTCTGATTCCAAAGTGGTCATTTAAAAGTGTTTCGGCAGCTACAATCTTACAAACACTGTGTTTTCACAGCAAACTGGAGCAAAAAAAATAAAAAATAAATAAATTCACACTAATCAAAATAAAAAAAAGGAAACATTTAAACTTGTTGTGCATTATTGGTGAAATTTATTATACATCAGTTCACTTCCAAACTCTGGTGATTTGCCTACGTGATTTAAAGATTGTTCCAGGCAATATTGCAGTAGTTTGTCGTTTTATTTCAATATTACTTATATATTTTTATAGTATTGATAACTATTTTGAATTGGCATTCATTTTTATATTTTCAATTTTAATGTTAGTAATTTTATCTTAGAAAGTTAGGTTCAGTTACTGCCTTAATTTGATTTACTTATTTTTTAATAATCAACTTGGCTGTGCAAGTCATATCAACTTAAATGGTATTAAACAACCAAACAAAAATACAGTGTACAAATATTTTAATTTAATTTAATTTAATTTTCAAATTAAATAAAAATAAAATTAACTTCAATTCAATTCAATTAAGTTGCTTCAACTTAAACATATTTTATTTCAGGTAATTGCCAGGGCAAGACTTCTAGTTTTCATTTAAAGTATTTTCTTTACATTTTGCAATTTACAATTTTATATTTCATTTTAGCGTCAGTTCAATTAATGAAAATGCTTACTTTTCAAAGTATGTGAACCAGAACACATTATCCAACATTTTAAACAGTAGTATGCTGGACTGTTGCACATGAAATGTAATTGGTTTTGTCTAATTACTATCCTGAAAATTTAATCTTATTTAGAATTAAATGTAAATATTTCAACTTGCTTTTTGTTACATTAAGCTTAGAATAAAACAGTCCTGGGAATGTTTTAACAAGCCCACATGTATTATTTTGCTACTTTTGTGTTTTATGTAGCCAGGGCAAGACTTATAGTTTTCCTTTAAAGTATTTTCTTTATTTTCAAAATTTTATATTTCATTTTAGCATTATTTCAATTAATGAAAATGCTTATTTTTCAAAGTATGTGAACCAGAACACATTATCCAACAATTTAAATAGTAGTATGCTGCACTGTTGCACATAAAAATAGTGAGTTTTGTCTAATTATTATCTTTAATATATATATATTAATATATATTAATATGTATGATCAATGAGTAAAGAAAGTGAAGTGATCATACTGTGCATAATATGCACACGATATACTGCAGAAAAAGTCAAAGTAATATGGCAGGATGCTATTTTAAACATAGTATATAATTATGCCGCCTTCAAAGAAACCTTTTAAGGATCACGTGTTCCAGAATACACCAATTCAGTGAAGAAAATCATCCAAGTGGATGTAGTCATAAAATAAATGTAGATCATAATACTCATTTTTTTACTCAATACTGTGAATTATAAATAATAATAGCTAATAATTATTCAAATGAACTGTATTACAGTATCCAGTTGTTAGCTTAGCAACATGCTAACACCAAACTGGAATGAACTGCAAGCAAGTTTGTTCAGAGATTGGCTGTCTGTGCAAAACTCTCCAAATCAGTCACTTATGAGGTTCAGTAGCAGTTAGATTTAAAATTTGGAACACAGCTATAATTACACCATGACTTTTTGCCTGTGTTTTACATGAGGATAAGCTAACAGACGCTTGAACTCCAAGAAATGAAAACATTAAAACACTCAGAGCCTTTGCTGCTCAGAAATTAAATCACAAGAACAAATACCAGGATGACATAATTGAAGACAAAGACTTTCCACTGAGGTAATGGTTTATATTTTGTAATTAATACACAGTTTATTGAGAGTGGTCTTCTCACAAACACCTTGAAATCCCCACCTCTCCTCTCAGGGGCCGACTGAAGAAATTCACAGCCTGGTTCCCTTGACAATATTATCTCAGACGAGCAGACAATTTGCCTCTTTGTTTAAGACACGAATACCACTGAAACTTCATTATGGAAAATCCTATAAATAAAAGGCAGTCGGTATGGAGTTATTGAGATCCGCTGTATTGAGGCTAACATTCTCGCATATAATTGGCCTTTTTTCATCTTTTTTTTTTTTTTTTCGCTTCTCGTCTCGACTGAGGAGTAGATCAAGTGAAGGTTGCGTCGACCTCTTGCATGGCCTACATTCTAATGGGGGAGCTAATTGCATAATTTGTTTTAGAATTAACGGCTAATAGCAGCCGCTCTCCGATCCGCAGCCAAACTCCCCCTCCCTCGCTCCCTATTTAACTGGAATTTACGGAGGCTTTGGACAATGACTCATCAATACTGTGGGAAAATAACACCAACTAAAGTCAACAGGAACTCTGCTTATGAAACGGCACAATCAGAGTTCATGCTAATATGCCTGAAAGGAAGTTGTTTAAAATCAGTTGACTTTGTTAAGAAATGACGCTAATCATCTCATGTTGGGATTTCCCAAATTGGGTGTTTCTTCAATTATGGGCACTTTTTTTGTCCCAGCAGTTGGTTTTTATTGAACGAGAAGATTTAAGGTCACAATAAAACAGTCCTGGGAGCGCCAGAGCGCGTACACGTGTAACGAACCGGATGCTAAGCTCGTGCTCATGACAGATGGATGTGGCTGCGTATAAAAGGTAAAAACATGATATAAATACTGTTTAGTTTTTCGCAAAAACCGATCGTTTCATGTCTCAGGACATCAATGTATCGTCACGAGTCGCAGAGTGTAATTTGGATTTGTCTGTGCATGTTTTTGTTTACTTTTAAAGGTTTGGTGCCCATCTACTTCCATTATTTGGCTGACAGACTGCACCAGTTTTCGTTAAAAATCTTCGTTTGTGTTCTGCTGAGGAAACAGAGTCACCTACATCTTGGACGCCCTGGGGGTAAGCAGATAAACATCAAATTTTCATTTTTGGGTAAACTATCCCTTTAACATGCCTACATTTATTATTTTGCTACTTTTGTGTTTTATGTAGCTTATAGGTTTTACTGTTTTAGCCAAGCCCCAAACTATCATTATTAAAATATGAAAACACATCGTAATGGAGAGTTATGACTCTAATATGACACGAGAGATGTGAAGAACCCAAGAAAAATCTAAATAAATAACCAGTCAGGTAGTAAACAAGCTGAAATTTTGTAAATTTATGCAAAATGTGAAGTAAACATAATTGTGTTAGTAGACATATAATGCAAGCTATGAAATTAGCCTTAGCAATAAAAATAAGACACAGATTTTAATAAACTAAATAATTAATATGAAAATACATAAAGGGAAAAAATACCATTGGAATTGGACATTTTACAAAGGCTCTGAATTTATGCCATTTTATTATACAGTTAAAGTCAAAAGTTTACATACACCTTGGAAAATATGAAAAATGCTACTTATTTTACCAAAATAAGAGGATCTTCTGTAGCTTCTGAAGGTCAGTACTAAATGAAAAAAAAAAAAATTTAAACAGAAAAATGTATACATTTTCATTATGTTCAAAAGTTTTCACCCCTCGGCACTTAATGCATAGTGTTTCCTTCTGAAGCATCAGTGAGCGTTTGAACCTTCTGTAATAGTTGAGTATGAGTCCCTCAGTTGAAAAGATGAATCTCAAACTGTTCAGGACAAAAATGGGACTCATAGGCAAAAAAAAAAAGAAAGGTGAATCATTCAGGTCACAACACAGTGTTAAGAATCAAGCTTATGTAAAGTTTTGAACGGGGTAATTTTTATAAATTGAACTGTTATTTTCTTTAGTGGACTATATGTAAATTTCTTTTACGTGAAATATCTTATTCAGGTCAGTAATAAAAAATAAAAAAAAAACTCTTATTTTGGTAAAATAATGAACATTTTGCAGATTCTCCAAGGTCTATGTAAACTTTTGACCTCAACTGTATGTATTGTTACCTGGTACACTTTATTCAATAGTTTGATAGAAAAATACTTAAACACTACATTAAATGAACACTATATGTTCTGCCACAAACAATAAAGCCATATTCCCATTTAAGCATTATGAATGTTAACATTTAATTCTAAACAAGTTAACATGATATTATAGATATGAACTGGCATCTACAGGTAGGATTAGCTATGATGGTTGGATTGTCAATCTCGCTCAACCAGGCAATAACTTGGGCTCCACGCAATGTAATAACCAAAGAGAATTGCCAAACGAAACCAAACAAACAAAGCTCAGCTAAAACAGAGAGAGGCAGAGACACAGACTGTGCGCGAGATTCAATCAATACCGTGTGATCCAGCTGTCAGTCAAGCGCTTTTATACTTTCAGCCATGGCTGGAGTCTTCACACCTTCAAAAACTCACCCACTGTTCAGAGAAACTCTCTAGTATGAGTGCGTTTAATTAAAGAGATTATTAGGAGAATTTTTACAGATTCAGCACTGACACAAACAAAACGACCAGCTACACCTTTTCATTTTCTGGGGAAAACAACAACAAAAAACAGTAGCTAGTTAAAAAAGCAAGACTTCATTTCTAGCAACTAACTGTAGCAATAAATGCAATATTTTTTCCAATCACTTGATTTCATCCTCGGTAGCCAATGATCTGTGTCCTTGCATCTCCAACACAATATGATATGATCTATTACAGCTCACTCGCAATGCCTCAGGCGTCCATTTTAATTATGGTAATGCTAAAGTGCAAGCTTCATAGTACATTACCACAGTGGCACAGAAATAATTGGAAAAATGGTTTATAATGGCGAACGTCTTTTTATTATTTGGTAAATAATGGCTGCTTGTTCAAACTTTCCATCATGGCCGGTGTTTGGAATTTGATTGTAACCTCAGGTCCTGTTCTCTATTATACGTCATTGGAACCTAATATTGCTTTGCATTGTGTTTTAAATTGAAATATGACAGCACCACTGAAAGGACACATTTTTAAGGAGCGGTTTCATTAGCTTCTATTCTACAATTTTACATTTAGCTTTTCAATTATGTGAAGAGGCCTATTGTCGTCCATCGTGCAGTGTTCGGTGTGAGCAAATTTATTGTGTCAACCGTCTTCATTCCAAAGCGTTTGGTTACAGATTGAAGAATTACAGATGTCGCAATGCAAAGAAGTTGATTGATTTTTAAGCACATTTGTAGCAGCTAAGGAAATAGTTTACACAAAAATGTAAATTCTCCAAAGCCATATGCTGTTATTTTGTCTGTAGAACACAAAATGTGAAGTTTGTAGTAATCTTTCCATAGCTCGGCAGTCTATACAACAGTTAAAGTGGCGACAGCTGTCAAGCAAAAGGAATCATAGAAGTGTTATGTATAATTTCCATTAAAAAAAAATGTTACATATGTTGCATGTCTTTTAAAGCTGTATAGGCTACTAACGTAACTGTTTTATGAGGTGACAATTTCGTATGAATTTCTATGAATTTGTACAAAAACAAAGGAAGCATGCAGTTCCAGTTCTTAACTGCCTGTGGGAAGCAGATCATTCAAATGAGATTGTACAAATTCATATGAATTATTATTATTGATGTTAAAAATATAATTTTTCAATATATTTCAATACTAAAATGTATAAACACGTTGTCCAACAAAATACACATTTAACAATATATGTTTACTCCAAACTCACTCAAGTGTTTGAAATAGCTTCGACTCAGATTCAGGCTATTCAGATAGCCAGATTCGATGTGGCTTCTTATCATAGAACAAGGCCAAATAATATTATTTCACAGTATTTTGTAATGTAATACACACTATGTTGATTGGCACTGCATTGTAAACAGACAGTATTCTTATGAAAATGCCTGAGATGGCTTGAAAAACACAGATAAACCATATATTGCCATGGTTGTGTGTTTATCGTATGTTTGCTTAATCAAAACATTTCTTCTTTTTATTTAGTTACAGTGATAGTTGGATGTTTTTGGCCATATTAGGGATTTATTAGAAAATCTTAAGTTATATTACTTCTGTAAGCATGGTGTTTCTTCACAAGGGCAACCTCAAATTTGTTGCATTGTTATAAAAATGGTTTTGTCTATTAACATGAAATCCATAACTTTTTGTCAGCACAGTCTGAAGATGATCTGACTCAATTTTGGTGAAAATCGGACCAGCGTTCTAGGAGGAGTTTGAAAAAGTAGGTTTTCAATGTAAATCAAAATGGCGGACATAATGATAATTGGTATCTATGTTGTCAGCATGACCCAAAGAATATTTAGAGAGTTTCATTACAAAAGGTTAATGTTAGAAAAAGGTTACAAAAAACTAAACCTTTTGATTTTAAAATTTTGGAGTTATTGTTATATTAAACATCAGCCAGGAAGTTTTTAGCATAAACATAAGTGAAAATTTGAACAAGTGGTGACGCTAGAGAGTCTGAGTTAGAGACTCCAAACCTACTATGGTTAATGTTGAGACTGTTCTCTCTCTGTGTGCCAAATTTCATAACTTTCCCGCAAGCGGTTCTATAAGCAGCCATAGACTCAAGAGCGGAATAAATGGTAAAAAAAGAAAAAGAAGAAATCTAATGGATACAATCTCATGGAATCAGTGCTTGGCCCCTAATAACTCCACACCGAAAGACAACAACGTTCTCTTTATTATAAGAATGGCCAACACCCAAAATGGCTGACATGGGAAAAATTAGGTATGGTTCGACTCGGCATGCTCCGAATCTAAAGAGACCAGTTTTTGTCATTTTTGGCCAAACCATTAAGATGTTACTCCATCAGGGGTTCTAGGTGACAAATCTTTACTTTGTTCCCAAACCCAACAGGGAGCATTGGTCAAAAAGCCCTCACATGTTCCTACAGCAGCCAAAATGGATAGCATGCTGGTCAGGGAAGACCATGGGTAATGGGCAAATGGTTAAATGTGGAACACATACCTGTTAAAAGAGTCCCAGCGTGGCGTGAACATCCATTTGAGAGGCAAAAGAAAAAACAGAAGGAGAGAAAAAGATTATTAAAAACATATAGTGAACAGATATTAGTTGTTACTCATGACACAGTGCTGCAATGTCTTTCACATAACCTTTCACCCAATAACACAAAAGAAAGCGAGGAAGAGAGGTTGCTGATCGACAGTTTGAGCAGGCCATCAGTAGATTTCATTCCAGATTGCAGTGTTATCTTCAGAGATAGGTGGAGGTTATCACTGACCGCCTGCTCTGCACTTTGAAACACGTTAACCATTGCATCACCCGCCACGTTACGAAAAAGAACCCACACTGAGGATGACAGATACGTGATAACAGTGAACGTTACGCTTTGAGAACACAGTAGATTTAAGAGTTTACAATGTTTGGGGTAACCTGAAATGAATTTGGAAAATCTGTCTTATGCTCACAAAGACTGCATTAACAGTGCCTTGCTGTTACAGCATTATGTTAAACTGCTTTAAATTACTTTTTTCCACATCAATCTACATCTCATAGACCATTATGACAAAGCACAAAACAGGTTTGTAACAACTTCACAAATTTATTAGAAATAAACTGAAAAGATCCAGTTTCATAAGTATTCATACCCTTTTCTGGTACACTCGAAATTTAGCTCAGGAGCATACATATTGCTTCTAGATGTTACTTCACTTCGAGTGGAGTTAAACTGTGGCAAATTCATTTCAATGAGTATGATTTAGAAAGGCACACACCTCTCAGAAAAGGTCTAACAGCTGAAAATGCATATCAGAGCAAAAACCAAGTCCTGAGGTCATGCCTGTAGAGCTCAGTGACAGACTTGCGTTAAGGCAATGATCTAGGGAGGAGACAGAAGCATGTAGCCTCCATTACCCATAATGGAAGACGATTGGAACAACTAGGACTCTAGAAAATGTCTGCCAGCCCCCATCCAAGCTGACAGAGCTTGAGAGGTGAAAAGGTGAGGCAAAGAATGGCAGATAATTGCCAAATGCAGACGTGCAAAGCTTGTGACATAAGACCCAAAAAGACTTGAGGCTGAAAAGGTGCTTCAACTATGTACTGAGTTAAGGGTATGAATACTTATGCAATGTACTTATTTCAGTGTTTTATTTTTAATACATTTGCAAATCTGGTCATTATTATGGTGTATGGAGAGTAAATTGATGTGGGGAAAAACTAATTTAAAGCAGTTTAACATAATGCTGCAACAAAACAAAATGTGAAAAAATGAAGTACTTGGGTACCGATACGAAATGTATTGCGATTTTTTACAAGAATTTTGATTCTACAAGTATTGCGATTCAATATTGCTATCAGGGCTGGGACGGTACACTAGTCTGTCGATTCAAATGTTCAACAAAATGAGTAGAAAAAATACTTTCTGAAATAAAATTAAGTGCTATGTTACTTATCAAACGGTTTTAGTCATGTTTAGTCATTCTTTGTTTACCGCAAAGTCTATTTTGGTCATCCCATTAAAAATAACATTCAATCTGGATCATTTTAGAGCTTTAAAGTTCTTGAAATAGTTATGTTAAATACTGGAAAGTCACTAACAAGGTGCTTGAATTTGTCTCTCAAAGGACGACAAACCCTGAAATGAATAATGTATTATTATTTCTACCACAAGTCAGCGCTGTTTATAACAGAGAATTTTGGGCAGAATTCGAATGATTCTCACAAGATCTTGTAGCAACCGTTTTCATTGTGCGACGAATTCAAATACTTCTTACTGGATCTCGCAGCACTGTGCAGTAACAGTGTCGCAAAATCAACTTGGCTACCGAATAAAGTTTTTTTGATGCTACGTTTTAGCTGTGCAGCACGGTTTAGTTTCACTTTCGTTTTTCATAGATGTTTCCCATATTCAACAGAAATGGCAGCGCTTAGAAGTTGAACAACACAGTGGTTGTGCCAGTGCGACCGCTCACAAAAATTAGTCCCACCGGCAGAATAAATGGTCACAAAAAGTCTGGAGCCCTGAGAGAGCAGATGGCTCTGCATGCTTTCAAATCACTCTCGCAGTACTTTAATGTCATACGCCGATTGTCTGTGCGGTGCACCTTTATACATTTCTCCCTCTGTTGGAATAAAAACGGTAACTTCTTCCCACCACCTCTTAGGAAAAGTAAATAAATTAAACATAAATTGATTCTGAGGTAAACCAATCGACTTTTAAATCGTTTCAAAAAGAATCGCGATAGTTGGGTTAATCAATTTTTTTCTCCCACCCCTACAATTTAGAGTAACCATTTTCTATTTGAAAAAATTAAATTTATTCACCGTGATGGAAAGCTACTTTTTTAGCATAATTACTCCAGTCTTAAGTGTTGCATGATCCTTCAGAAATCACTCTAATATACTGATTTGATACTCAGGAAACATTTCGTATCATCATAAATGTTGAAAACAGTTTTGCTTTTTAATATTTTTGTGGAAACCATGTTTTTTTTTTTTCAGGATTCTACCATAAACAAAGTTCAAAAGAAAATCAATTTCATGCATCCTTGCTGAAAAAAAGCATCAGTTTCTTACCCCAAAATAGCACACAGTGTCACTGCTAGAAACACGTGTAATTGGACTCGAAATCTTAGTTACTAAGCTGCAGCTCCCCATGTGACATCTTGCCCCAGTCTCCGTTATATTCATCCCTTCTTCTCCTGACTCATTTGTAATTGGGCAGGATAAAGAGCCTGCTGACAGCAGCATTATCAGTTATTTACTCCCGATGGTGACTGTACTTGACTGGCAGTATCTGTAGCAATCATCACAGGTCATTCAGCCCGGAGTAAATGGCTCTTTTAAATTCTGTATATCACATGCCTATTTTCCGGGGAGTTGCAGTGTCATCAGATTAAAGAGGTGCTAAATGCTAACTCACCGCGCCGCCAAGGTTCACAGACTGCAAATGTTCCTTGCTAACATGTTTTGGGAAATTAGCCGTATTATAAACATAAGCACTTTAAATGCACATACATTAGCATGTGTGTTTCCTGCAATGAAAGCACCATTAGAATAGATTCCCAGGGAATGTATTTCATACATTAAGGCTACCCTTTTTTGCTAAGAACACATATATACGAATACGGTAAGGTTAAATATCTGATTAAAAGATACAAAGTAGACTAAAAAAGCTTTAAGCACAATAAAATGCTCTAGAAAAGTATAGTGCATTGCAACATGGCAACATAAGCTATGCATAAAACTGATTAAAAACCCACACATAAACATGCTCATTTAAACTCAGCTGGCCTGGATGTTTCAGTTACTAGAAAGCAAGATTGAGAGCATACTTCCAGGCATGGTGATGTTGGCAGAGGTTCACAGGGATCATCCAGTAGCAGGATGTGGATTACATTCGCATTAACATGTGGCTTTGGCTGCACGCTGGGTCGTACCCTGTGCTGCCCACACAAGAGTCGACTCATCTGTCTGGGGCAGAACTGTGCGGATCAAGGGGCACGAGGGGAAAGGTGAAAACTGTAGCCCTCCGGCCACACTCACCTCATACTTAATTCTTGAATTCAGTGACTGAATCCCATCTTTAGCCTATATGGATGGAAACTGAATCTCTAGTGAAACCATACTATATACGAATTTAAAAGGCACATTAACTAGTGAATAGCTTTGTTTTATTAAATGACTTTTATTTGTAAAGTGATAATTTGGTTCAAACCAAGTTGAGCTCTTAAGCACTCTTTTTGTGTAATGTTATATTAAATTTTACAAGGCTTATTGAAAAAGCATGCTTCTATCGTTATGCGAAACTTTACAAAAACATACATAAGCATACAATTTACTGCAGTTTCCAGTAGAAATTAAGGCAAGTTGCAGAAAATAAATAAATAAATAAATAAAACACATGCACACTGTAAAATGAAATTCCAGGACTTTCAAGGACTTTAAGCACTATACATATATATATATACACACACACACACACACACACACACACACACACACACACACATATATACATATATACATATATATACACATATATACATATATATATATATACATATATATATACACACACATATATATATATATATATATATACATATATACATACATATTAGAGGTCGACCGATGTATCGGTTTTGCCGATTAATCGGCACCGATAGTTGATTGGCTGAACTATCGGTTATCGGCAAAAATCCATGCCGATAGTTTTTCCGGATTGCGTTCTTTGCTGAAGAGGCTCACGCTCCGCTCCACTGTCATAGAGTATGAGAGGTTAAGTCAGACACCAATGTTAAGTGTCAGGATTGTTACCATATATTTGCATTGATTTATATCCAGTTGGTCATATTGGTAGCCAGCAAAATTGCAGATTTAAAGACTTGATGTGAGAAAGCAAACCGTGTTCATTCAGCCTACAGAATCCTGCTGCGCCACAGCGCGCCATTCACAGTTTTACATTACATATCTGTCCCAAATTGTTGTTAATGTTTATAAAGGCTTGACCCTGCTGGAAGATTGTGCATTTAAGTGATAAATTCGTATTTCTGTAGCTCTAACAAAGTCTGTATGCTTCATATAGAGCTATAATTTATGTTTTAGCCTTTTCTTCAGGCTGCGGAAGCATGGTAGGTTTGCATCTTGTTACGCACTTTATTTCACAATGCAATTTTCCTTGTTCTTACTTGATTTTAATAACTGATCAACAAAAATATGTATTCAAAATTAAGATAAAAATTATACAAAACGAAATTCGTTTAAAAAGGGATTTTCCACAAATAAAAAGGTGGAAGTGGTCAACAATTGTGTCTGACCCTCTCCAATTCTCCCGGTGTAATGCCGTCTAATTCATACCACGTCCTTTATGACATTTACAAATTACACACACTTCTTTCGTAATTAACAGATTAAACTGAAACAAAACACAAACAAATAATATTTAAACATAAATGTAAAACAGATAACACATTTTCTTAAATGGCTACAACAATATAGATCGTACTTTCTCTTTCCGTTTGATCTGTTGTTTAAACTAATCTTTTCCGCTTTTTTGATCATTCTTGAAGTAAACATTTGCCCATTTGGTGATTAAATAAACTGTTTTAGATTTCTGCTTGAACTACACGACGCATCCTGTGTGTGTTAGATACCTGCGAGTTGTCCGCGCAACGCAGCGCTGCATCCAATGCATCGCAACCCTCTCTTCAAGGAGCTTGTGTTTTTCCCCGCATATGGCACGCGTGAGCGCCTGAAACGCGGCTGGCTTCATTGCACAGAATTTGCACTATGAGACTCGTGTGCATTGCTTGACAGTGCGTGCTTCCACCCACAGTTTTTTACTTTACATGTGCCTTCATTTCTGCCGTTTGTAATGCAGTATATTAGATGCACAAAACTCGCGCACTGACAGACTTTCACTTGCAATTTGTGTTTGTTCGTCCTAAAAAGCTCGATTGCAGATGCGGTTAAATGCACTTGCCATTTCGAATACTTTTATACGAAACTGATGTACACACAGTCCGTTATGTTTTCAGAGCAGGGCATCTGATATATCGAAATAGATCTGTGCATTCGTTTGAATGCAGCCTGTTAAAGCAGCCACTGTCAATGATCTCATCAGTAATAATCAAATGAAAGGAAAAAATAACTATTGTCTGTTAACTTTTGGATACCGAAAGAACACTTATTTTAAATAAGTAATTGGTTTAAAAGTAGCCTGCTTATATAATAAAAAAATAAAGTAAATTTTGCTCAAAATAAATTATATAAAATGTATATGAAAATGTAGCCATTGAAAACTGAGAATGTGATGCATGGTTATATTTAGTTGTTATTGAAAATCGTAATTAAATTGAATCTTAATTTTAATAATAAGGCAGTACTAACATACAGAGATTCCAAATATAAACAAAAATCATAGAAAATGTATATATGTATATATGTATATATGTATGTATATATGTATATATATGTATATATGTATACAGTAGTCAACATTCGAAGTGGATCAAAACCTTTCATCAAATTTATTCTAAAACCAAAAAGAATACCCGTTCTTATCTTAGGACAACTTTTGGTGAACTTTTTTGATCCACTTCGAATGTTGACTACTGTATATGTATATATGTATATATATATGTATATATGTATATATGTATATATATGTATATATGTATATATGTATATATATGTATATATGTATATATATGTATATATATATATATATATATATATATATACACACATATATATACATATATATATACACACATATACATACACATACACACATATACACATATACATATACACATATACATTATATACACATATACATATACATATATATATACATATATATATATATATATATATATATATATATATATATTCGCTCCTCGCAAAGTACTGCCAGTTAATCCTGCCTTACCGAGCGTTCTACATTATTATTCTGTCTGACTACCTGTTGCTGATTCTGCCTTGCCTTGTATTCACGAGTTTTCAGATTACCCCATTGGATTGTTTGCTTTATTGGACTGCTTCACGACTTTGATCTACTGCCTAACTTTTGACTATTGTTTTTCGGATTGCCCCGCTGTATTGTTTGCTGTTCGGATTGCCTCACTCGTTACTGACCTCTTGCCTGCCCTACTGTTTCTGAATTGTTTAATAAACGTCCGCATATGGATTCCAACCCAGCCTCAGCGTCTACGTTACAAAAAAAGAGGTGGATAAATAAAAATATACTAATAAAATATGGTACTAAAGTATTACAAAGTATACTACACTTTCACTATAGTAAAACCATGGTTAATTTTCTTAACAGATTTTTTGTGTGTAAACTTTTCTTTGTACTGCTGTACTGCTTTAATGGTTTGAGGTTTTCTACTGTTTAGGAAATAAAAAAAAAATCCTGAAATTGATGTTTTTTGAATTGTAAGTATGTGCTTATTGACAAAATTTAAACCTTAGATACATTGTCTTCTAATAATTCATGCACTTTTCAGGGTTTTCCAGACCTTAAATTTCAAAAAGTCAAATTCAAGTACCCTGTTTCTGACATTGTAAGCTTGCTCCGTAGCGCACCTGGTACAGAATTATACTTGCAATGCAAAGCACTCTGGTACAAATCTAATGAAATACAAGTAAAGATAAGAGCTCACAGAGTTGTAGAAGCAACCTAAGATGGCATGGTTGCTTCAGCAATTGTTTTTCTCTCATATTTGTTAACACTGTTGATTATTACTATTATTATTGATTTTCTAACACAACTGAGAGTTAAATGTTTAAGTGCCACTCACATGATATAAATAACAAATCAAGATAATGAAACCTTGCCAGATTCACATTCATCTGTTTCATTTAAAACTGACATGAACTTTGCTTTTAGCACCATTGCAAGAAACAACATAATATTTGGGAGAAAAGTTGCAACAGGCATATTTTTTGAAGAGCCTAGATAAAAGCTTTTTTTTGCTTTTAAATCCTACATTCAAGTACTTTGCAGTAATCTAGGTTTAGGCTTTTATTTATTTATTTAGCAATGTACATGTAATGTGCCAAAAAGTTATTGTTTGAGCTTAAGCCATTGAAACTAGAATATACAGATGCTAGCTTTTAGTACTTAAAAAAAAAAAAGGAACAGAATAGAATAGAATTGGGCACTGCTCTTTCCTTAACCCCAACCAGACTTTTACTAGCATTTCTCAACCACTGTGGTATAATTGATGTATCTGTTGCTGCAGGCAGACTCAGAAAGGAGGGCCTGATGTACTCTCTCTTTTCTTTTTTCTACCCCCATCCCTCTTTCACCACCTGCCACATGTTGCTACGCCAGATCTCCCTCCATCGAGACGAGCGATTCTAGCGAATGAAAGACGACTCGCACTCTCTTATTCAGTCATCCATCAGACAGCATCTGACTCACACACATGCGTGACTGTGCAATTAAAACCAAACGCCACGGAAAAGCATAAATCAGTCACAGCAAAAGAAAAGTGAAAGTGAGAGTCGTGACGTATTGTCAAGTATGGTGACCCATACTCGAAATTGGCCCTCTGCATTTAACCCATCCAAGTGCACATACACAGCAGTGAGAAGTGAACAAACACACGCACACACACTGTGAACACACAGTGGGCAGCCATTGCTCCAGCGCCCGGGGAGACAACTGGGGGTGCAGTGCCTTGCTCAAGGGCACTTCAGTCATGGTATTGAAGGTGGAAAGACCAAGTGAGAGTGAGCGAGGGAAGAGGCTCGCTGTTTATTTGACTTCATTACAAGCAAATACATACTGATGGGAATTTACATTGTTGTCTAGAAGAGGTCAGGCAGGGAACTATCACACTGACAGCACGCTAAATATGATATACTGTACGCCGCCTACAAATAACGCCGTACTTATCGTAAAATTACAGCTTTGGGTATTGGAGATGTTTTGCTGTAGGTGGTTAAAACGCGCATGTAAAACTCTTCAATTAGGCGTAATCTTTGAGAAGCTGCTGAAGAACATGCAGACGACATTCTTCCCTTATTGTAATGTTGTTTGTTTTCCGCTTAATTAAACTTTCATTAATTAACATCCTGTCACCTAATGTTTAATTGTAATTGCAGGACAATCCAGCAGCTTTTGTGAGGAGCAATAAATACAATGATCGTAGACAGTCGCACTTGTAAAGTGTGCTCAATTGCTCAAATACAGCTGACCTACTGAATGGCCTCTAGTCTTGTAAGATTCACTTCCATTCATAAACTATTTGTTGGTGAGCTCTACCTCAGCTCTCAAGCCAACATGTTGCCTCTAGTGGTCCATTTCTGCAATTACACACTCCTGCTAGCTGGCAAGTGTTGGATCCTGCTGAAAAAGCCCAACAACGGCCACCATTCAGTCACTGCCAGTCTGAATGACCCAGTACATGGCTCAGCTGTACACTAGCATATCAATTCCTCCTAAAAACAATGAACCCAAGCCGACTGACTAACAGACGAACGAAGCGAAAAGTGAGAAAAAGTCACACATAGATGCCTGTCAACAATGCCTAATTGGCAACACATTTGTTTGTCATTTACTGAACTTTAACGCTTTCCATAAACCCAACAGTCTAATTAGAACTTGATGGTTACATGAAAATGTGTCATTATTTTCTGAGGAAACGCCACAGACATGCGCACAGCGTTCGGCGTCGGGCTAATTAAATCTATTTTGTCTATGCACGGCAAATGAACCTTGATGAGCAATGTGATCTCATTAAATGACAGCACGACAAATCCAGTGCTGTGCCTTGGTGCATTGGGTGCAATGTTTTTCTGACAACAGACCTCAACGGTACCGTCGTCCAAACAGCTGGGAGCTGGCAGACCTCAGAAGTTGTGTTTTTCTGGCTTTCATTCACTGACTCATCCACGACCATTTCGATCAAAGTGCTAACTAACTTTTTGAGCGCTCACTGTGTTAGTGAGTTGAACTACTGCAATATTTGCAATATTACCGTTTTTTTTTCTGTATTTTTAATGAAATAAATGCAGCCTTGATGAGCATAAGAGACTTCTTTAAAGACTATAACAAGTCTTACTAACCCCAAACTTTTGAACGGTAGTGTATATACATAATATACATATATAATTAACAAAACAAAAAAAAAAAATTATATATATATATATATATATATATATATATATATATACACACACACATATATATACAGTCATGGCCAAAATTGTTGGCACCCCTGAAATTTTTCCAGAAAATCAAGTATTTCTCACAGAAAATATTGCATTAACACATATTTTGCTATACACCTGTTTATTCCCTTTGTGTGTATTGAAACAAAACAAAAAAAGGAAGGGAAAAAAAGCAAATTTGACGTAATGTCACACTAAACTCCAAAAATGGGCTGGACAAAATTATTGGCACCCTTAACTTAATATTTGGTTGCACACCCTTTGGAAAAAATAACTGAAATCAGTTGCTTCCTATAACCATCAATAAGTTTCTTACACCTCTCACCCGGAATTTTGGACCACTCTTCCTTTGCAAACTGCTGAAGGTCTCTCATATTGGAAGGGCGCCTTTTTAAGATTTTAAGATCTCTCCACAGGTGTTCAATGGGATTTAGATCTGGACTCATTGCTCACCACTTCAGAACTCTTCAGCGCTTTGTTGCCATCCATTTCTGGGTGCTTTTTGAAGTATGTTTGGGGTCATTGATGACCCATGCAATGTGTTTTTGACTATTGCTACAAATATTGCTCACAGGGTCACAAATATTCTAACTAAAGAACAAATTCTTAAAATGCAATTAACAAAAAAAAAAAAAAAAAAAAACATTGCATGGGTCAAAAGGATACATTTAAACAACTTTAAAGGCGATTTTATCATTTCGATTTTTTTGTACCCTCAGACTCCAGATTTTTTAAATAGATGTATTGTCCATATTTCTCTATGCAAAACATCTACAGTGGCATGCAAAAGTTTGTGAACCCCTTGCAGAATCTGTGAAAATGTGAATAATTTTAACAAAATAAGAGAGATCATACAAGATGCATGTTATTTTTTATTTAGTACTGTCCTGAGTAAGATATTTTACATAAAAGATGCTTGCATAGTTCACAAGACAAAAAAAAATTGCTGAAATTAAATTAACCTCCTTCAAAAGTTTTTTGTTTTGTGATATTGTTCATGTGTCCCTTGTTTGTTCTGAACAGTCAAATTGAGCAGTGTTCTTCAGAAAAATACTCTAGGTCCTGTAGATTCTTCAGTTTACCAGCATCTTTTGGATATTTGAAACCTTTCAAGCAGAGACTGTCTGATTTTGAGATCCATCTTTTCACACTGAGGATAACTGAGAGACTCAAACTATTAAAAAAGGTTCAAACATTCACTGATGCTTCAGAAGGAAACACAATGCATTGAGAGCTTGGGGGGGGGGGGGGGGGGGTGAAAACTTTTGAACAGGAGGAAGATGACCACATTTTTCTTATTTTGTTCAAATATCTTTTTTTTAAATTAAAAGCTTCAGGTCCAGGGTCAGATTTGGTAAGATGGCGTAATGCAAGACTCTATTTAAACTTCCTGCCATAAAATTTTGGGTTTTCAGAAGTAATTCACTTTCTTAAAGAAAACAGAACAAAGTGGGAATGTGACTGACAACACACCAGAGTCAAAACTAACTTCTGTTCATGTCTCGCACAGGCGTGTAATAAATCATCCACACAATCACTGACCTGCGCTCTGACAAACTGGAAATGAAAGTCTTTTCCCTTTTGACAAATAATGTTTTCTCTGCCCTCAGGCTTTCTATCGGCACTGCGTATAACGGGGGGGAGGTGACGGCATCAGGCCTATTTCCGACACAAATGGCTGAAATATGATGACTGATCTTATACCTTGACTCTTCTTCTGAACCAAGCTGAACTGTGAAATCATAAAAGAAAAAAAAAAAATCCTAATCCACATTAACATGGACATCTAAACGGCGCATTTTCTAATGTGGCGTCTTATTTTGCACAGCCGGGGAAAACTATGAGTTTGTGTTTAGCGTCGCTTCTCTTCAGAGCAACTTCAAAGACCTCGTCAGCGACACGGTGAGAAACGTTCACCCTGAGACAAAGTGGTCTTAAGCACTGATCTGCCACTGTTTTCTTTACGATTAGCAAGGCGGCGGAGCAAAATGTCATTTAGTCAAACAGCGCTCCGACGGATTTGCTGCACTGTTTGTCTTCTTAAACCTACAAGTGAAGAAATGGCAAATGAACCGAAAGCCCATGAATAAAACAAGAGAAGAGGTAGAAGAGGTTCTGCCACCTTTCGGGGGAATCTGACCGCCAGTAAAATCCATGGAAATTTTGATTTAAGCAGACAGCAGCAATAGGCAGTCGCCTGAATCGTTTTTGCCCAAGAAGGCAGGCTTTAAGCACTTTGTCTTCACTAAAAGATATTAACAGCAGTCTAGTTCTCTCTCCCTGGTTTCGGCATCCGACAACCACGAACAGTCGTTCCACTGTCAACCTGTCTCCCGCACAGTTATTTCTGCCTTTTTCAGACAGTGATATTCAGACTGAACAAGCTAAATGTCTCTACCATCGCAATGAAACAGTCAAGTCTGCGTGGTTCTTTGGCACAGAGGAAGACTCTCAGACAATTTTAGCTAAAAAGTCTGTTTAAATGCAGGTGAAGGATTAAAGAGAGATAAGACAGAAGCTACATTTTGGAACTTCCCTTACGAAAAAGAAGTTTATTCAAGTGTGCTATTACTATACTTCTTTTAAACTAAAACTAGGACTTTCAGTCTACTTTTTATGTACTTCTCAGAAATGTGCTTTATTTTCTTCTCAGAAGTATACTTAGAAGACATTTAAGTATACTTGACTTATACTTAGAAAAAATATATTTGAGCTATACTTGTGCTTTGAGAATCCATGTTTTCATTGTTTCATTGGGGCGCTATTACACATCTCCTGAACAGAAGTTCCAAAACACAAGTGAAGAAGAAACCGAAACAACAGATGCTTCCACTTGCAACCTAACACAATCGTCAGACATAAAACAGCATCAAAACCATTGATATGTAAAACTGTAACGTTATGGAACAAAATGTTGACCCATGAAGAGGTAATAATGACTGTCAAGCTTTGGGCTGTTGATTGACTCCATCTACAGTTTGATTATCATGAATAGTCTTTTTTTTTTTTTAGCTTTTTGTTCAAAATGTTTATTTTTTATTTATTAAACTTACCCACATTCAAGTGTTTATAAAGAAAATGCACGAAGCTAAAAAAAACACTAGTAGTTTACTGAGACTATACTTCAAAGTGTACTAAATATGCATTAAAAAGTATTTAGCTTTTCACTTTTAGTATACTTTCATTACAAACTGAAAACATAGTTGTGTACTCAAAGTTTACTACTGTTATACTTAAAGTATATTTTTATAAACTAGAAAGTGGGCCAAATTAGTCTCAAGGAGTATTGAAATAGTACACTTAAAAGTATACTACTAGTACACTGATATTTGTATACTTACTACATTAAGTATACTTAAAAATATAATTGAACTTTACTTAAGTATACTTAATCAAACAAACTTCAAGTATACTTCTTTTTGCTAAGGGAAGAGAGACATTGAAGTTTATATGATTTGTTTAGACTAATGTTTAGTTGAATGCAACAGTCAACTACCAATGCCTAATACAAACCAACAGCAATGAGATTTGGTGACCTCCAACAAAGTTAGCATGTTGCAAAGCACACAAATATTGGGTAAAAGGAATTAGAATTGTCTTCAGTAAAGTATTTGAGTTAGAACATCTAGAAGCATAAAACAGGACTTGGTGACCTCCAGTAACATTAAGAAATGGCTAAGCTAACAACACATCTTATTTCAACAGCTTGAGATATGTTCCAGTTCAATGCAACACTTAACATATACATACAGATGAATATGTAAAGTTTCAAACCATTTCTGATAGTGTATGCAAACACAGACGCTCAACACATATGCCCACTAGAAAAATATTTTCATGGCAGGATTTAGCTGGTTTAAGATGGACAGAGATGGTTTTAGCTTGTTAAGGTGGTCTCTCAGCCTGGCCAAGTTGGCGTTCTGCTGATTTTAGCTGGCTGGTCAACTGATCTCCCAGCCTGACCATCTAAAGCAGTGGTCAAAACCCTTCTAAAGCCAGTCTGCTAAAGCAGCTAAGACCAGGCTCGAGGACTAGCTAAAACCAACCAACCAGCTTAGGATGGTTTTAGCTGTTTTTCTCAGCAAGGATAAACACAAAAACCAAAGTATACTTAGGTCTTTACTTATATTGGCTAAAACGGCAGTTTTTCAAATTAGATTTTACCATCTATGAAAAAGTATATTTATAAGTGACATTTCTTTAGAGTTTTTTTTTAACTGATCTCATCACAGTGCATTCTATTTTATGCAAAGAATATATAGTAGCATGCATATGTTTGGGAACCCTTTGCAGAATGTAAATTATTTAACAAAATAAGAGAGATCATACAAAATGCATGTTATTTTTTTTATTTAGCACTGTCCTAAATAAGACAGTTTACATAAAAGATGTTTACATATAGGCCAAAAAGACAAAAAAAAAAATCTGATATTATAAGGGGTTCTTTTCAAAAGGTTGGGAACCCTTGGTTCTTAATACTGTGTGTGGTTAGCTGGATGATTGGCAATGTAGTTCCCTTGCTTGTTTTGAACAGTTAAACTGAGCACTGTTCTTCACAAAATCCTCCATGTCCTGCAGATTCTTCAGTTTTCTAGCATCTTCTGGATATTTGAAACATTTTGAGCAGTGACTGCATTATTTTAAGATCCATTTTTTCACACTGAGGACAACTGAGGGACTCAAACACAACTATTCAAAAAGGTTCAAACATTAACTGATGCTCCAGAAGGAAACACAATGCATTAAGAACAGGATGGAGATGTCCAAATTTTTCTTATTTTGTTTCAATATCTTTTTTTTTTTCATTTAGTACTACCCCTCAGAGGCAACAGAAGATACTTGCATGTTTCCTAGAAGAAAATTAAGTAAGTACAGTTTACCTTGACCTTTAAATTAACAATGCATCGTGTTTCCGTCTAGAGCATCAGTGAATGTTTGAACCCTTTTTAATAGTTGTGTTTGAGTCGCTTAACTGTCCTCAGTATGAAAAGGATCTGAAAATCATGCATTCACTGCTGAAACCTGCTCAAATATGCAAAAGATGCTGGAAAACTGAAGAAAGCATTGTAGGTCATCAAGGTAACCACACACAGTATTAAGAACCAAGGGTTCTTTTAACAATTTTTTTTTTTGTCTTGTGGACTATATGTAAACATATTCGCATGCCACTGTATACTACCTTCATTGTTGTACAAAATGAGGTACCTTAAAAGACAGCATAATGCTGTTAACAAAACTTAAAACCCAGAGCATCATGGCAGGCAGCTCACTAGGTTTTGGTAGAGAGCTAATGTGTCATGATAATAAAAATAATGCAATAACAGGTGGAACTCAAACCACACCTTTGCCATTTAAGGACAAGCTTTGAGAAAGCTATAATTCTGTGAATTGTGAAGTCTGAGAAGTCAAAGAGAGGTGATTAACATTGCCTTAACAAATAGGGGTCATTAGCCCAGCAGATTGTCCATGACATTTCAACCACACACGCACCACCACAAATACTAATAGCTGCGTTTCTGTCCGCATCCATCTCAGACAGCTCCATCATATTATCAGCAGACTGCAGCAGGCGGGAGCGTGTCACATATCCAACGTGTGAGCCAAGACTGCCGAGAGACAGGGAAAAAAATGTTACGTTTTACTCAAAACAAACCCGCAAGCATATTGATTGCTTGATCGCAGGTGGTTAAGTCTTTAGACTGTCTATGTGGGAGCCTAAGTATTACAGATACTGTAGTGAACCAAGGTATCAGGATATGCATCTCTTGGGTTTGCACCCCTGTCCCTTCCCAGCATCCTCTGCTTTGAAGAGGTAAAGCAATAAAGCTCATTTACAGTAAACAGGAGCAATGGGACGTCTTTGTTGTGCCATTGGTGGACATTAATTAGTCATTCACTGTTTGTCCACATGCATAATTCAGAGGGGGAGGTGGCATTTGCAAGGTGTGCGAGCTGTAGGGGTTTTTGTTCATTATTCTTTCATCTCTTTTTTTTTTTTTGGCAAAGCTCATTCCTTACGCGTCTTCATGAATGCACTGCTGATCTTCCACTCCGTGCTGTGATCCACCTGTTCACATTCAACTTCATTGCAAAAGTCTCTGTTTGTAATTTTACCCATTTAAATAAAAGTGCTTTAGTCTTAAGCAGAGACATTAACTCTTAGGCTTGAGACTAAGATGAAGTCTACAGGCCAACAACTCCAATTAAAGTCAAGTCTATGGATTTATTACCTACCCTGAATTTAAAATTTGACTTTAAACTTTGCACTTAAACCATGGACTTCATAATTAAACTTTAGACTAATTCTAAGACTGTAGAGTCTACAATTACACTTAAACTTTACTTTTAGACTTTACAGCCTAAGTAAGGTGTAAGTGTAAAGTCGGGACAATGCACTTATAATTAAACCTTAATCTTTGCACTTTGTACTTTAGACAAGGTGTCTTTGGATATAAGACTTAAGAATAAAATATAGTCTAGGCTTAAAACAGATTTAGATTTAGGACTTTGGACTTTATAATTAAACTCTAGACTAAATCTACAACTTCAGACCTTATGAATACACTTACATTTTACATTTAGACTTTAAAGCCTAGGTGAGGTGTTAGTGTAAAATTGGAAAATACACTTCTGCCTTAATCTGCTTAATCTGTACTTTAGACTAAGGCCTGGTTTCACAGACAGATTACGCCATAGTTAAATTAGGACATTTAAGTAATTTTTATAAACGTGCTTAGAAAAAGAACATTATGGTGTGCATCTTGAGACAAAACAAAGTCACTCATATATTTTAAGATCAATCAGTGCAATTTTATTTCAGTTGAAACAGCTCAGACTTACATTTTAGTCTAGGACTAGGCTTAAGCCTTGTCTGTGAAACCAGGGGTAAGTGTCTTTGGATATAAGACTTTGGACTTAAGACAAGAATATGATCTAAGCTCAAGAGACAGACCAAGGTTTAGGATTTATTGAAGTGTAGACTAAGACCTTAGACTTTATAATTACAATTAAACTTTACATTTAGACTTTACACCTTATCTAGGCTATAAACTCTGGATATAAGGTTTAGGTAGAAGTGCATTTTCCAAACTTTACACTTACACTTTACATTCAAAGACACTTTAGACAAGAATATAATCTAAGTTTATGAATCAGACCTAGATTTAGGATGCTGGACTTTATAATTAAACTGTAGACTAAATCTAAGACTTTAGACTTTACAAATACAAATTAACTTTACATTTAGACTTTACACTTAGGCTTTAAAGTTCAGACAATGCATTTATACTTAAACCCTGTATTTTGCAGTTTGTACTTTAGACAAATTGTACTTGGACATAAGCCTGGACCATATTCTTGTCTTAAATCCAAAGGTTTAGGACAAGGGCTTAGATTTAGGACTTTGGAATTTATAATTAAACTATAGACTAAATATACGACTTTAGACTTTACAATTACTCTTGAACTTTACTACATTTAGGCCCGGTTTCACAGACAGGACTTAGACTAAGCCAGGATTAGGGCATAGTTCAATTAGGACATTTAAGTAATAAAATGTGCTTAGAAAAAACATTATTGGCATGCATCTTAAGACAAAACAAAAGGCACTGATATATTTTAAAACCAGTCAGTGCAAGTTTCTTTCAGCTGAAACAGCTCAGAATTACATTTTAGTCTACGACTAAGCTTAAGCCTTGTCTGTGAAACCGGGGGCAAGTTTAGGTAAAGTGTAAGTGTAAAGTTTGGACAATGCACTTATACATGTACTTAAACCTTATACTTTGTACTATAGTGTTTTTAGATTTTAAAAATGTGAGACTTAAGACAAGAATATGATCTAGGCTTAAAACACATATTTAGTCTGCTGTTTAATTATAAAGTCCAAAGTCCTAAAACTAAGTCTAAGACTTTAGACTTTACAATTACACTTTACATTTAGATTTTACACTTACACTTTAAAGTTTGAACAATGTACTTATACTTAAATCTTACTCTTTGCACATTGTACTTACAAAGTGCCTTTGGATATCATACTGACTATGATTTAGGCCTAAAACACAGACTTAGATTTAGGACTTTGGACTTTTTACTTGCACTTAAAACTTATATCCTGGCTTTCGACTTTGATAATGCCAAAACTACCAAAGTTCACGTCTTTTTAGCAAGAAACAAATTATTATGCATGCATTTCACAAATGATTATATATCGGCCATTCAGTCCAAGCAGCAGGTGCTTGCAGTGCTCTGAATGAGAGAGTCTATAGTACGACTTCTCTACTCCGCTCCCCAGAAATGTATTTTGTGCATGAGTGAATTAGGTGATCATTTTTTATCTTACACGCGCTATGGCTTCTGGAGTCCGCTGCAAGGAAATTGGAGGGGAAAAGAAGTTTAACATTTATCGCATGCCGAGGTTAATCTCTTGAAATGGTGGGATTTTGTCAGAGGGAAGAGGAAAATCCTCAATGCACTCCGGCAGAATTACAGTCATATTTCATATTTTTTTTTACCTCCGTCTCTCCACCTCACCTCATCCTCCTTACCAAGTATCAAATCGTCATTATTTTTCGACTTCAAAAACACATACTCTAAAATGTCTTGGCCCAGTTTTATCATCTAGCCTGCTACTTAGGTAAAACAATTAGTTACAGCTAATGGAGTGGGAAGCGTCTAATGGAAGCGTCTATTTTTTATTTTAGTATAAACCTCTGCTGTCCATCTAGTGCATCAGGAATCAACAAGGGAGGTCATATATGGAGGCCCAAAATACCTGCCTATGATTAGACTGTTACTATGCTACCTTTGCACCATGAGAACTCCCACAGATATTGCAATCTCTTCTGAAACTCTATAGGAGACATTTGAGATTACTAAAGAGAAAATCTAAGACATCTCAAAACAAAAGTCTTAACAATTGAGATAAAGATATCAAAGAGATCTCATTTGTAGTTTTTGATTCCTCTAGGTTTGACCTTAAACTGCCTCAGAGCATCTGTTCTTACTCACGTTTGTGGACCTTTCTTTGTCCCTCTTTTACACAACCTGACAAAAGCAGGTGCCTAAAGGCATCTGGTAAAAATGTACCACGCTCAGAGCAAATCACTTCTTGCAGCTGTCAAAAGCAAGTCACATGTCTGTGTGCATCAGTGCAGGTCTATTCACACTGAATCTGAAAGGCAGATCCAGAGCAGAATCGAACAAACCTGTGTGGCTTTAAGCTCCATTTCACTGCTAGCAAGGTCTGTCTTTCACTACAAGACTGAATGCAGTACATCAGAGCTACAAGGCAATCTGCCTTAGCATTAGAAATGTATTAGCGTTATTCAGTTAAAGAATTGTATGCATGTAACCGTCAGCACGTCAGCCTGGGGTCATCTGTGATGTGATTCAGTTCTGCCATGTTTAGTTGTTTGTGGCTGCTACAAAACTCCCTATTAATTTAATTATATAATAATAAACCATGGCAAAATAAATTAGCTTAATTGTATGGAAAAAATATACAATATAATTGCAATTTCATAAATTACTTAGAGTATGTTTCTTAACACACTTACGTAAACTTTAAAAAGTACATTGTGTAAAAAGTGTACTAAATTGCAACTTAATTACAAATGTGTGATTGCAAATATACATGATATAAAAGGTTAAACAGAAATGACATTAAAATATATTTTTTACTATAAATGTTTTTCAGTACATTCATCAGTACACTAATTATATTTGAAAGACAATAAAAGTGATTATAAAATTGCATGTAAATATGCAATCAAAAAAGCACTTTAATGTTCAACTAATTGCATGTAATATAAATCTAAATGCATTTTATGAATACATTTAATTGCAACAAACATGTAATTAAGTGATTTAAAACATTCAGTTTGCACTGAATATATATTCTTCATGGTATATTATTTCAATAATAGTATGCTAAAGTATGCTCAAGTGCACTTCTTTTCCACAAGGCACAATATTTCATCCAGCACTGATGCATGCACATCATACATTTACTGTAATTTCCTACTAGTAAAATAATACTACATGTCTACCCGAGTCCAACTGTCACGCGGGTGTGCAGGACGAGACGAGACGATAGACGAGATTAACAATCAACAGTAAATTTAATAGAATTCTCCAAGATGAACAAGGCAGGAACAGGCAGGAACACAGAGGGCTTTCACACACATCCAGATAACGTTAAAGACCGACAAAAGACTAAACTCAAAGACAGACTTATAAAGGGTAACTCATTATCAAACACAGGTGACACAGATGACTAATAATTACAAGGACAGGTGCAACAGATGACGGTGACGAGGGCTAAACCAAATGACAACAGAATGGCAGGGGAAGACAATGGGTGAAACCAATGACAGACAGGGTTGTGACATCACGCCCCCCTCCGGAAAGGCGCGTCCTCGCGCCGTGGAAAAAACGAGAGGGGCGGAAGAACAGAGTACATAAGGGAGGAGGCTTGGGCGGAGGACGGTACCCCTGGAGGGGGACAACAAACAAAGTCAACAGAGTCCAGGGGGGCGACGAAGGTGGGAGGAGCCAGGGAGGAAACAGGAGGGGCCTGAAGCAGGAGGAACTGACCCAGACCACAGCCATGATGACGGCCCACGGTGGAGCCGACGGAGGGAGGAGCCATGGTGGAGGAAGGCGTGCCGACTCCATGGGGCCGACCGACAGAGGCGGAGCAGATGGCGGAGGAGCCCGAGGCGGAGACGGAGAGCCGATGATCCGGGGTGACGCCGAGGATCCGGAGGGCCAAGGTGGAGCAGGCTCTGGCGCCCGAGGCGGAGGCGGAGTCCCGGAGATCCGCGGCGGAGCCGGAGCGACAGAGGATGGAGGCTGTGCCCGCAGGAAGGAGGAGTCCCAAGGAGCCGGTGGGACGGCGCGACGAGGCACAGCCGGAGGAGCAGAGTCCTGAGGAGCCGATGGGGTGACGACTGACCAGGGCGGAGCCGGAAAGACGATGGAGCCCGGTGGAGCTGGTGGATCGACGGGCGACGGTGGAGAGGAGGGCGTCGAGAGCCGTGGTGGAACCGCGGGGTCGAAGGGCCGAGGCGGAGTCCAGGACTCGGAGGCTGGAGGCGGAGCTGAGGAATCCTCCAGCCGAGATGCCGATGGAAGCTGGCAGTCCCGCGGCGAGCCCACTGCACAGGTGGATGGCTGAGGGTGAGCAGGGGGACTGACAGGTGATAGCGGAGATTCAGGAAGGCTGGGCGAAATCAGCGATGACTCTGGACGACTGGACGGAACCAGCGGAGATTCAGGACGGCTGGACGGGACCAGCGGAGACTCAGGCATAGGCAGAAGAGGGCGGGTGGGTGGGAAGTTCAGGCAGGCCAGTGGTTCTGTGGAAAAGTCTATTAAGTCCCCAGAGTGTTGCTCATTCTCACCCCCAGTGGTGGTGCAGTGGGCAGGGCTCTCTGTAGCCCTCTCTTGCTCCACGTCACACTCCACCGTTGCGGATGTAGCAGTCGGCTCTCGCACCTGGTCCGATGGGTCCGGCTCTGGCTCTGTCGCTCTCGGCTCGGGCTCTCCATCGTCGGTGGGCTCGGGCTGCAACTCCGCTTGTCGGGGTGATGTTGGGCTGGGTTCTGGGTCTGGAGTGGGGCTGGTGTCATCCTTCGCGGTCAACGAAGCTCTGCTGGACACCAGCACCCACTCGATGTAGTCGGCGAGGCTCTCTCGAGGACCCTCCCCGGACAGCTGCCTCTGGATGTTATCATTAAGTCCCACGCGGTAGAACGTGCATAGGCAACTGTCCGGGTAGTGCGTAAACGGGGCGAGGAATATAAAGTCTCTGGTGTGGTCCTCGAGAGAGCGGTTCCCCTGCTTCAGGAGGAGGATGAGGACGGCGGGATCATTCATGACGGGGGAAGAAAAAAAAATAAACTAAACACTGATACAAAAAAAACGGAAAATAAACGCAGGGGAAGACGCCGTGAATTTTTTTTGGGTCGGTCTTTCTGTCACGCGGGTGTGCAGGACGAGACGAGACGATAGACGAGATTAACAATCAACAGTAAATTTAATAGAATTCTCCAAGATGAACAAGGCAGGAACAGGCAGGAACACAGAGGGCTTTCACACACATCCAGATAACGTTAAAGACCGACAAAAGACTAAACTCAAAGACAGACTTATAAAGGGTAACTCATTATCAAACACAGGTGACACAGATGACTAATAATTACAAGGACAGGTGCAACAGATGACGGTGACGAGGGCTAAACCAAATGACAACAGAATGGCAGGGGAAGACAATGGGTGAAACCAATGACAGACAGGGTTGTGACACCAACAAGACACAACAAATTGTTATTTTGGATGACTTTTTCCAGGAATAACTTACAATATTTAAAACCAGTTATTTTTAAGATGAATGACCTCGTTTTGCTCACTTTTTACCTCTGAGCAGAGCTTAGTGAGATGCTTGCATTTGGTCTTAAAATTTGACCTGGTTGTTTAGTAGGATTAGAGGGAATTGTGTCATTAACTCTAGGTCAGGGCTTCAACTTATTGTCCAGAGCAGCCGTCATTCAAAAACTGCTGGATTACATGCACACATTAGAATAGACCAATCAACGAAATCAGACATGGCGTAAAATTTGCAGAGTCTTCTATAAATGTGTGATAGGAGGTCTGCGACAGATTTGTTGCATCTCTTGGTGTGCAATTTATACCTGTATTTTATGGCATTTGCAAATGACTGTCTGCCGCACTGCGAAGTAATTCCACCCTGTCATATTTGTCTTTTAAAATTGTAACAAATTACGGTGATTTATTATGTGGAGCTCTTTGAGGTGCCCCCTTTTTTCCATTTCTGAGAAGATAAGTCGCTGATGGCAAGATTGCAGGGCCATCCATTAAAAACGTGAGGCACTTGACATGAAGACATGTTTCATTCTCTCTGCATGTGACACAGCCCCCTTCCTTTGACTGGAGCCTGTCAGCATAATTCAACCCATCAGCATGCTTTTGTTGGGTAAGACGAGTGTGTGTACATGTGTGTGCGCGCTAGCGCTAGGGCATCTGAGCAAATGAACCGGAACCATCTATTCCCGTTTTCCCATACCCATGAACACCCTCTCTACCTCTAGACCCGCTAATGAGGTGTGACTTGTCAGTTGGAGGACCGGACTGCCTGTCACCCTTCGTTCCTTCCTTCCGTCCCTTCTTTTTCTTCTTGCTCTCATACCTTTCTGTCCTCCTCCAGTCAATAGGACTTAGAGCTCTATCTGTCATGGTTAGAGACAACCCTGGGAGCTATGACTGAGCGATGTGTGTTATAGAGTGTGTAAGAGAGAGCATGTGTAATCCTGGCACTCTGCATCCCCTTTTCGTAAGAACAGGGAAAAAAAGAACATAAAATGAACTGCCGGCATCATCTAGTAGCAATTGTAAAGTAGAGCAAGTTGCCAACAGGGTCTTTTGACTGTACAGAATTCCCCTTTTCCCATCTCGGAGATTATGTCTTCTACTCAAGCTTATTACGAGTGTTCATTGTTAGAGCAGGAGTGTGTAAAAAAGGGAAACAAAAAAAGTAACTTGCACCGATGTCAATGTTCCCTAATGCATTATTGACTGATGCATCAAAATGCACTGTTACACTCTGCGTTGTACTACAACATTGAAAGTTGGGTTAGTAGCCACTGACCTACCCTCTCACAACCTTTGGATTAGTGGCATAAGGTCTGGTCCTCATTAGTGTCAGCCTCAGATGTCCGGGAGTTTTCAAATCATTGGTGATTGGTTCATTTCTACAGGTTTTCTCGGAGACACGTTTTGTGTCCCTCTGGAAACAAACCCATTGTTCAGCCAAATTTCCTCATGGAAGAAGAAAGCCATCGTGTTTACAACTGTGACAATTAACGCTTATCAGAATCAACTAAAGCTGGATTCATAAAAGTATAAAGTTGCTGATTAAAGAACTAAATAAATTAAAGGGGTCCTATAATGCTTTTTCACTTTTTGGGTTCTTTCTGGGTTTAGTAAAAGCATCCTGTAGCGAAACGATGTGTTTTTGTAACAAAAATATCCATATTTAAAACGTAAGAATCACTTTAATCTAGCTTGCGCTAACCCCCAATTTCCACCAGATGCGTAACGGCTGCATAACGGCTCCGCTGCGTGACAGCTCCGTGTTCTGTCATCCGTCAATACCCACCAGGTCCGGATTTGTTGCGGAACGGCTGCGGTCATGACTGACAGCTGACGTCACGAGGCCCCATGTAATCTCGCGAATTCTGGTGTGATCGCATGATATGTAGTTTCTATAAACAGAACTACCAAACCATTTGACGTTTTCAAGGTGTAGTGTAGGGAAATATGAGCGCGGTGTATTTTATTTTGAAAATTAAACGGATCTTTTATTTTGTTTCTGGCTGTTCTGTTTCGTCACTCGACTTCCTGTCCTGCGTACTCTGCCCTGTAGTGCTGCGGAGCGCTCCGGCATCCGGCAAAAATAGAAGCTCTGCGTATCTGCTCCGGAGGGCTGCGGATCGCCGGAGTCGGAACGCAGCTGTACCGCATTCAGTGGAAAAACACTCATTGACTTTAATGGAAACCTATTGACTCCGCCGCCGTGCCGGAGCCGTAACGCAGCCGTTACGCATCTGATGGAAATTGGGGGTAACAGTTCTACACGTAACTTGCTGCTTTGGAAAGGGGCGGGGCAGGACTGAAACGCCGTCTAAGCTGTTCGACCAAACACAATGCAGTGGGACTGCTAACCAATCAGAACACATTTAGTTTTTCGGAAGGCGGGTCTTCATCAAACTCTGAACTAATCAAGCCATTTTTGCCAGGCTGGAGAGAAAGCTATTGTAATAAATGTAAATTAACATGAGCATGTTCTAGTGCTCCCCCAAAACAAAATAAAGACTTTGTAAAAGAGCATAATAGGACCCCTTTAATGAATATCAGAAGGCATCTTGTTTCAACCATGGAGAGGCATCAATACACACTATTTCTCAAGTTCAAGTCCATCAACTTGAATCTGTCTTTTTATGCTTTTGGACGATCATTTATACAAGAGTATATTGGAAAAATTTTGAAAAATGGTTTTAAAGTGCAAGTTTTGAAACGTAAATGTGTTCAGTCTATAGTAGTCAACCTTTAAGGTGGATCAAAACCTTTCATTACAGTTGTCCTAAAACCAAAACAATACCCATTCTTGTCTTAGGACAACTTAGATTCACTTTTTTTTTTTAATCTGTGTTGACTACTGTATAGGAATGTGTATGTGCAGACATGTAGTGTTTCTTAAAGTGACAGCACCAACTACTGACCTGGCATAATACGGTGTTTTTAGTTGTTTTCGTCGCACTGTGTGAACACGGTTCATTTTGATCAAGCTGCCGTCTGTACACAAATCTTTTTGAAAAACGTGAATGAAAAATTTCATCTTGGTCGTGTAAACAAACTCTTAGACAGAAAGAGACCATCTGATCTACACTGTAAAAAACAAAACAAAAAATTTGTTGAGTGAACTTAAAATAAAAGTTACCCTGTTGCCTTAAAATTTTAAGTCAATTCAAATAAGTTTAGCCAACTTGAAATGTTAAGCCGTACTAAGTGACAACTTAGATATTCAAGTTGACTAAACATTTTTTTTTTTTAAGTTTGTTAAAGTTAAAAGTGGTGTTTGTTAACCGGCTGCCTTAAAATTTTAAGTTGAATCAACTTAAGTTGTCACTTAGTACAACGTAACATTTCAAGTTGACTAAACTTTTATTTTTTATTTTTTTAAGTTTGTTAAAGTTAAAAGTGGTGTTTGTTAACCGGCTGCCTTAAAATTTTAAGTTGAATCAACTTAAGCTGTCACTTAGTACAACGTAACATTTCAAGTTGACTAAACTTTTTTTTAGTTGACTGAACTCAAAATTTTAAGGCAGTGGGGTAACAAATTATTTTAAGTTGACGCAACAAATTGTTTTTACAGTGTACATATAAAGTGACCAACCAGTTAATTTTGTTTTCACGTGCCATTTAGGGCATGTCTACCATAAATACCACAAAGAAAGATCCACATTACCCTTAAACAAAATTAGACTTTGTTATTTTTGCACACAATGAAATGGAGTGTTTGCATTAAAACTGACATACATAATTTGGGCTGACATAATTAAATTATGAGTGATAAAAAAATGCTCTTATACTCATTTAAACTAGTTGTCTGCATCTCTTCACCACCTCATACAGGTCGTCCATTGTGGGCGACTGTTGTTGTTGTAGTTCCAGAATTTTGTTGTGTTTAAAGGTGTTACCACCTTGCCGTCATCTTGCTAACCTTGCAATCTCAAAAAAAAATCTACCTTCCGTGATACTATCTGTAGTGTGTTCATATGGACGCTTGCATTAGCAGTGCACTGAAGCATGAAAGCCAATCATGTGAAACGCTCCTAATAGGGTAATTAATTCACAATATGATTCATGATATCACAATCACTGATATGTTATGAATGTACCTACGCAGTTTCCATCATTCCCATTCATCTATTGTTCATTATGTCACCATCTAGTCATCAATCAATCCCTACTGCAAATCTGAGAAATTATGCTTGTATGCAGTTGCAAAATGGAATACAGTGACCGTTATTTTTAAAGTCCTAGCCAAAACTTACTTTATTCCCCAGCTTCAAACTTTATATAATGTCGTTCACATACTATAAGATTAGTCCTGATTTTTTAAAGATCCAATCTGAGAAAACTCTGTGTGATGTGTGATGCTCGAGAAATATTTGGCAGGTTAAATATCTAGACTTGTCTGTGATCCAAGTCCTGCAGTGTGAAATGTGTTTTGCCTGGAACTGACATCAGCAATGATGGACAGTTGTATACTGTGGAGGGAAATAAAAAACAGCAATTCAATGACTTTGAAAGTTGTATAGCATGTGAGCAACCCAAGTCTTGTTTTTGAAAACCCTTTCCATATAGTTAACACCACAGATAGAGCTGAGGTCAAAAGTTTACATCCCCCTTTCAGAATCTGCGAAATGCTAATTATTTTCGCAAAATAAGAAGGAACATACAAAATGCATGTTATTGTTTATTTAGTCTTGATCTGGATAAGATACTTTATATAAAATATGTTTACTTACAGTCCACAAGAGAAAATAATAGTTGAATTTATAAAAAATTAACTGCCTGCTGTTCTTCAGAAAAATCCTTTGGTTTTTCAGCATTGTTGTGTATTTGATTTTGATCATCTTTTCACAACTGAGAAGGTTCAAAAGCTCACTGATGCTCAAGGAAAAACAATGCATTAAGAAAAGGGGGTGAAAACTTTTGGAATTTGAAGATCAGGGTAAATGTAACTTATTTTGTCTTCTGGGAAACATGTTACTATCTTCTGTAGCCTCTGAAGGGCAGTACTAAATGAAAAAAATATGATATGACAGAAAAATAAGAAAAATGTACACATCTCCATTCTGTTCAAAAGTTTTCACCCCCAGCTCTTAATGTTGGATAAACCAATGAATTTGTGGGACCTGAAGGATTTTTCTGAAGAAGCAGGCAGTTTAACTATTCAGGGACAGTTGTGGATCATTCATGTAAGAACACAGTATTAAGAATCAAGGGGATGTAAACTTCTGAATGGGGTCTTTTTATATATAAATCAGCTATTATATATTATTTCTCTTGTGGACTATATGTAAACATATTCTAAATAACTTATTCAGGTCAGTACTAATTAAACAATAACATGCATTTTGTATGATCCCTCTTATGTTGGTAAAATAATTAACATTTTGCAGATTCTAAAAGGGGGAGGTAAACTTTTAACCTCAACTATAACAATTTAATTGTTTGATATCATCATAATAGAGATGTTTCAATTTAATCCCAATGGAACCATGGGTCAGTTGTCACATATTCGCCTTTATACAGCCTCCATCATCTCTAAGTCTTAACTTAGCTAGCTGTTTCCACGTGATTTTGGCTTTTAAAATTCGACAGTACCAATTAGGTCAAGTCAGGTCACAGGGTCTTCTATGCTGGCTGGATTTAGGTTTCCAACCACTACGCAAGATATCTTTTGCAAGCTCTCTCAGCATTAGCCGTATCTCTGTCTGCTAACTCGTCATGTTGAATTACACTGCGTTACGCCACATGACTTGCTTGGGTTCTTCAGACTGCTGCCTCACTTTTGCTAATTGCGCTTGCATTATAAAAACATATTCCCCATAGAGCTCTGCCAATTTAATCTTTTGTTAAAACGTGTGAAGAACATTTGTAATTTAATAAACCTCATTAACAGGAAATGGAAGAGGGAGGGCTTGATGAGGAGAGGGGGGGATTTTCAGACAGCCTACCGAATGTCCTAGAAATGCCCTGTTTTACCCCTGAAAGGAATTCATAATGAATGTCTCACCCTCCGCTAATCACTGAATGCCATACTGTGAACACATCAGTCATACAGCCTGCCAATTATGCATGCTCTTTCCCATACAATGCATAAAATATCCGATAGGATTATTTCAGCGTGTATACGTTTCACGTTAAGCATATGTGGCTTTGATTTCCAAAGTTACAATCTAATAATGGTCAGATCTAATATTTCTGAATCACCTCTAAAAAATGAAATCAAAACGTGGCGTTTAAATTGTTCCTTTAGAGCACATTCTCTTTTTTTTTATCATCATTATCTCTGACATGATCGTCACATCTTCAGATGTAATTATGTTTAATGAGAACGACAGTAACAAAATGGTGCAGTAGTTTATGCAAATCACTTTTCTCGCACTCTGAGTAATCAAGAAACGAAAAGAATATGACTGTTGAGTTAAAATGATTAAATAGTGGAATAATATTCTTCTACAAGCACAAACAGCCCTTGAGGATGTGTGGTGTGGGTGGGCTTCTGGGATTGTGGTTTGTGTGTTGTAATAGATAAGTACTTAGAACTTCAATCATTTAGTCCTCTTTCCTCATTTTATACTGAAATGCTTTGAAATGTGTATGTTTGAGAGACATATATATCTTGAGTGAAAATCCTGTCACAAAAAGGAGCTTAAATCAGTCTGAGTTGCTAGTCTTAACTTATCTAAGCTGTTCTCCCAAAGTGCTCCTTGCAACTAAGCGCAACTAAGTCCGGAAAACCACCTTAGGATGGTTTAAGCAGTGTTTTCAGCAAGGAAGAGGCAAACGGGAGACATGGCAGAGAGGAAAACAGCTCTTGAGGTGCCGGGCGAAGCGCTCAGGCGAGTATAGGAAGGAAACATGCCATGAAGGGCTTCTCAGGCTGCGTTATTGATTGGAGTTCACTGGCGGCCATCATTGAGACAAACACGGTGGAAAGCACCAAAGGCGATCATTACCACTCGAGCACTGGTGTCAGTAAACATTAGATTGTCTCTACACTGATACTAAAAGGGAAGTCTGGCTTGAACAACAGCCCTCAGTTGTACAAAGGGTTCCCTCTGGAGTTATAATTCAAATCAATAGATGTTCTGACTACAGTCAAATGATTTGAGCACTAATAGATTGCTTTTGGAGGAGAGAAAATACTCACTGAACACATGCATATTGAATTTCAAGCAGAGCTGGATATCCTTAGAATGTAATGGTGATTATAAACACATGTTGAGATCTCTCAACAGACAAAACAGCAGACATAACAGTAACATAACAGACATAAACAAACACTAGCTGCGTTTCCATTACAGATTTGCAAAAAACTTTGGCGCTATATAATAAATGTAGATTAAAAAGTATTGCAAAATGACTGCGTTTCCACTAACCGATGTTATGCGACTGAAATGTAATTATTTCCTCTCGCGATTCATTGCAATGGATTTTTGTGGGATTTTGGCTATATTTAATCAAATGTGATCTGTAAATGTGAAAAAAAAAACGTTCTATTGCTGTTTTGCGAAATATTCCTTTTTCGAATTGGCAGAAAAACCACCTCATGTGAGCGTAAAAACGTTTTTGCGCAATTGACACGTTTCCATTAGGCGTATTTTCATCCTTTAATTTAGTTTTAAGAGGATATATTCTAGTGCTGTCGAACTCATTTTGACCATTGGTAGAAAGTTTATTTACTAAAATGTTGAAACTTGTTGCATGACCCTCAGAATACAGTGCCTTACAAAAGTATTCATACCCCTTCATTTTTTTCACATTTTGTTTTGTTGCAGCATTATGTTAAACTGCTTTAAATTACTTTTTTCCCACATCAATCTACATCTCATACACCATAATGACAAAGCACAAAACAGGTTTGTAACAACTTTGCAAATTTATTAGAAATAAAAAACTGAAAAGATCCCGTTGCATAAGTATTCATAAATGTTCATTTCTGTGACACTCGAAATTTAGCTCAGGAGCATTCATATTGCTTCTAGATGTTACTACACTTCGAGTGGAGTTAAACTGTGGCAAATTCATTTCAATGAGTATGATTTAGAAAGGCACACACCTCTCAGAAAATGTCTAACAGCTGAAAATACATATCAGAGCAAAAACCAAGTCCTGAGGTCAAGATAACTGCCTGTAGAGCCCAGTGACAGACTTGTGTTAAGGCAATGATTTAGGGAAGAGTTCAGAAAAAAATCTGCTGCATTGAAGGTTCACAGAAGCATGTAGCCTCCATTATCCATAATGGAAGACGATTGGAAGAACTAGGACTCTAGAAAATGTCTGCCAGACCCCATCCAAGCTGACAGAGCTTGAGAGGTGAAAAGGTGAGGCAAAGAATGGCAGATAATTGCCAAATGCAGATGTGCAAAGCTTGTGACATCATACCCAAAAAGACTTGAGGCTGTAAAGGTGCTTCAACTATGTACTGAGTTAAGGGTATGAATACTTATGCAATGTACTTATTTAAGTAATAAAATAAATTAAAATAAAATAAAATAAATGGGGAAAAACTAATTGAAAGCAGTTTAACATAATGCTGCAAAAAAAAAAATGGAAAAAAAAATGAAGGGGTATGAATACTTTTGCAAGGCACTGTATATAAAATCCCCTCTCAAATCTTACTTAACCTACACAAAAATAATTGGATATAACAGTGAAACTAGCGTTCAAACATCTGGGGTCAGTAAGATATCTTTAAAAGAAATATTCAACAAGGATACATTACATGAAGAAAAAAAAAAAAAAACACATTCAGAATTTTATTTTCTTTCCTGTCAACATCAAAAATCTTGAAAACAAACACTTCCACACTTTCCAGACTTCTTTGAGCAGTTGTTTTTAAATTTGAAGAAGAATTAGAAATTAAAGAATTCTAAAAAGAATAAGAATTCAAAGAAGAATTCTAAGCAGAAATAATTGTCATATCAAATTGGCATGTTTGAGTAAACACTTAAATCTGGAATGTTTTGGTTAATGAAAATTCATTTGGTTTTGATCAAATGAATGCAGCCTTGATGAATACTTTTCTTTCTTATAAAAACATGAAAATCTCCAAACTTTAAACAGAGTACAAACAATACTTTTTTTTTTGTTGGTGCTCAAAAGGCCCATTCATTTTCATTTATTGAAAAGATTATCCAGGTGCATGAACTTTCTTTAAGGATTCTATATGCAGTGACCTCTGTAATGATTGGCTAACCACAGCATGCCAATGTAATTCAAATAGCAAATGTTAAGTAAAGCTTCTGAATGCTAAAAAAAGCCATGGTTGTGATGGATATTTGAAAGATACACAACCCAAAATATGCGAAGAACATCACTTTGGGCCAAAACAATCATCAAAACTTTATCAACGGATAACCAACACTGTCCACTGAGAGTTTTGCTTTCTTTTATTATAAACTTCTTCATTGTTCATGCAAAGTTATCAACAAGAGAGTCAAGCTATGTGATATTGCTGACAGAACAAACTTTTATCTTTCAGTGGTGGGAAGGTACAAAAAAATTTTTTTTCTGATTCTGATGTTAGCAAGCTGAGCACTTTCAGTGCTTTGTCCTCCGTTTCTTCTCCTGAGCAAAAAGACAAATTAAACAAGTTCCTATAAAGCAGCAACATAAGCCTCTGGCAGTGCGCTATTAGCTAGGCTCCTTATTTGTTAAGCGACTAGATTAATGTATTGTGTTTGTATCAGCGGCCACCTGCCTGGAACTGTTGAAGGGCATTTCGATGCTCAGTGGTTAGCTGGTTAATCTTTCTGTGTGGATGATTGAGACTCTACCATCCATGATAAAAAACAGCCAATACGAGAGAGATGTGTCTGAGGGATCATAAAAGAAATGGTTAATTTAGCGCCTGAGGGACTCTTGACCCCATAGACCTGCTGCTGAAGCAATACTAATGCCTGACATCTAAAGACTGACAGACAGCAGTTATGACTAAATGGTGCAGTTTGTAGTTCTCAACCAACTGGCTCTGTCTCAAACCATTTCTGTCCCCATGCATGACTTATTTTTGATATAATTAAAGCAAATGAGTGGTATGCAACGTATCTGCATTATCAAATATATCAGACTCTGACAGTGAGGAATGTAATTTTTGGAGAATGTACAAAAATGCTGTATGCGAGTGCATACGGTATATAGTGCAAAGTGTCTCACAGAGCTGTACATTCAGGATTCAAGTGGCTAAATGAAGCATAAATTCAGAGGGGACTCTTGACCAAGAGTCCAAACAGCATGTCCTTGTAAAGCCCTGTGGACAATAATACCAGCTGTCCTGGGTAGGCATATTCTGTCTGTACTACCTTCATGTTCCTGCTTTGTCTGGCTTTTGTACAACTTCTAGTACAGTAGAATGAATTTGATTTGACAGTAGAATGAATGGGGTTTTATCTCTTACTGGTTGCATAAGCATTATCGCTTCTAACCAGGGTCAGAGTTTAATGGGGTTTAGACAAAAATGCGACCAAAATGAACAAAAGTGTCCTTCAAATTTAAGATAAGGTGGCAAAGAACCCCCTGCAGTGTTTAACTAAAGGTTGCTCTTTATTTTACAGTAAGTGTACTTGTACTTGCAGTGTACCTACCCAAGAAAGTTCTGGTAATTTGTGACCCTGGAACACAGAACCAGTCTTAAGCAGCACAGGTATATTTGTAGCAATAGTCAAAAATAAACTGCATTGGTTTAAAATGATCGATTTCTCTTTTATGCCAAAAATCATTAGGATATTAGGTACAGATCATGCTCCTTGAAGATATTTTGTAAATTATTGACATGTGCATTGCTAAGAAATTCATTTGGTGATTTTCTCAATTTTCTGATTTTTTTGCACCCTCTGATTACAGATTTTAAATGGTTGCACAAACTTAAACCATACATCAATGGAAAGCTTATTTATTTAGCTTTTAGACAGTGTTGGTTTTGTGGTCCAGGGTCACATATGAGGCAACTATAAAGGTTAGGGTTAGGTTTAGGGGTAGGTTCAGGGTTAGTACCTTATTACCTAGTTGCTGTAATTGCTATAATAAGTACACACAATGTACATGAGGTACAGGACTATAAAATAAAGTGCTACCGAACTTAATTATGTGTGCTGCAAAAGAAAAATGTATTTATTTATTTTTTAAATTAAGAATTATACATCATCTGAAAGCTGAATAAATAAACTTTGCTTTTGGATAGGACAATATTTGGCTGAGATACAACTATTTAAAAATCTGGAATCTGAGGGTGCAAAAAAAAAAAAAGAGAAAAAAAAAATCACCTTTAAAGTTGTCCAAATTAAGTTCTGCAATGCATATTACTAATCAAAAATTTAATTTACTAAATATCTTCATACTTAAGGTTTTGTGGTCACAAATCTGAAAGTAAATGAAAAGTGTCAGTTGTGGCATTAAATTTAGATCTGCTCACATTGCATCAGATTTTTATATGCTTTTAATTAATATATATATTTTTTTATCACTTCCAGTGGGGCAAACATTTCTGACCCTGGTGCTAAACGCTCTTTTATCATGTCTTTAAATGTAGATTAATGTCATTTACAAATGCATTAACACATAACATCATAAAACATGCACACTAAAGCTTTGACATATGTTAACATCTATTTATACTGAGTAGATGTAAAATGTAAATAGTGGTAGATATTGTTTGCATCAAGTATAAATAGCAACAAAGTAGATAGCAAGTAAATGGCAACAAATGGCATCTTAGTTACAGTAAGTGTAAGTATTCAAGGTGAAATCAGTGAAAATTGTTAAGCAGCACAGGTATATTTATAGCAATTGCCAAAAAAATAAAAATAAAAATAAATAAAAATATAAATAAATAAATTAATTAAATAAATATATATATATATATTTATTTATTTATTTATTTATTTTTTACGCCAAACAGCATTAGAATAGTACGTAAAGATCATGTTCCATGAAGATATTTCGAAAGGTATTCCTACCGTAAATATATCAAAACTTAATTTTTGATTAGTAATATGCATTGCTAAGAACTTCATTTGGACAAATTTAAAGGCAATTTTCTCAAATTGTTAAGAAGCACGGGTATATTTATAGCAATTGCCCCCCAATTTTTTTTTTTTTTTTTTGCCAAACAGTATTAGGATATTAAGTAAAGATCATGTTCCATGAAAATAATTGGTAAATTTCCTACCGTAAATATATCAAAACTTAATTTGTTAGTAATATGCTTTTCTAAGAACTTCATTTGGACAAATTTAAAGGCGATTTCCTCAATATTTTAATTTTTTTGCACCCTCAGATTCCAGATTTTTAAACAGTTTTTTGTCAGCCAAATATTATCCTATCCTAACAAACAAAATAAAATATCAAATGGAAAGCAAATCACTTTCGGGTGATGTATAAATCTCAATTAAAAAATAAAATCCTTATGATTGGTTTTGTGGTCCAGGGTCACAAATGTAAACAAAACAAACTCAAACCACTTTAAGTGAACCTGATTGTCATTGCATTCACACTGTCTCATTAAGTAGATGGAGTCCATTTTAGTTTAGATCACAAATAAAATAGTCCAAAATGAGATCTGGGGCCGTATGTATAAAACTTCTAAAAAATGCTCTTAAGAGTAGTCTTAAACTTTGACTTAAGTGTCAAGAGATCTGAAACGTAACATGAACGCGATTGACGTCACATCCGCAGACAGCGCGCGAAAATCCGACCCGACAGAAAATAGGAAAAATAAAGATACAGGCTTATAGGTGCACCCGCTGTGAGCTGTCAAGGTGTCAGTATGCTCATCAGGAGATGTTTGAGTCAAAAATGGTCAAATAAAAAGGCTATTGTTACGTTTATTTTGGGGAAAAAGTTGCATATAGCCCCTTTAAGTGAAATATGAGGTCATTAAAACCCTCCACACATCACTTTTGTCCACTGATGTGTTTGGTGAGGTTAGTGTCACAATATTTAAGACCCTGCTTACTGTGTCCTCACCAGTGCTTTGCTGCATTTTTACAATTGTTCAACTTTTCCAGTGAAAATAAATAAATAAACAAACGTATTTTGGCAGCTAGAGCATTGATTTGTAGAGCGGATTAAGTCATTACGTTTATTACTTGGTCAATTACAAAAATAAATACATTAAAAAATGCTTGATGATCAAGATTGTATCATTTTATCAACTCCATATCATCATATAACTCCAATAAGTCATATGTTGATTGTAAAGTGTGTGTTTCCTCCTTTTTGCTGCCATTGTGACCTCTTTTTGTGCCATTGAGACCTCTCCAACTCACTTAAATAATTTAGGAGCTGAGACCTAGTCTTAAAGGTGCCATAGAATGGAAAACTGTATTTCCCTTGGCATAGTTAAATAATAACAGTTCAGTACATGGACATGACATACCGTGAGTCTCAAACACCATCGTTTCCTCCTTCTTATATAAATCTATTCTAGTATTTGCAAAAGACCACCAAAAAAATAACAGGTCCAACATAACAGGTCTGTTACGCAACTTCCCCGGGATCGTTAATAGTTACGCCTCCAACATTTGCAGCGCCCAATCATCACTAACGTCAGCACATCAGTTAAACAAGGCGAGTCCACTCAAGGGACACGGTTAGCTTAATGCTAGCGCTAGCCTGTTACATTGCTATACCATAGGATTTCACTTACCGCATAAACAGAAAGAGATGAGTGCGCTGATGATGGTGAATGTTGGAGAAATAACTGCCTGATGATGACGAATGATTTACAGATCTGGAGAATCACTGACGAGTAGCTCAACTTGATTGGTAAGTACTTGTGTCTCAGCATTGTAACTTTACACAGAGCACATGCATCACAGTAATCAGACTAATATATCCGCGATTCAAAATGGCAGATTCAACAAACCGCATATTAAAAGCGGCTAGAGCTCCTAATTAAATATATATTTTTATCCATGTGCGAGCTATTGAGCTCTGTGAAACAGCCAATCAGAGCAGAGCTCATTAATATTCATGAAGCTTCCAAATAACAGAGCATTTCATTGTAGGGGCAAATCCTAGGGTTGTAAATGGACCTGTAAAACCATTTCTGGAGATTTTTTGCCCTTTCCTATGCCATATACCTTCTATGTAGATATCAGAGAGCAATTTAAAAATATTGTATAAATGCATTCTATGGCACCTTTAACACTTAGGAACTTTTATGAATCACTCTTTATCTTAAAGGTGCAACGTGTAATATTTAAGATGATCTCTAGACAGAAATGAAATATAATATACATAACTATGTTTTCAGGGTTGTATAAATACCTTATTTAATGAATCATTGTTTTTATTACTTTAGAATTATCAGTTTATATCTACATACACCGCGGGTCCCCTCACATGGAAGTCGCCGTTATGTTTCTACAGTAGCCCTAAATGGACAAACTGCTCTACAGATCACGTTTCATCACTGTTGTTCTTGCGAAAAAAACACTGACACAATGATGAACAAGTAACAGTAATAATCACAATAACATCGTTTTATTGAATTATCAAGTAAATATAATTCCCTAATTTACTTTTTAAAAGAAACCTCATTATTCTTTGCTGTCTAAAACGACGACATCTTAATCCTGCGCAGCTACCGTAGCTTCTGTAAAGGGAGGGGTGAGCGGTGGACTAAACAGTTGTTTGCAATTCATATTAGCCTCACTGCTAGATGCCACAAAAATCTACACACTGCACCTTTAAGTTTAGAAATAAGTAAGGGATAATCAACGGTTTGCCGTGCATTAAAGGATTTTAAATGCACGACGTGGAGGCTAATAACCGCCCGACGCGAAGCGGAGTATTTTAAATACTTTAATGCACGGCAAGCCGTTGATTATCCCGCTTATTCCATGGTCATTTGCCAAGTTATAGACAAGTTAAAACTTGAATTGATATTTGCAGCACAATATTTGACCGAATAGGTAAAAAAAGACGGTTATTTTCGTCAGTTATGACACGCAGCTCTAGCATTCTGCCCGCTTTAAATCAGACACAGAGATGAAATAGTGCGGTAAGATCACATTCATTTGAATGAATTATAGCATTTATTTCAGCAAATTATCGATCGACCGAGAGAGAGCGAGAAGGCGAGGTAGAGATGACAGTTTTGTGTGTGTGTGTGTGTGTGTGTGTGTGTGTGTTTAGTGTATGTGCTTACCTGCCTGCATTGCTGTGCGTCTGCGCGTCTCTCTCTACAAACAACGAATTCATTCAAAAACAGCAGTTTTACCACTTCGCTGATGAGGAATATAATGTAGCGATCTAGTATCTAGGATATTTTACCAATAAAAATCGCGGGGAAGTGCTGACAAGAAGTTTATGTATGTGCGCAGCACAATCCGATCTCCGACCTCTCTCTCTCTCTCTCTCTCTCTCTCTGCGTTTGCGTGCATCAATTAAAGCAGCGCATTAATATAGAACGGTGATTAAACTGACTTGGAACTACCTGTGCATTAAACGGTTTTACTGCACACCTGCCAGCCAATCAGAATCCAGTATCCAGACATTCCATGGAATAAGAGTAAAAATACGTCACTCTTAGAATTTTGAAACATTTAAAGGAGTAGTTCACTTTCAGAACAACAATTTACAGATAATTTACTCACCCCCTTGTGATCCAAGATGTTTATGTCTTTTTTTCTTCAGTCGTCAAGAAATTATGTTTTTTGAGATAAACATTTCTGGAAATTTCTCCATATAACGGACTTAAATGGTTTTTCCGATTTTTGAACCTTCAAAATGCAGTTTAAATGCAGTTTAAATGCGGCTTCAAAGGGCTGTAAACGATCCCAGCCGACGAAGAGGAGTCTCGTCTACCGAAACGTTCGGTCATTTTCTTAGAAAAATATATTTTTATATACCTTTTAAGCACTGAAACTCGTCTAGCACTAGGGCTAATGCGCGTTCGCGTCTATACGTTCTACGTAATCACGTCGAAAGGTCACGCGTGACGTATGCGAAACCCAGTGTTTACTAGCTTGGAGACGAAGGACCGTTCCAGAGTTATTGCGTGTGGAATGACACAAATTTAATTAGGTCCAGTCGTGACAGCACTGAGATTCCTGCTCCGTTGGAAATGTGGGCATTTTCCACATTTGCACCACCATCTCGTCTCGTTTGAACGCGGTCTGCCCGAGGCTTGTGCCGCCGCCGCAGTATTCTCTCTCTGACTGAGTTCATCGTCTGTGTCATAGATATATATATGTAGATGTCTCATTGGACCGCTCCAAGCACGTAGATGCGTCCGCCATATTGGAACGGCCCATAGAAACAGTCGCTAATGAGGCATCTACGTATATATATCTATGGTCTGTGTATTCCGGCTCAAAAAGGTAGGGAACGGCAAAAAAACTCCATCTCATGTGCTGCTCCAGCTTCAAAATTGTCAGACATCGTTGTACTTTATGTTGTACCTTGTTGCTAAAGAATGTTTGATTGCGTTGCACTTCTCTCTTCTCAAGTTTGCTTTGTAAACACTGGGTCTGTAGTTTCGCATACGTCACGCGTGACCTTTCGACGTGATTACGTAGAACGTATAGACGCGAACGCGCATTAGCCCTAATGCTAGATGAGTTTCAGTGCTTAAAAGGTATATAAAAATATATTTTTCTAAGAAAATGACCTAACGTTTTGGTAGACGAGACTCTTCTTCGTCGGCTGGGATCGTTTACAGCCCTTTGAAGCCGCATTTAAACTGCATTTAAACTGTATTTTGAAGGTTCAAAAATCGGGGCACCATTTAAGTCCATTATATGGAGAAATTTCCAGAAATGTTTATCTCAAAAAACATAATTTCTTGACGACTGAAGAAAAAAAGACATAAACATCTTGGATGACAAGGGGGTGAGTAAATTATCTGTAAATTGTTGTTCTGAAAGTGAACTACTCCTTTAAGCCTAACATTTGACTCGAAACGGTCTGAATGCAATTTCTAGTCCCATTTGTTATGATGTTAAAATAGTTTCTACTCTTTTTGGGACAGGACTTTGTTTGATGGATCAGGCAGGATTTTTAGGGAGACCTTTTTGCTATTTTTTTAGAGACTATTTTCGCCTAAACTGCATATTTCAGCTTTAAAGGAGATCCAAGTGACGACATTAGGATGTCTCTCTAGGAACAACAAAGCATTTAGATCCAGGAACATGTCCTACTTAACACTACGCCTCTTTAATGTTTATTTTTGTCAACAAGTAAACACTGAGTAACACAAAGTAAAATGTTAAACGGGTGTTACATCAGCATGTTTATGCATGAGCATAGCCAGCGTTTTTTTTTTTTTTTTTTTTAGCCGTCTGCTAGCTTGATCTCGCAGTTCTGTGGTATAAGGGAATTCTCTCTCCTTTCCGGAGCGTATTTATGTTTTTGACATTCTGCTAAAGAAGAAACCCCTAAGGCTACCCGCGTTAACACGGCCTCTATGTCGGAGACAGACTTAGCAAACATTTTTATTAGCCATTGATTCATAGCCAGCTCTGCTGCCAGACAACACCGCACGAGTGCAGCTGGCATCGGTCTGATAATTAAACCAAAGCACCTATACCCTCTAACAGCTCCTAATAAAGCTCTCATGAAAAAGATATGAATGTGAAAAGAGACAAACGGAGGTGTGCGGCAACTAGATGAGCCTCACTGAATGTCGTCTGCTTGCAGTGAAAAATGCAATAGGTAAAACACAAATCACATCGATAATGGAGGTGAAATGCATGGGTGACAGTTCTTACACCATCGACTGATCTGAAATATCTGACACTGCAAAGCACTCTGGAACCACTAATTACTGGGTATTAACCTACTTTTATCCCATTCAAGTTATCCACAGTGCTTTTAAAGCTGAATATGCAAGTGCTTTTTTGCAATGCACTACATTTGCAGTAGGTTTACCTTATTCTCAAGCCTGTCGATGAAGTTTAAAAGGATGTACTGTGTTCAATACGAGTTAAGCTCTATTGACAGCATCTGTGACTCGCTGTCAATTGCCACAGATAATCATTTCAACTCATCCCTCAGTTTTGCATGGGTAAGTTAAAATGCACAGTTTTGATAGGATAGACAAGTAAACATGAGATTAGTTTGCTTACTAACTTTGTGCAAAAAACAAGTATATAAAATATTTTAAGTCTTGTCAAATACAGTAGTGTTCACATGGTAGATGTAAAAATACTAGAAAGAGATATTACATAAGACATAAGCCCTATTCAGACATTAATTCTCTCTGATGGAAGGTATTTTTAATATTTATAGGGGTTAGTCAGTGATTTTATTGCCATCTAATTCTAAAATTTTGGCATCATTCTCCAACCACTTAAAAAAAATCCTGTTATAATTACATTTATATTCATGCATTTGGCAGATGCTTTTATCCAAAGCGTCTTGCATTTTACTTAAGGTATATACGCGTCTATCAGTTCATGCATTCCCGGGGAATCAAACCCATGTCCTTGGCATTTGCAGTGCCATGCTCTACCGTTTGTGCTACAGGAATTACCTACTGTTTTTTTTTTTTTTGGCAAACACCAAGGTCATGTGGTAATTTAATTTCTGCCTAAAGTCTCTGACTTTACAATAAGGGATCAATCGAAAAGACATCTGGCAAATCCTTTTTGAACCCTGCCAAGCACCATACGGTTATATTTCATAATGTGTCACATTTTAAATATAGGCATTATTATTCTTGAAATTCTGAAAACTATTTGCAAGAAAAATTCATGACTGCTCCACTATAACAACTGGGAGCTGTTAGGAAGAATCAGAAAAACAGAACTAAATCACTTTTGAAATGGGCTATTATTATGGCAGCAAGAGGTATGAATTACATAAACATTTACATAAATTACAAATAAAGAACTTGTGTAACTTAATACTGCTAATTCACACATTTGTTTAAACGACATCCATCATTTGGAAAGATAAAATGCAACAGAAAACAGTTTAAACCACAGAACGTCAATTGTCAATTGTTACATAAAGTACTGTATATATATATATATTTATTGTGGCGAGGCGTCTGCCTCCCCCCCTAATCATCACCACCCCGTCCCTTATTCGCCGCCCTTCTCCAGGCTCCCGACGGGAGTGGGTGTGTAGGGGAGAGGAGGGGCGTGTAATCGGCTCGGGCTGGCGGCGTGTGATGGGGACACCTGAAGTAAATGAAGCCTCATCACCGCCGCTGTTTAAATCCCGAGCGCGCCTCTCCTCGGGAGACCGGTCTCTTTCCCCCGTGCATGCACGCTGGTGTCCTCGCGGGTCCAGGAAGGGGTGAAGAGGGAATCCCGCGCCACAAGGATTGGAGAGCCGCCGGACCCGCGGTCCGGCCGAGGCCGCCAGAAGTCGCCACCCCAGCGCCGGACAGCTCGAGAGGGATGAGCCTGCCGGAGATGCCGCCGCCCTAGCACCCCGGCGCCAGTATGGGAAGCGCCCGCGGCCGCCGGACTCCGCCCCTCTCCTGGACCCTTCCCCTCCGAACACTACCTTGCCGTCACGCTGCCCCAGCACCCGAGGACACCAGATTCCCCTTTTATTTGGACACTTTATTTTCCCTTTTGGACACTTTTCCTTTTATTTTCTGTTTAATAAAAGCCTCTCCGAGGCCTGACGCCACACCCACTGTGTCTGTCGTGTGCCCCTCCCGCCACAATATATATATATATATAAGTAAATATTCAAGCATTTTTAATAGCGTAAGGAGACAGACTCAGTTACGAAATGTATGGTGCTTCAGAGAACTGGGTGGAGCTCTTTTACTCACTGTGACTCTCTGATTGGTGGAATATTCTGTACAGCATCATGGGTAATGTAGTTTTTCACCAAACAAAAATGATGTCTATAACTGAAATATGTAGTAGAAAACCCATGGAAGATTTACTTTAAAAAAAAATCTACATATTTCCCTATGGAGAAAATTATTTTTTACTATTTTTATTGTATTTTTATTTTCAGAACCTGACTGTTGTACTCTATAAACAGTGACTGGTCAATAGAGGTTAAAGCCGCCATAGGCTTGTTTGAAGGCAGTTTTCCTTCTTGTGCTGATGTAATTTCCTCTTGAAATAAGTTTAAACAGTAAAGAGCCATTAGTTTATATAACCATGAATGTGATTTGCTTCTTGTAATTGCTAGTCAGAAGTAGTCAGTACTGGGAGGACTTTTAAGCAAGCAGCATATCTAGGCATACGGCAGGCATATTAGCCTTAAAGCTAATGGACAGTTTATCTATTCAGTGATATTTGCTCAGTTTGATCAAACTGAGCTGTCACTTGATATGACTGAAGCATAAACCATATGATTATAGTTTGATCAAATTTTAGATCAGAGCTGATGCTTAGTGTGAGAAAAAAATCATATGGAATATGACAGATATTTGTGCTATGAACAGATTATTGACTGAAATAACCAGTAATGATCCATAAAGTGCGTTTGTGTGTGTGTGTGTGTGTGTGTGTGTGTGTGTGTGTGTGTGTGTACAAATATGTTTATGCAGTGTTTATAAAGATATACTTAAGAATAATGCTAATAGTGTTTATTTTTATCCGCAGTGTAGTTTACACGCAGAATAATTAAAATAACAGTCCCTATTTAAATCTATGCCATCATAAGACAAGATATTCTAATTAACACTTTAATAATGAAGCACACAGTTAGACATCAAAGAGCAGTGAAAACATTTCAACACAGAGGACTGGAGAGAGCAGCTAGAGATGGAGAATTGTGGTTGGAGGGTTTCGCAGAAGTTCATCTATCATCTCGGCTTTTGCCTTGCTTGAAAAATCAAAACAAATGGTGGTGGAAATCAATTACATGGAGAAAAAAAAAAACTATGTAGCTTGTCAGAAATGCACGGCGTACTCTGTGACTCCATTTCTTCTTGCTCGACAACATGACAGAATTCCAAGATTAAAATCTGAAAACTTTATATATTATTTACACCCTTGCCTGCTAAATCAATTCCTAAAACCAAGTTCTTTTTAGGTTTTGTTTTGTAGATCAATATGCTAACTAAAGCTATGCTTTGGATAAAAAGATCTTAAAGAAACAGCATTTAAACTATCATTATTTGCATGTTGTTCCAAATAGTT
>NC_133384.1:6356600-6407132 GCF_049309525.1 Garra rufa | reverse complement strand
TATTTTAGTGTAAAATTTACTGAATAGCTAAGGAGTAAAGTGCATATACTTTAGCAATAATTATATGTAGCAAAATCAAATTCCAATCTATTGCAGCTCATGCAATGCTAATCTGCATTAGATGGGATTTGCAATAAAGAACCCCACAGTCCATTTCATGACTTCACGTTCAATATTATGAGCAAAGTCACAATTTAGATCAAGAAAGCCAAAATGGCTTTCATCCAATAACCTGTAAAAACCCTGTAGTTGTCTTATATCACTTTTCAACCTGAAAATGTATTTTATAAGAATTCTACAGCTCAAACTGGGCATCATACAAAAGATCTGACATACAAAATTGCTATGTGCCATATAATAAACACTCTGTCTCTAGGGCAACAATCTACTTTTCTGACGTAATATCATGCTTCATACATTTACTACAGGCTGTAAAACATCATGGATGAAAATTGAGACAGTAATGTATTGTACAGGATAATTAAAATAGCTCCATAAAGGCCTTTCGCACGAGTGCGACGCGAAAACGCAAGGCGAATCACAGACGAACGGTGCTTTCACACCGAACGCGAACTGATAATTCAGTGGAGAATTAATAGAAATTATTAAGAACATGTGAGAATAACCATCTGTTCTCAGATGCAATAACAAGATAACAAGCAACTCATCTCTCATGGAATACTCTTCTTATGTGTTCGTTTACACCACCACTCTCGTCCAGCTTCTCCAGGCATGGATGTAATGCTCACATCTTATTGGACAGCCGTGCTTTGCGAAACTAAAAAGATTCTTCAGACTGGTTGTTAAAAAAACATTTGCTTTTTCGGTGCACGAATGTTCGCGGTCTATGTGGATGTGCTCATTCGAATCCGTGGTTTTATTCCTGCGCTTCATTGCGTGCAATATTCGTTTTGCTTTTTTGTGCTCAATGTGGAAAGGCCTTAAGTTCCTAACTTTTAGTTTTTAGAGTGCGTGTCTTTTTCAAGTCTTTTTCAAGCATTACGACGCAATCAAAAATTATTTAAAATTCAATGTGCCACCCTTGACTTTTTAACGCTTGTTACAACTTTCATTATTTGAATTATTATTTTTTTTTTAAAACAAGCAGAGGAATGAGGATTTCATTTTATTTGAGCATGATGGACCACACGGAATGCATCAAACAAACCATCAAAACTGAGGACCAACAACTGCAAGAGACAGGACCAAAATCGGGTTTAGAAAATCTTAGGCATCTCTGGCCAATTACCTTGTTAATTACAATCCATTGTTGACGGCTTCAAAAGCAGATCTGCTCCCTGATTATACAGAGTATTTGTCTTCCGACGCAAAGCCTTAATCGGTAATATGACCTGCAGCTGCACAAGCTTCATGAAAGATTTTCAGCTGTCATTCTCAGACTATGTAGTCTGCATGCATCTGGGAAAAAGAGGATGTACGCTGTGATGTCTCCTGAATCTAAACCCAGTTAAACTCCTGCTCCTGTTCATTAACATTAAAGGTTACATGCAGAAATGTCATGACTCTCTCATTGGAATGAGAATGAAGTGCTCAAACACTGGCTAAATCTTAGAATCTGTCACCTGTGAGAAGCTGGACTGTTGTTTTACTGTCAAACCAAAGATTGCTTGAGACTATGACAACCTTTTTAATAGGGCTTGCTAAGGCAAGCATTACTATTGCTATTACTTTTATTTAAATAAATCCCCAACCATGAGTATTAAACTTTGGTGTATGAATGATATCTCAATCATGTGGCTTATAGAGCAGAGTTGAGCTACTATTTTTAGTAGAGATCAGACTTTCGTCACGATTTTCACCAATGCAGATAAAGGAGTGAAACATCCCATCCCATCCCATTGACTTACACTGAAGGACCCCTCGTCTGGGAATTTTTGTCAACCCTGATTACAACTAAGGGATTACTTTGTTTGCTAGATAAGTCTCTGAACCTTATATAGTGACTAGAATAGCATCAACACTTTTGACTTGGACCTAGGGTTTCAGCTAAATCTCATGGTGCCTGGGAGAACATTTGGGACCTCTCTTTTTACACCACAGAGCAGGAGTCTCCAAACTCAGTCCTGGAGGGCCGGTGTCCTGCAGAGTTTAGCTATAACTTGCCTCTACTCACCTGCCTGGAAGTTTCTAGCATGCCTAGTAAGTCATTGATTAGCTGGTTCAGGTGTGTACTCTGCAGGACACCAGCCCTCCAGGACCGAGTTTGGAGACCCCTGCTATAGAGGAGTGTTTCCCAACCTTGCTCCTGGAGGCACATCAGTAGTACACATTTTAGATGTTTTCCTCATTTGACCCATCTATTTCAGGACTTGGAGTTTCTACTAACAAGCTAATGGCATGAATAATTAAAAAAATGTTGGTTTTGTGTGCCTCCAGGAAAAGGGTTGGGGAACACAGCTAAAGTGGGGATAAGAGGACTTTAGTTAGGCCTTTATTATCACAAGGTCTGGGACAATGTGCCAGGTTGCTCTGCTCTCACAACGGACCTACTTGAGCCAGTAGAAAACCACCAATTACAGTTTGAATATGTTATAACTGCACAGCAACACCATGAAAATCACCTACAGCATCTTGTCACAATGTCAGTGACTATTTAGTAAGAATATGTACAAACAAACAAAAAATTTAGTTAATATTTTAAACCTAGTGGATGTTTTTCTTAAAGGATTAGTTGACTTCCAGAATAAAAAAAAAACTGATTATTTACTTACCCCCATGGCATCCAAGATAATCATGTCCTTTGTTTCTTTAGTCGAAACAAAATTAAAGGTATTTGGGTAAAACATTCCAGGATTTTTCTCCATATAGTGGACTTCAATGGTGGCCAATGGGTTGAAGGTCTAAAATTGCCATTTCAATGCAGCTTCAAAGGGCTCCATACAATAGGGCTCCAGCCAAGGAATAAGGGTCTTATCTAGACACAATCTGTCATTTTCTAAAAAATTTAAATGTATATACTTTTTAAACCACAAATACACATCTTGCACTAGCTCTGCAATGCGCATTGCATAATCATGTTGGGAAGGTCACCCACGTTTAGTTCTTTGTCTGTGTACTCCGGTTCAAAAAGGTAGGGTACAGTGAAAAAAAATCCATCTTATTTTCTCCTCCAACTTTTTTTGTCTTCGTCTTATTTTTTGGTAAAGGCCATTTGACTTTTGACATTTGCTTTGTAAACACTGGGTCGGTACTTCTGCATCCATCAAGGAGTACGCAAACATTTTTTGGAAAATGGCCGATCATTGCGCTAAATAAGTCATTTATTCCTTGGCTGGGATCGTGAAGAGCCCTTTGAAGCTGCATTGAAACTGCAATTTGGACCTTGGTTGGCCACCATTGAAGTCCACTATTTGGAGAAAAATCCTAGAATGTTTTCCTCAAAAACCTTCATTTCTTTTCGACTGAAGAAAGAAAGGCACAACCATCTTGGATGACATAGGGGTAAGTAAATTATCAGGAATTTTTTATTCTGAAAGTGAAGTAATCCTTTAAAGATCTATGAAAAAATAAGCTCTTTGTGCACGAATTTTCAATTCTAACTAGATCCTTTATTTTTAAAAGTGTGCAAGCCTGTTGCCTAAGGAAGCCATCTCAACCCTTCATCTATAGGGTCAGGACTCTCCACTCAGCAGAAGCACCCAACGCTCACATTTAATCAGCAGTGCTTCACATTTCCAATTGAAAGGTGGACCTAAACAAAGCATGAGGAAAATGGGGTCACTGGGCAGGCTCTTAGTGACACCATCAGTAATGTCCAAAGGTCTGTGAAAGAAGAGGCCTGTCGGGAGGACTAGACCTTACACAGGGTCTCATCTGGTGAGTCTAGATAGTTCCAGTCAGAGAGACAATGTTCTTTGCACCCGGCCAGCCCCGCATGTCACTCAAAGACAGGACTATAAACGCCTCACCGCCCCTGACAGGCTGCTCTGAAGTCTGGAGTGCTGACCTCGATGAGAGGTGTCTTCTCCAGGTTCAAATGGAAACCAATGCATAGAAATGGATAGATCCATTAGTGAATGAAGTTCAGAGGTGAATGGGGAATCTCTACTGACATGTTCTTAGGTTCCTGGTGGACATATCGAGGCTATTCCCTGAGCAACCAAAGGTGAGATGGTCAAGTCCATTAAAGCATTACAAATCAGATGAATATTTCAGTATGATGACTTTGAGTCAGATCGGGGGTCACGGAAAGGTTGCACTCTCACCTGTCATAACACAGAGACTTTATTACATGCCTTGGAGGTCAAGTGGTTGGTTTAGAGGTCTGTAAACTCTTACTATGCACACAAAAGGTCAAAATTTCTGGCCTAATGTTCTTATTGTCAATTTGCAGAACGTTGCAATCACCCACACATGCAACACAAAAGGTCAAGAGTGGACTACGGGTAAAGAGTTACATGTTGCTAATACAGATTTATGTAGCAGTTAATTAAAGAGCATGTGTGGGAGCAGGGAATGAGGGTGGGGGAGTGTTGTTTCTAGCCTAAACTTTGAAAGAATGTTATGAAGGTATGAAAATCCAAGGACTTTCAGAGGTGAAGCCATGGCTATCAAACATAATTCATAGTCTTGTCTAATTTGTTCTAGAGTGATAAAAAGCCTTTGATTATGCTGTGCAGAGATTAAGAAGCTCACAGACGCATAGCTAACCGAGCTAGCGCTCAGCACAGTGCAGTTACGCATATCTTGTATAACTTCCTTCTGAAAAGCCTTTTCTTCCCAAGGCGAATTTTGCACGATTATATAAACATAAGTACACAGATTTGATACCAATAAGCAGAGAACATTTTAAAAGTAAGCAAAAGGTTAATCAGATTGATTTTAAAAGCCTAAACACAAGCCTTGTCTCTGTTCCACAGGAAGCTAACATTGTACACATGCACTAGCTGTCCAGTCTTGTTAAATTCATATCATCGTCAGTGTAGTATTGCAGGACAGCTGTGGATAGACAGGTGGAGATGAGGTGAGTGTGCTGTTGAGACGCTCCAATACACCCACCTGAGAGCTAAGAGAGAAGAGACAGAGATACAGCATCCACAACCGCTACTACCATGATTTGTTACCAACTACTATGTCAGAATGACCCAGTGAACGTGAGTGCATAAAGCTCTCATAGAGTGCTTGAAATGAATGCTCAGGTGGAAACATGATATGTATTTAACATTTAATCAAATACTTTTTATCTTAAGTGTACTAGATGTTGATCCATGCAACCTGCAACTAATTGCAGTTTAAAGCCAAAAGTATACTTAAGTTTTGACTTGAATCCTTCGCATACAGTACAGCCAATCGCACGGTCTTTCAATGTATACTCCAATTGATAACATATGCAAACACGGACACTTGAAAAAGCGAACTTGAATGTTTTTCCTTGTTCAGTGTCTGCACGGTTTCTCTTTCGAGAAACTTGTACTGTGGCCACAAGAGGACACAGTGTCTCGTTCCCTTCTCAGAGAACCATGGTTACATGCGTAACCAGAGACGTTCCCTTTTGAGGGAACCCAAACTGCGTCTTCTAGCGGCCACAAAAGGACAGTGTCTCATTCCCTTCTCAGAGAACTATTGTTACATGCATAACCCGAGACGTTACCTTTTGAGGGAACTTGAATTGCATCTTCTAGTGGCTGCAAGAGGACACAGCGTCTTGTTCTCTTGTCAGAGAACCATGGTTACATGCGTAACCTGAGACGTTCCCTTTTGAAGGAACTCGAACTGCGTCTTCTAGCGGCCGCAGGAGGACATAAAGACTTGTTCCCTTTTTGGAGAACAATGAGTATCCCCTGAGACGTTCCCTTTTGAGGCAACTCAAACTGCATCCGCATGTCTCTTTCCCTTCTCAGGGAACTATGATTACATGTGTAACCGGAGATGTTCGCTCAAAAAGTTATTGATAAAAATGGCGTATTTAAAGTAGAGTTGCATGTATACCCTTACATAAGCGCTTTTCAACACAGATGTCTGTTGTTGCATCTCCAGTAGTTTATCGTTGTGGTCTCATCACTTTGTTTTTCAACTGAAACAGCATGCCTGGGCAGTGCCACCTTGTGAACAAATTTATCGCAAAAACCTCAAGGTGCATGTGTGAGCCAAGCGTGCATTTGAAATTTTCTTCGCACACTTTACGCAACCCAAGCGTACATGTAAAAACCGACATATACTTCAGGCTTAAGTGCACAATTATAATTTCAGTAATTTCCACTCATAGCTTTGCTCAAATGAGTGATACAGGTGTAATGTTTCCTTGTTTCTGGTTTACATTTAATTTCCTTTTACTTTTTGCTTTTGCTATACGTTTGCCAAATTGTAAAGAGTAGTTTTAAGTTGGTTGGTATACTAAGATGTTCAAGGTGTTTGCTTAGCAGCCAAAAAGTCCAGCCATTCAGACATGTAATAAATACATATGACTACACTTTTAATCTCTACACCCAACAAAGTCAGCAATAGTAGTAGTGATGCTTGCTAAGATTTTTCCATTTTGTAGGTTACCCCTATTTAGGATTAAACCTTCTACTTTTTCAATTCAAATCCTAAGTCTTGAACCTTTTAACTACCAACCGATATTGTACCAGCAGCAAAATTCAAGGACAAGGTGGCCAGAAGAAATGGCGAAAGGGAAGAGATAACCGGAAAGTGGTGCGGCCCGTCTCAGGACCCCCATTATGTGTGTGATGGTGTGAGCACTAACTCTCCACAGCTCAGATAACAGCCTGTGAATTCCTGATGACTGATGCTTCCCCACCTGCCACTTCACATGCAGTCGTGGCGAAAATGTGTCGAGCTTATCAGAGAGACGAGCGGAGAGGGCAGTGGACACTGTGACGGCTCAGCAGTCACTGCCAAGCCGCTATAGGGAGACACGTCGTCTAATGTGAGGCAGATGTCTGGTTTAATTACCTGAGGGAAAAAAAAAATGTGTATCAGCATCACCTGATATAAAGAATACCAGCCTCAATTATCCTTAAGTAGCCAAACTTCCGATTATCAGAATAAAGACGGGTGTTTAAGGATGTATTTATTTGAAATAACTGAATGACAGATATAAAATCCAAAATGTCAGAAATCCAAATAATAAGTACAGTTTTTTTTTTAAGGAACAACTCAAACAATCTGGAATATGTAGTGCAGCTTCATGGACATCTAATTTACTTGCTACTTAGTCACTCAAACATTCAGGCTGGCAGAAACCTGTACACCTTATCTCTTAGATGTTGCATAGAGCCAGCCAATTAGACTAGAACTGAAATTTACAGCCTGCTTGCAATTTCGTCTGCGATATCCATTCTAAGGAGATGTGGTCATTTTCTTGTCAGAATGTCAGTCAATCAAAACTATTTTTTTCTATGAACCATGCTAAGTTCACTACAAAAGGGCAATCTTCTATTTTTCTGCTGATTTGGTTTTCTGAAAATGTTGTTTATTGCATTTGTATTGTCAACTAAAATTCTTTGAGATCATTCTTCAAATGAAATTGATGTGTTTACTTCCAAATGTATCCCAGCACATTTATAGTTGTGCATAATGCATCCAGCCTAATGCTGCGGACTCATTACGGAGGACAAACCCCTTCCAAGACTATCACACTGAGGTTCCTCACACACCCTTAGTAAGTACATGCCTGAAGACAGCACCCATTGCAGTGTGGGCTAATTAGAAAGCTTTCTTTAATGGGGTTAGTACAGCTGCCACTATGATGAAGATACCCATGGTGCTCAGTACAGTAGTTTAATGGGCTCTGACTGGGGAACTGCTGGCGGATTAAAGCTTTGTGTGGCATTAGAGAGGGACTGTGTTCTCGAGGGTTGCACTCTATATGTTAATCATAATAAGGTTGTCAAGGATTGTTTCGCATTCAAGGAGATACAGGATTCAAAGCTTAATGAAGGCATTAAATGAATGCTTTGCTTTTTGACTTTTCAAAATAACTGTTCTGCTTTTGTTGATGACTTTTCTCAGAGGCAAATCAAGAAAGCTGAACAATCACCATGTAGAGGTCTACTAAACAAACAAAATCTCCCAAATCAACTTTGGATACACTGGTGAAGAAAATTTCTTTAGCTTTCTAAATTTGACATAGAATCATGAAAGGTATTTGCCCATGCAGAAGTCGCCAGTTCAATAAAACAGGTGTGTTGTGGTTTACTGCCCCAAGTCTATGGACTTTAACAACTGACTTTATTGTTTTTCAGATAAAATCTGTGTCTAACACTTTGGAGTTATTGGTTTATTAGCCACAATATTAAAGGATTACAAATTCCTGATAATTTACTCACCCAGTTTCATCCAAGATGTTCATGTCTTTCTTTCTTCAGTTGAAAAGAAATTAAGATTTTTGATGAAAACATTCCAGGATTTTTTAGTTGACGTCAATGGTGATCAACAGGTTGAAGGTCCAGATTGCAGTTTCAATGCAGCTTAAAAGGGCTCTACATGATCCCAGTTGAGGAATAAGGGTCTTATCAAGCAAAACAATCTGTCATATATATATATATATATATATATTAAAAAAAAAAAAAGTATACTTTTTTTTACCACAAATGCTCGTCTTGAACTAGCTCAACCTCATGCATTACGTAAAAGTTAATGCATGGCGTAGACGGAAGTATCAACCCAGTGTTTACATAGCAAACGTGCCAAGAAAGACAAACAACCTTTACTAGAAAAAGGTAAAACAACAATGTTGGATGATTCTGAAATTGGAGGAGAAAAGGAGATGGAGTTTTTTGCCCTACTTTACCTTTTTGAACAAGTACACAGACGAATAACGCGTGACCTTTCCAACTTGATTACGCAACATGTGAAAATACGCATCGCAGAGCTAGTGCAAGATGAGCATTTGTGGTTAAAGTATTGACATTTGCATTTTCAGAAATTGACCTATCATTTTGCTAGACAAGACCCTTATTCCTCAACTGGGAATGCAATTTGGACCTTCAACCCATTGATCCCTATTGAAGTCCACTATATGGAGAAATAACAGTTGAATAAAGAAAGACATGAACATCTTGGATGACATGGGGGTGAGTAAATGATCAGGAAATTTCAAATAATCCTTAAAAGTTTGAAAAGTGGGTTTTTGCAGTAATGTCATAAAATAACCATTTTTGGTTTCCCAAAGAACCTTTCAGCAGAACCGTTTTTTGTTTCTTAGTGTGAAAAACATTATAGTAGAAAAAATTCTTTAAACTAATAAAGAACTTTAAAGCTTCCATGGATGTCAAAGTTTCTTCATGAAACCATTAATATCTATAACAAACTTATTTTTAAGAGTTTAGCATCACCCAGGGCTGCATTTTCCAAAAGCATCGTAAGAGTAAGCAGATCACAGAAACAACTGGCACCAGTGGTCTCTATGATCTACTCAAGCATACAGTTGCTTTTGGAGAACACACCCCTGATCAGCAAATCTCACACTGAATACAAAAGCAAAAAGCAATACATGTTTAATCTTCCCACAAAATCAAAGAGAACAAAACATTAAAAATACAAAGTCATCTCAAAGACACAAACTATAAAAAAAAAAAAAAAAAAAATCACAAAAACCAAGTGGGGAAAAAAAAAAGTAAGAAAGAAACTAAGAGGCAAAAAGGTAGGAGGAAAAAAAAAAATCTTGCGCCTGATAAATTCAGGGAGTGGTGAGGGAGGAAATCGCTTCCGCCAGTCATGCTTGACCGTGCTCCTTGGAAAGTACTTCCCCCCATGCGTCGGGTCATGTGCTGAATAGAAATGAAGCCGCACTTCACCACTCCACTCATCCCCGTAATAGACTCTCTCTTGTGGTGACGGCCCTCTAATGAGTTCACTTTCCGCTATTAGGCTGGTTACGACTGCTAGCGCCGCGCTAACCCCTACAGGCTACACCACCTCACGTCCCACATTTACAGGCCTCTCTACAGTAATGTGGTTTCAAATTATGCACTGTTATGTCATATTATATTGTCTGTACATTGCTATTAAAAGAGTATTATCGTATGCTGATTTCGATTTGTAGATACGATTGTGGGTCCCAGGGGAATTAGAGGCCTTGAGTAGAGGCAGTGAGGGGAATGCTAAAGTACTCGCACACCCGGCATTATGGGTATGAATTGCCACAGTGTTCTCGGTTTGTTATGATGCCGGCGAACGCCTGGGGCCGGTCGCATGTAAAGCTTTACAAACATTCCTCATGAAAAATGAAAATCTCTAAGTAGGTCCATACTGTATAATGCATGCCGGGGCGGCTTCATGGAGATTTATGACGCTGCCGTGGCCGTCCAAGGGCGGAACCCTGGGGTGAGGGGGAGTGATCCGGTCGCTGAGGGCAAGAGTTGAGTAGTTTGGTTGGCTCTGCTTTGTCTCAGCGGGTATGAGGAAGGGGATTTCATGCGCTTTAATCCTCCAGTTTACAAGACAGGCAGTTTATAGGGACATTGTGAATGGCTGTTTCCCTCCATTTAGCCAGCACTCCGCACTCATTCCAGTTAGTTTAACGCTACCTCGGCTCCAAGAAGAAGGATTACACTCGGGTTCATGTCGCTCTGAGAGAAGCTGCCCGGGTTCTTGCAGTGGGCGAGTAAGTGTTTGTTTGTGTGCCATTCGGCAGACTACATGCACCACGACTTCCATTTTAATTTGCAACAATGAGGAGATGGATGGATGTGGCTGGGCTCCGGAGCTTGACCTTATGCGCCCGTGTTTCCACTGAGATTGTGAAAGCCGCGACAGATGGAGGTCACGGCTAATGACGTAAAGTTATCGAAAAGGAATTGTGTAGGTTAAACATGTAAGGGATACGTATACATTTTCATGGCTTTAGCACACCTAGACCAAAATTCATTACCATGTGTAGGAAAAATGTATTAAAAATTTGACCTTTCTATATTTTGGTACCTGGCCTAATGCCATAATAACTCATGTTAAATTTGTAAGTGCGAGCGAGAGTGCGTAAGCCTGGGAGGTAAAGGCCACATTGCCATTTCAGAGCAAACTCACACACACACAGACTCACATACACCACTAAATGCGTGTCTTTTATGTGCGGTAAGGCATGCAGAGGCAGCCATTTAAAATTCATTGTCAGCAAACATCAGAGGATAATGAATTTGCTGCGTGAACGATTCGTGAGCGGGCTTTTTTTTGGGTCGGAGAACTAGACCCTGAACAAGTTATTAGCCAGCTATGAGATCTTACATTAAGACTGATGGTGCAGCAGTGCAACAGGAAGAACGACCGCGGAGGAAAGTTTTCAAGGCCTTTTGAGCCATGGCCAAAACTCCTCAGGTGGCAGTTTGTTCATGTTGTGCCAAAGGACACAGGTTAAATCGAGAACAATGCTCAAAGTGAGCAAGTGGATGTCATTTTCTCCTTTAACATCATAACATTCAAAAAACCACAATAGAAATGGGTAAGTTCATCTGGGGGCTTTTGTGAATGTCTTTCCTAATTAAGTTTCCCATCACAACATATGAGGTCCCCTACCAGCACACAGAGAGAAGGAATGGAAAAAAAATCCAATTCCATCACTGAAAAGCGTAACAATGGCTGCAGTGGCCGGCGCCAGACAAAGGCGAAATGAATTCATACTAGCTGAAGCGCAAAGACATTCTTTAACTTCCTATTATACTACACCTACGATATGTTGTGATCTCGTTCTTGACAGAACAGTCCATTCCACTCGGGTTTAGATTCAGACGCAGAGCCGGCAATAATCACAAGAGATTGGTATGATAGCTCTACAATGCGTTCACTACAGCTAGCAAAATCTATACATGATGGAAAATAAATAAGTATACTGAGACGTGAATGGACGTATGCACAAACCCTGCCTAAATTCTACAGGTTATGTAGTCAAAGGTAGCAGAGGAGGCGGCCATTAGGTCATCATACCAGAGGTCTTCAACCCTTTTCCTGGGGACCCACTATCCTGAAGAGTTTAGCCACAACTCTAATCAAACACACCTTAAGCAGCCAATCAAGCTCTTTAAGACTGCTTGAAAATTGTAGGCAGGTGTGCTAAAACAGGTTGAAAATAAACTTTGGGTTCAAGACCTCTGCGTTATACTACGCCTTCTATCCTGAAAGACTTGCATAGGTAAAATGTCATGGCTAGACATCAGGGTTTCATATTTTGGAACCATTCTTTGGCCAATTTTGATAATCTCAAAATGGTCAATTGTTGGCCTGGTTGATATATCAGTCATGTGCCTCACCTATCAGTCTGGAGAACAATACCCCAAACCCTTTGTGGTACTAGAGCAAGAGGGGACCTCATCAGCGGTAGAAGAGATAAGTGTGAATGGAAGCAGTGCACACTGGGTAATGCCTTTGCCAAATGTCTGCTTGATGTAATTAATCAGAGTTATTGTTTCATGCCCGTTGTACCATCTTCCCTCCTCACCATCGTAATTATTATTGTGTTGCTCCCAGTGATGTTTTCGGGAGCCATAATTCAGCAACAAATGTCTGTCAGAGATATGTCTTCATAAGCCTTGACGTGTTGGTATGAGTGACAGAATGTCTTATACAACAGGAACCAAACCTCTAGATTTATACAATGTGTGTATATGTGAAAGTATGTGGCCGATGGACAGAAAGAGAAGAGCAGTGCGTTCTGGGTAATAACTAGGGCCTACAGGTATGTCTTCAACATGTCAAATTCACCAGATAAGAGGCAGTTCAGACAATGCCAGAAGTTTCTGACTTGTTGAAACTTCCGGAGAGATGTCTGTTTTCCGTAACCAACAGAAAGAGCTTATTTTAGAAAGAACGGCTGTAACCGCTCATAGAAAAATAGTGGATTATTAGTGTTTGGTACAAACACAAGCATGCTTGATTAACAGAGATGAAGAACAGAAAAGTAGGTTGAGATTCCATGTAGCAGTGTGCACTTTTGTGTGCCTAACATATGTACAATTAAGGTTAAAAGTCTGCATCCCCCTTTTAGGGATCATGCAAAATGCATATTGTTTATTCAGTACTGACCTAGACACATAAAAGACGTTTACATATAGTCCACAAGAGATAGATGAATTTATAAAAATGACCCCGTTTAAAAGTTTACATCCCCTTGATTTTTAATACTGTGTTCTCTGTGATGTTTTTTTTTTTCTTGTTTTTCCCTGAACAGTTAAACTTCAGGTCCCACTAATTCTTTGGATTTACAGCATTTTTGTGTATTTGAACCCTATCCAACAGATGTAAAAAAAAATATTTTGCCAAAATATTTTTATTTATTTTGTACTGACCTTCAGAGGCTACAGAGGATAGCTACATGTTTTCCAGAAGACAAAATAAGTTAAATTTACCCTGATCTTCAAATTCAAAAAGTTTTCACCCCCAGGCCCTTAACGGACGGTTTTTCATTCTGAAGGAAGCGTTTATGTGAAATATCTTACCCAATTCATCAAGACAAGAAAAGCAAAGGTTATGGTCCCACAAGACCCCATTCGCTATCCCTAGTGAAAAAAAACCTTTATCTTACACTAAAAAAAAAAAAAAACAATACCAATTTGATTAAATACAAACGAGGAAAAAAAATGTAGTCTGGCCTACCTTAAGACCCTGGTAGTTTGAAGTTTTGGTTGATCCACAATCCAAACTTTAAGAAATCATTTAAACAGGATCTTTTTGACCCTGCATAGACAGCAATGTAATTTGAACATTCAAGACCCAAAAAGGTAGTAAGGATATTGTTAAAATGGTCCATGTGACATCAGTGGTTTAACCGTAATGTTATAAAGCTATGAGAATAATTTGTGCACATTTTTTTATTTAACAATTTCTACTCTTCTGTGTCAGTTTCCAACATGCACTCACAAGAGTACAAAGATGCATTTAACCATTTCAACAACATCATTACTACCTTTCTGGGCCTTGAATGCGTCAGTTACGTTGCTGTCTGTGCAGGGTCAGAAAGCTCTCAGATTTTATCAACATATCTTAATTTACTTAGAAGATGAACAAAGGTCTCACGGGTTGAGGGTGAGTAATTTATGACACCATTTTAATTTGTTGGAGAACTAACCCCTTTAAGAAGCTCTGTGAGGACACCAGAGTCTAAAACTCAACATATTCTGGTCTTTTCAGTAAGAAACTAGCCATCTACCAAATACAACAAAAAGTCAGAAGAAAACCCAAGTCTTGCTGGGACCTCGTATGAGTTCTTGAAAAGCGTGATCTTGATGTGTGTGTGTATAGGCTAGCCTGGGGTGTGTGGACTTGACGTGAGACAGTGATGGAGGTTGGACGCTAGTACTGAAGGTCAGAGAGTGCTTCCAGGAGGGGCATCGGGATAGTGCTAGGAAAACAACAACAGAAAGACCTGGAGGGCAGTGTGAGGGACACAAGAGAAATGTGTGTGTATGTGTGTGCGCACGTGGGTATATACGTCAAGTGCTGTGTATATGTTAAGGGCGATCTAATATGAAATGACAATAGGAAGGTAATGCGGAGGGTATTAGAAGTCCAAGGACACAATGGTTCTTGCACCAGTCAAAGGTACTTAATGTAATATAAACAAAAATTGCAATCAAAGAATCTCAAAATAAATCTAAAATTTGACCACTGAAATATTAAATTATTTGTATTTTTATTTTTGGTGAACATTGTATAATGTAGTGAAGGCTTCAAATCAGTTGTTGAAAGCCTGGCAAATTGAACAACCTCACTAGACCTGGTCATAAATTTTACAGAAACTTTTACACTTATTTGTGCTGTATACATCCAGGGGGTGAGCAATATCTTTGGACAGCTAACGCTACAAATGCAAACGCAGCCACTGTCTCCTGCAGACTCCTGTTCCAAATCTACTTGTCTGATCCTGACAAGGAACCATTGTCCCAAAGGGAGGTGCGGCCTGACTATAATGCACGGTGACATCCACGAACATAGAGGAACCTAAAAACAATGAGAGAGATGGTACACTTCCTTTCCCAAAACTTTCATGAACAAAATTGAAAACTTAAAAATAGATTTGTACATTTCAGTGAATGCTTGCTTGGTGCAATCACAAAGCCAGACCACTGCTATGCGGTTACTAAAGTGTTCTGGGTGTCTGTTTACTGGCCCAAGTCACAATTAAGAGTTCATAAACAAGTGTCTATAATATTCTAGTCCTCAAATGGTTGAGACTTTCTGATGATTATATAAAATGCCTACCCTGGAAATCCAGAGGTCTCGCGAGAGCACAATTTGAATTGTCTCTGCAAGACACTCTGGCATCGAGCAATGATGCAGGTTACTGCAATACGTAAGCAATTGTGGGAACCAATCAAATCGATGTATCTGATGTAGGCGGGCCAGAGGCGAGCTAAACTGATGATGACAGCACTGCGACGTCCGAATCATATAGTAAACTTTGAAAGATCGCTGTCACTACAGATGAACAACAAGTTGTTTGAAACGGCTTTGGCCGCTACAATGAACGAGTTAGACTTGGCTTTCCATATAAAAGAGGAACAGAAAACCGAAAACTCGAATCGTTCCTCTGCAAGAAGGACGTTTTTGCTGTTTTGCCGACTGGATACGGCAAGAGTTTAATCTATCAGTTCACGAGTACACGCTTACATATAATTAGCCGGAGAATAGTAGTGCATGTTTGGCGTGCTGTCTGGTGAAGGGCTCCGAGCTCGGGAGTGGCCCGAACCCAGAGTACGTTACCCCCCAATAGGAGTAGTGAGAACTCGGAGTGATGAGATGGGGTGGTGGAGGTTTACTGATAAACCATCGAGTGAATTGAGGTGAGTCAGCTGTATTTAAACCTATGGCGCTGATTGACTTGTGATGTTTACGCTAAGCATCTGACGCGCTTCTCCCGAACTTTGTTAATGAAACATCATTTAGCTCTGTTGGTAGCTAAGCGTGTATTGTTGTGATTGGTCGTGGCGTTATCCAATTGCATGCAGTTAAGAGTTTCAAATGCATGCTTGGTGCCGCCCCTCGAGTTAGGCAGTTTTCATTGCTCGATCCCAGACCCATAATCTTAATAGATTAGGGTCTGGATTTTTCCAGGCTATAAAATGCCTAGTACTGCCATGATGGCGCAGGCTGATGGGTTGTTAATATAACTGATGATATCACAGGGTTATACAACTTGGCACAAGCTGATTGGTTCATGTTGTGTACGCAACCAATGAGCTTGCAGCCATTTAAATGGCTGGTAGGATTCACAGCATGCTTTCAGAGTTCCTCTGAAACGCTCCACCTTCCCCAGCTCCACCTGTATAGATCTGCTACGGGTTATTTTATGCTATTTGTGCAGCAGCAGTATGTCTTAAATACTTACAACACCATATTGCCATATGCTCTGGCAGTAGTAAGTTCTGTACTTACTTGCAGCAGCAATAATCTACAACTACAGCAATAACCAACAGCAGCAGCAATATCCATTACCATGCTAAACTCTTCCGAGAGTTGTCACGACAGAACTTCCACCAAGTTCATGAAAAGTAATAACATACCTCTTGTTATCACATGAGCATAACAAACAATGCAAACTATGTTACACACCAAAGATTCCTGCCACTAATGAGTGAATGAGGTAAAGATGATTTTTTTTTTTTTTGAACGTCAACATAAGTAAACTAAGATTCAACACCTGGCAGGAAATGTTAGTTTCATGTCTGTGAAGTGAGACATATATACACCTTTAATTCGATGTGGTAAAACTCTGGAAAGTAAAAGAAACAATTTTATGATTTCCAATCATGCGGAACTCAATAAAAACAATGTTTAGTTGCGTGTCTTAAACATTTTGAATAAGAAATCAGCCTTTCAAACGCAACACCTGCCTCCTTCAACAGTTCCACAAATGACTGCAAATATCGATGTGTCTTTGTTGTGTTATGATTACCCTCTTTAATCTGATGGGGTTTTGAAAAAGGTCTCCTCATCTCCAGCGCTCTGATTTGAGGAATTGGCCGCCTCCAACTGTGTGCTGGCTTGTAAGGCTCATTTGAGCCGAAGCAATAAGAGTCGTAATCAGAGCTGGAATAACACCGAATTTGGGGCTGAGATGTGAGGTTAATTTTGCCAGTGCCACTTGAAAGTCAGCAGGCTCCTTCTTAATTAATCTAGCATGACTTCCAGCCTCAGCGAGCAAATCCTCCCAGCCACGTGTCGACAAGCCTCACACGCTCGAGAATCAAGCCAGAGCCGGGAGAGGGCACAACGGGGAGGCGTGAATTACCACAACTGGACCACTCACGTCTGTGCTATTCCTGACATTTTCTCACTATTCCACTTTGAGTGGAAAAACAAGACTTCTATGGGAAATACTAACAAGAGTTCAATGGCAAAGTATGTTTAGTATAGCATATGGTATTTTTATTTTTATTTTTCAGTCTTGTATAATTGTTGCTTGTCAGATTGCACAATATAACCCTGGTGAGCTCTTATATGAAAGTCAAGGCAGAGTGTGCGACATCAATTTTTTTTGTCAGATTGTAGAATATACTGTTAGCAGACTTAGTCACGACTGACAGCGTTGACTATGCATTTTACAACATCAAACCGAGCCACATTGTGGCATCCGTGTGCCAAAGTAAGAAGAAATATCTCATCATTTAGAGCAAACACTAGGTAATTTTGATAGAACGAACATAACGTTAGGAGAATTGCAATTGTTTCAATTACCAACCTCCTATTGGCTCTTCATTACATGGCTATCAAAATTCTGACTATGCAAGAAATTTGTTGGAGGCATAGAAAGTCACATTTAGAATGATGCATTTTCAAAAAGTCTTCTTTGTGTTACGAAAGAAGTCACACAAGTTGAGGTTTTCCATTTTTACCCATTTTTAATTTATGATCCTCTAAATTTGCCTCAAACAGCAAATAAAATCTATGCAACTAGATATATTCAGTATGTGTGCATGAGGATTAACATGCGAAAATCCTATAACACTTCCACACACGTTAACAGTCAATCCCATCAGCCAGCACAGCCCGGCTTGCCAAACAGGTGCGGCATTATAACAATCTGTGAACCGCAACATCTTTGTTGGCCTGAAATGTGATTTAATACTCACGCATAGGCGCACACACACAGCCGATCTCTTGCCAAACCAGCCCCTTCAGGAAGAGCAACAGTGTCAATGTCAGAGCTTCATTCTGGTGTCTGTAATGGGCGGGCGGCTTGCTGACACTGCCATGATCACACTGTGCGACGGTGACCTGGAAAGGCATAGAGGACAGCAAAGAGGGAGGGAGAGAGGGCCCTTCACAAGACACCACTGCCCTGATTCAACCTCACGGCCTCGTCGACTCACCAGCATTCATTAGGATAAATACTAGCTTGGACACAGCAGCGGAAAACACCTGGTAATGATAAGGGGACCCATCTAAGGAGTACTCTGGGGTTTTGTATCAAAACACAGAAAGATGCCTCACTGTCAACCATCTATAGGTATATACGGTTGAGGTCAAAAGTTTGCATCCCCGTTTCAGAATTTGCAAAATATTAACTATTTTACCTAAATAAGAGGGATCGTGCAAAATGCAGGTTGTTGTTGTTGTTTATTTAGTACTGACATGAATAAGATATTTCACATAAAAGAGGTTTACATATAGTCCACAAGAGAAAATAATAGTTAGAAGGAAAAATCCTTCAGTTCCCACAAATTCTTTGGTTTTCCAGCATTTTTGCGTATTTGAACCCTTTCCAACAACGACTGTATGATTTTGAGATCCATCTTTTCACACTGTGGACAACTGAGGGACTCATATGCAATTATTACAAAAGGTTCAAATGCTCACTGATGTTCCAGAAAGAAAAGCCATGTATTAGGATCCAGGTGAGAACTTTTTGAATTTGAAGATCAGGTTACATTTAACTTTTGTATTCGGGGAAACATGAAACTATCTTCTGTAGCCTCTAAAGGGCAGTACTAAATAAAAATAATAATAATAATAATGATATTTAGGCAAAATAAGAAAAATGTGCACATCTCCATTTTGTTCAAAAGTTTTCACCCCTCCCCCTATATGCAATACATCTTTATGAGTTTCTTATGTCAGTACTAAATAAACAGTAACAAGCATTTTGTATGATCCCTTTTATTTTGCAGATTCTGAAAGGGGGGTGTAAACTTTTCGACCTCAACTGTAGAGAACTTCTGAGGGAGCATCTTTAAAATAATCACTAATTTAAAACACCGTTCATGATGGAAGACTTGCACACTGCTAAACCCATTACAGTATAGTCCGTAGCATGTTTCTAAGTATTCTAAAAAAGCAAAAAGTAACGAAAAAAAGTCATGAGTCTGATCTTAGCATGTTGTTTAACTAGTAATTCTAGCCAAAAACAAAGCACAAACTTAAATACTCATGACCCTGCTGAAAAACAACAACTTAAACCACTCTAAGCTCCCATAAAAAGTATTTATTACTAGTTGTATAACCCCAGTTTTACTACAAATACCATGGTTAAACTATGATTAGTGTAACAAAACCATTGTTAATTTGTGTTTACCATGATTTAGGCTGGTTTAAGTTGGAAGTAGCTGGTTTTAACTGGTCTCCCAGCCTGGCCAGGCTGGTTTCAGCAGGGATAGCAACCATGTTTTTTTTTTTGTTTTTTTTGGTAGTAAAACCATGATTCATTTTCATAAGGGCTGGTTTTTAGTCTTCCAGCATGGTCATAACTGGTTTAGCAGGCTGGTTTTAGAGAAGCTTTGACTGTTTCTTTAGTAGTCAGGCTGGTCTTAAACTACCATGTCCAGCTTAAACCAGCTAAGACTAGCCAGCCAGCGTAGGGTAACACGTTGCTCAGCTACCCTAAACTAAAACCAGCCTAGGCTGGTTGGCTGGTCTTAGCTGGTTTAAGCTGCAAGTAGCTGGTTTTAGCTGGTCTCCCAATCTGACCACCTATGACCAGCCAAAACCAGGCTGGTTGATCAGCTAAAACCAACCAACCAGCTTAGGCTCAAGAGTATGACGTTAGAATGTTGCTAAGCTAATGACTCTACTAAAACCAAAAGCACAAATTAATATGCATGTGACACTGACATTAGCATGTTGCAAAGATAATTGTTGTCTTTAAATAACAATGCATACAGCACTTAGCATACCTATAGGGCCTAATGTTTAGTAACAGCATTCACAATCTGTTTTACTTCCCTGCTTAAGAAAACAGCTTAAACCAGCCTAAGCTGTTTGGCTGGTTTTAGCTGGTCATCCAGACTGGTCTTAGCTGGTCATAGCTGGTCAGCAGGCTGGTTTAGAAGGGTTGGGCGACTTCCTTAGCTGATCAGGCTGGGAGACCAACTAAAAGGCTGTTTTTAACTGTTTTTTTTTTCAGCGGGGTGTTAAAACATAATGCATTTCTAAGTGAAAAAGTATATATCTGAAAAAAAAAAAAAGGAACATTATGTACCAACATCTACCATTTAGAATAGTTCTTGTTAGCAGTTGTTAATAGGACTGTCTATATTTGTGGAAATACAGGTGTGTGCAACACGTTGATATCTACTTGCTTTAAGCCAGACAATAACCTCCTCTAAAAAATAAAGCACAAATGCATTCATGGAATACTATTGTGTTGTCGGTTATCCAAATAGAGCGTTATACAAGCTTTTATCAGATATCAGTAGTAATTCATATCATATTCTTGTCACCACTGCTCCAGGAGTTAATGTGTGGTGTGCGCACCGTCAGTAAAATGAAGATAAATCTCTCCCTTCACTATTGTGTGTCGGGCGTTTCTGTGGCGGGCCTCCTGAGAAACAGCCGCGCTTCCACCATGCAGACGTGCAAAAACTGCCGGGTCTAGCGCAAATGACGGTAATTTAGCTTTTTAGCTCGTTTCTGACCTAGAAACATAATTCATTAGTGGATACCAAACAAATAAATCAGAACTCCGAAAAATGACTTCTAAAAGCCATCAAAAGCAGTGACACAAGCACTAAATCTTCACTCACACTCAGGTGTGACTACATGTGCGAATCAGGTGCTAAATTTGGAATTAGCTGCTCACTGGCTAACAACACATACATCACACTAATGCAGTTCTGTCATCCTCTGCATCCTCTTAATCAGAGCACATCTGTGTTCAGACGCCACGCACGCTTGCCGATAAGGTAAACGGGGATGCCGGTCTGTGCCGGACTGGACTGCACTTTCGCTTATTCTCGTAAACTAAGATTAATATGTTGAACGCATGTTTGAAAGAGTATTTAAGGCTTGGAGTCTAAATGAAACTGTTTATTCCAATCAGTTTCATATTTAATTCTGGTTGTTTATATTTTGTGTCAAACTTCACAACAGGAAAGAATCCAAACTTTCTTAAAATTTAAAAAAAATTTAATACATTTAAAAAAAAGAAGAAGTTATTTATTCCAGGGATGGCTAAACTATTTTCAGCAGTCTCCTTCAGATCCTTCAAAAAAAAACACTTTAATATACAGATTTGCTGCTCAAGAAACTCACGATTCTTTGATGAATATAAAGTTCAAAAGAACAGCGTTTATTTATTTGAAAATAGAAATCTTTACTGGCACTTTAGATCAGTTTAAATAGTTCACCAAAAAAATAAATTACCCCATGATTTACTCACCCTCAAGCCATCCTAGCTGTATATCACTTTCTTCTTTCAGATGACAATCTGAGTTATATTAAAAAAAAAAAATAGTCCTGGCTCTTCAAAGCTTTATAATGGCAGTAAATGGTCGTTGAGATTATACAGTCCAATAAAGTGTATCCATCCATTATAAAAAGTACTCCGCGCGGCTCCAGGGGGTTAATAAAGATCTTCTGAAGCCTTCTGACCTTCTCCACTGCGCTTCCACAACAGTTAGCGGAAGCTAGAGTTTGGGGTTTACAAAAGTTTTAAATATGGATATTTTTCTTACCCAAACACATCAATTCATTTCAAAAAGTCTTTATTAACCCCCAGGGCCATCTGGAGCACTTTTTATGAGGGATGGATGCACTTTATTAGACTCAAGAGCCATTCTTTGCCATTATAAAGCTTGGAAGAGCCAGGAGATTTTTTTTTTTAATATAACTCCAATTGTATCCGTCTGAAAGAAGAAAGTCGTATACACCTAGAATGGCTTGAGGGTGAGTAAATCATGGGGTAATTTTCATTTTTGGGTGAACTATCCCTTTAAAAAAAAAAAAAAAAAACATCTATGCATGCATGGAACATGGAGAGTCAATTGTGGGCCCTGTATATTTGGTGATCATAATGCACTATATTAATAAATTCAGTGTTCTTCTAGACTGGGAAAACGAAAAGTCATTGTTAGTTCTGGGTCACATCAAAGTGGCAGTGCTGCACATTGAATTAGCATTTCACATATTACCGTGTCACCAGATGTCCTCTTTTGTTTTAATGGGAGCACAATTTGTCGACCTCAGATATAATTTCACAGGTATCTGCAACAGAAATGGAAAAAGGTTGGCCCAGTGACTCCAACTTTGTTACAAGCTAATGGAAACATTGCGTTCCATTTTACGGCCGCGGCCACTGTGCATTCAACCTTACTGGTCTCTGAGCGTCCAAGCAGGGAACACAACTAGTTCACACTCACACTCAATCTGTGGATGTGGTTCAGACCCATGGGCATTGTCATGCTGTTATAGTACAGTCACAACGCATGGGCGACCTTGGGCTAGTTAGCATACAGGCCAGCTTGCATTTAAAGGTCATTTCGGCGGCCACAGCATCGTTATAATGGAAAGTGGCTCCATTCATCTATCAAATGAGACTCTACACCTTTTATACAGATCGGGTTTCACTGCACCAACACTTCTGGAGTTTCCAAACATTTGTCATCTTACGCAAAAGCAAAGCAGTCAAATGTGTTTTACTGGAAAAATAAATATATAAATATTAAAATATCAGGGAGGTAAACTGACACTAGTTGACAAGAGAAGGCAATGCACTGACAGTTCAAAGGCATGTTCTGGTAGAGGGATATTTCATTGGCTGTGTGTCAGCAACTAAAGCTTTGAGGAAACGACTGTATGTAGTGACTGTATTATCCCAAGGAAGCAGCTTCCCTGGCTGGATTTCCATTTATGTACACTTCTAAAACTGCTTTTTAACCTGAGATGTGGCTGCAGAGTCAGTCCTGAAAATGGCAGGCCAGTTGAAAATGTGTCGTCTGGGTGGCACAACATACGGAAGGCTTGTGATATAGGTGAGATGCATCTTATTTTGTGTACAAGTAAAGTGCTCATGTAAGGCAAACCAGCATATGCATTTGAAAAATGCCATTTTAAAGCAGCAAGGGTGTAATTTCAAGCTCTTGTATAAAATTTTTGCCTTTGAAATCCACATTGTAGCATGTGAAGCAAGACAACATGGTACAAATACAGAGTTCTGGCATTAACTCTAGATGGCGCAGTCCAATACAGCAAACTCAATCTGATAATATGACATCATTATCACTTGGCACAGCTGATTGGTTCTCTCTTGTATCGGTAGCCAATGAGCTTGCTGCTCAACATTCAAATATATGAGTATTGCTTGATGTAGCAGTTTGCAGCATCCTCCACCTTCCCCAGCTCCACCTGTATAGATCTGCTACGAGGGGATTCGTGTATGCCAAATGGGGTTATTTCATAACTTTTTAGGGGTTCGGGAGCGTAGCCTATTGTAATTGTTAGAATGGTCACAGATCAGTGATCTCTACATCAAACTGATTGTGCAGACCAAACCGTAAGTCGCAAAGACTTAAAACTTGGAGGGATGGTAGTACTCACAAAGCTGACAACATCACTAAGGCTCACCCAAATCGGCTTGACGGGGGCGCTACAGCAATCAAAAGTATGACATTGCTCATAACTCCTAAACCGTCAATCAAATTTTCGGGTATTTTGGATTTTTTGCAAAACCTAGTAAACTTGCAAACTAGTCCTAGATTTTTGTGCTTGATCAGAACCAAACCAGTGATGTTCTGGACAGCGAATATTATTAATTATTAAAAAAAAAGTTGAACTTTCGACTCACTTTCGATTTTACTTTTAGTTAAACAGGAAAACTTGGTGTGCCTGTTTGACTCATGTGACAAATTTGAAAGAAATCGGCCACTCGGGGGGGTGATATCGCGATTGTGCATTGCACGGTTTTTCACACATACACACAATATTTGTATCATATGACAGAACTCCTCATTCTAGACAACTTTGCCTCTAGACACACTGCTGTCAATCAAATTGTGTGTTAAATAATTAAGATGTGCTATTACGGGTTGTTTAGAAAAAGGGCCTGTCCTGAATTTACCCCAAATCCTATAAAGCCTTAACGAAAACTCAAAACTTCACAAATTGCAATCAAATCGTGCATTTAATTAAAAAGCAAGTCTCAATCAGATATCAGCAAATTAAACCATTTAAATTAGTGAAGACAAGCATTTAACAACTATATGCTAAGAATATCTCCTATCTTAATGTATAAATGTCGCTGTAAATTAAATGCATGCAATCAATAATTAAACTAAACTTATTTAACCCCCACATAAACTGTGGAATTATTAATATTATTGTCGACATTATTTAACATGAGAGGCTAAGCATTTACAGTAATTCTTATCAGAAGAAATTTTCAAATAGACAGAGAAAAACAAAACTTGCTTTCTCTGATTACAGTTTCATGCTCTTCAGAAGTTTAAGCATTTTATGGAACATAACATTGTATAAGGTGTAAAATAGACTGAAAATGTGATATTTCATATAATACCCATTTTCACATGGTGGTTAGCTTTCTAAAAAGTGTGGTAATCTGTTTATTACTTGGCATCAGATATATTGAATGATTGTCTGCGGAGGGCATCTGGACTCCTCTAAAATCCCAGGTGAATGTGAAATCCTCCAATCATTACACAGTTCTGATAGGGGTTGGGGGGTTGGGCATCTGCCAAAAAGCTTCCCTACACTTTTCCCCGCAACAGCATGCCAGTCACTGAATACAGGATGACAAATTACCCTCCATGCGCCTTCAGAAGGCGGTGGCCTCCCCATCACAGCCACCTCCAGATGGACTCAATTAAACTATTAGCCAATGAGTGGGGCCTGATGACTCCATTAGGAAACATTTTGGGCTTAAACAAACTGAGTCAATCAAATGCATTCTTCAAAAATACCACCTGCCAATGCCAAGGCAGCGCTGCACCATACTTACATAAATTGGTAAAGTGTTCTTGCGAAAAATTTTGCAGACTGTTTTCCTATGTACGGTGTACTGCATTCTACTGTATCTTAAAAAAAAAAAAGGGAAAAAAAGTACCATGTTAAATGGTATGCATGCCACAACCAATCATGAAATTTCCAATCAGGAGTACAATCCAAACATACCTAGTGCATTTTTGTCATACAGGTTTGTGCATGCATAGCCTGCTTCTGTAGTATCCTAACAGCAAGATTTTTCCAAGTAGGCAAGAGGGCCCTCTGTGGTGAAGGAGAACAATAATTTAGAGTGAAATACGTGGAGATGGGAATCTGGAGTGGCTCTCTGCGCTCTCTCCCGAGCCCCGTTTATCTGTCATCACCTTAGCTGTCCCATATATTCAGGCACAGAGTCAATGCAATTCACTGACACCATCATTCACTTCAGGGCTCTCTAGTGCCAACTGCCTGTGAGAATCAACCTCAGTAACACGGCTTTAATTTATATGACATGAAAGAAGGGATAAACACCAAACCAAGGCTATAAACTCACTTGATCTATTTGAACTGAAGATAGTGCTGGAAAGGTCTAGAGGCATTTAATATCTCTGCAAGCAGTAATTACTAAACAAAAGGTCTTTTGGGGTGAATTATACTACAGGCTATTAAAGGTCAGTGGGATGAGCTATTAACCCCAAATCTGCAGTTAAGTTTCTGAAACAGGAGAATATACAGCTCTGAGTTCATCACAAGGGTCTCCAACTACCACTAAAGCAATGAACGCAAACATATTTTTAGAGAACAATAGTGATGTTTAAAACAATTATTTTATGATCAGTAGGTTAACACAGGTCCTGAAAACCATCTTCATCCGTGTGGTGGTCTTTGATGATTGATTGACTGAGCTAAACTGACTACAACACTAATAGCACATTATAGACAGCACCTCAGTCCTGTAAAAAGCTTGTAGACTATTTATCTAGAAACAAGATAAACCTGACTACAGACAACTACTCTGAAGAAAGCTGGAGTTGAAGGGTTAGTTACTCCAAAAAAAAAAAAAACATTTCTGTTATTATTTAGTCACCCTCAGGGTACCCTTTGAGTACCTTAACTTACTTTCAACTTATGTAAAACACGAGAAGAAATTCTGAAGGTCGTACTGGTCCCTCTTTTCCATGCAGTTATAATAACTGTAGACTGAAACTGTCAAGCTTTAAAAAGAACACAAATGCACCATAAAAGTGCCCAAATTGCCCAACATATATTAGAAGTCATCTAACACGTATGCTTCGTGTGATGAACATGAAAACCTGACAGTCGCTGTAAGCTCTGAAATCTTTCTTTTGAGAACTTTTCTATTAATCAGCTGATCTGTTCCCAAAACTGGTTTAAATGATTTGTTCAGGAATGAGATCTGGATTTTGAGTTTTGTTTAACAGCTAATTAGGAGGGAATCTTTTCAGGCTGTTCTTCGCACAATCACACTTACGATTTATATAGACTTACAGTATATAGCACACAAGCTGTATGATATGTTGAAATACTTTTATGGCATTTACATCCATTTTGAAGCTTGAAATCTTGAAGGTTGAAAGCTCCAGTCAGCATTTAATTGTAATAGCTCAATAAATTATTAAAATACCCCTTTTTGTGTCCCCTTTTTCTCTCTCCATCCCTCGCTCCCAAATCACAGAAACACTCATCAGGCAATAACAGACAACCTGCAATGGGGTCCCCCCCGTCCTGACTTTTTTTCTGCTCTTTGTGACAATGAGAAACAGTGGCACCAATGTAAGAGTCCCTCGACAATGCACCACAGCTGTGCAACTGTCCCACTTTTAGTTGTCACCAATTCTGCCAAGCGTTTTTCCTCCCTCACTACTAGCCCAGCACAAATGTTTTTCTTTTAATGACCCTTTTTCAATATGTAGTTCTTAGAATCAGGTTTTCCACTAATGGAAAGTGTCAGAAATGAGGTGTCAAACTGTACACCTAGCTGTTCACCTCACAGAACATCTGTATGCTCTTCCCTTCCAGGTGACTTCACTTTCACGGCAAGGGAATTCCCACCTCTGTAGACTTGCTGAAATGCCTTTAAACTGTAGTGTTGAATTAATAATAAAGTATTTGCTTTGAGTACTCATTTTGAATCGTTTATCCATCTCAAACAAAGGAGAATCAACCGCTTAAAGAGAGATTCTAGGTTTGAGAGATAAAGACCTGAAAGTTCATTGGCGGCTTTGTTCTGACACATATTCAGAGCAATGTGAGGGACAGTTAGAAGGCGAGATGCCAGAGAAGCAGGGGAGGCTTTTGTGATGAGCGTACTACCAGCTTGCAGAGACTGTGTGCTTGTCATCTTCAAGCTGAGCAGAGGCAGAGCTGTGCTTCACAGCAAGGCAGCAGCAACTTGTGCCCACCCCATAATAATCACTGACATTCCCTGCACGCCAGCTTCCCTCCTCTTCTACTCTGGCTCCCTGAAACTGCCAATTTGCCTTAAACGAGCCAAACTTAATCCCATCACTCCCAGGCTCCTGTCTCCACCACTGTCTAAATGGCTACGGCCACAAGAAGAACAAAAGGAGAGAGGCAACAAACAGCAAGGCCTTAACCTTCTAACTTCAACCCTCTGGATCGCTCCGTCAAATAACAGCACCTCTCGGCCCTCTTTGTTGTCCCAATCCTCCTGTCATTTCCTTGTAATTGTGCTCAATGGAGCTTGAGATCTACTCTCCCGTGTCTCCTCACAGCTCTAAGCCTTCTCATTCTCTCCGCCTTGTGCCTAAGAGCGCTGCCTAGATGCTCGACACAAACAAGTGCGTTGCACTTAACCCAAGCAACTCTCCAGCTCAGCAGCAGACGGCCTTCCCGGCAAGGCCTTCGCTTAACGCGCTATCACCTGTCTCCACTACCTCTTTCCTTTACCTCTCCACCTCTAGACTCCATCCATCATCCTGTCCTTTTCTAAACTGGGACAGCCAGTCACCCCAGTGCTTAACCCCTCTTTCCCTCCGTTTCTTTCTGTGCTCCAGGAATCCATCTTTCTCCGGCACCTGCGGAACATGTCCTTTTCCACGTAGACCGCCGGTCTGTAGAGGATGGGCTAGGGAAGACCGGGCCCACTGACCCTTGTATGGAAGACGTCACAGCTGTCCCTCTATCCCAGCGTGCTGCCCACCTCTCCGTGACAAGTGTCCCTGTTTCCTCATCCATCACTTTCTCTTCCTCGCTTATATTCGTGCTCTCTCATCACCGACCCTAACCGAATGTTACTGCTCCACTTTTCTGGCTCTCCTGATAAAGCCTTGCCGCACGTCCCATTTCGTGGCTTACTCTTTTGCAATTTCTCCTCCTGTGCCACCTGAGGAGCTTGATGAAGGTTCTCCATCCTTCCTAACCCCCTGCCAGAGCTTATATGCGCTATGTCATAGCTGCCAGAGCTCCACCGACAGTAAGAGCTGCACATTACTGAGGGCTGATGGGATGCTGACATTAAGACAATAGGACCGTTTTCAGAGGCTCAATTAAATCGCTGGTGACAGCATGCATTTGAGGGCATATCTGCTGCGCGCCACTTGACTCTATTCATTAGTACAAGATGGTACCAAGCAAGTCTTGTTTTATATGTGTATATTTATAGCTAAATAACCAGCTGGTGAACAGAATCCTGTGAAGATGCTCTGGGCTTTGTGATCTTGTCAAATAGAGTCGGAGACACAAAGAGATGACAAGTGCTTGGGGACTTTGCATGTTGTTTCTGAAGGAGACAAAAATAACTGCCTAACAGAACACTACTATGGGGGATTTCAAATGTTGAAATGCGATCCAGTCTGCATTCGGCGCTGGAAGAAAGAGCTGTTGCGCTTCAGCTTGAAGTGGTCCGTTTAATCATGGAAAGACATCTAGCCCTTATGAGCAACAATTGTAGTAATGTGCGCCAACTATAACGACTATCAAATTAAGTTGAAATGGATGTTTTTTTCCACTAAAGTGTTGGTGCTCAGGGCCAGTCGATAAAAGAGTGTGTGAATAAAAAAATAAAAAAATAAAAAAAGGCGCTCCCTCTAAAGAGCCTTGTGATAAGTGGTGAGAGGCCCTTGGCAAGGGTGGAGGGTCGCATTGATTTCGCTTGAGCATTGCAGAGCAATTCAGCTGACTCACTTCACTGGACGTTAACAAAAGAAGAGATGCGAGGGACGTGTACAATTAGAGCCTCAGTAAATGGCCTGCCAATTGTCAGACTAATTAAAAATGGCTAATTATAATGCGTGTTACTTCAAATAATCACTCAGCTATAAAGTCGTGGCTGTCAGGTGTAAACAAGGCGTGTGACTGCAGTGGGGAGAAAATCAATGGACATCTGTTCATTTATCTCAGGCAGGAGACCAAATTGAAAAATGGATTGCCCAACTTGCCACAAATCTGCATTGTGATAAAGGTGCAATACATCGCAACACCTGCTTAGGAGGCGATAATGGGCATTTCGACGGCTGGCCGCTAGCCTCCGTGGATTGCCAATAAAGGATCAAATTGCAATCTTTCGCTGGCCCGCGCAGTGAGAGCTGGAGGAATTTGTAGGTATAGACAAGGCGGGCCAGACAGGATGTCTTCAATCATGGAGTGAAATTCTTCTGTGTGGTGAACAGGGTGTTCATTATGGAACTCTAATGAGTGAAAATTAGACAATAAATCTATTCCACTGGCTCCTCGGCTCTGGAGTCCTAACCTAATGATATTGCATTTCAGCCTTTTAACAATGGGCCAGTCCATATGTCCCCTGATAGTTTCCTGAAGATTGCTCTGAATTCAGACCACACCGATAGTCAACTGAGGACTGAATGGTGATCTCCAAATGATCCGCTTCGAAGGACTCTATGATTGGATGGCTAAAATGGACAACGTCAGAAGCTAATTCTGTAAGTAAGACTGGGCCTATTGCAGTTTTGTTAAAGGGATAGTTCACCCAAAAATGAAAATTAGCCCATTATTTATGCACCCCTTATGCATCCAAGGAGTACATGACTTCCTTCTTTCAGACGAATGTGGTGTTCATTTGGAATTATATATAGAAAAAATTATCCTGGCACTTCCAAGCTTTAAAATGGAGTTTCTCTTCATCAGTCCAAAACAAGTCCAATAAAGGGCATCCATCCATAATGATAAAGTGCCTCACATGGCTCCGGGGGGTGAATAAAGGCCTCCTGTAGCAAATCAATGCATTTTTGTAAGGAAAATATCCATATTTAAAATGTAATAATCACTAGAATCTAGCTTGCGCCAACTGGTCGTACTCGTAAGCTATTCAGGGCGGATGACGTAGGACGTTGACATTGCGTATACGCCAATGACTCTCGCACAAACCAACGTTTGTTAACAGGAGCAAAGGATGCAAAGTTTCCTTACTTGGTTTATATCGAAATCCTCCGACATTTTTCTTTACAAATCTAATACGTCATCTACCCAGAGCTGCTTCCATGTACAATCAGTTGGCGCAAGCTAGAATAAAATGATTACGTTTTAAATATGGTAGATATTTTTCTTACAAAAACCCCAAAAGTTCACCCCATGGAGCCATGTGAGGCAGTTTTTATGATGAATGGATGCACTTTATTAGACTTGTTTTGCACTGATAAAGAGAAGTGCCCACCCATGCCATTCTAAAGCTTAGAAGTGCCAGGATAATTTTTTACTATAACTCCGATTGCATTTGTCTGAAAGAAGAAAGTCATATACACCTAGGATGCCTGAAGGGTGAATAAATAATGGGCTAATTTTTATTTTTGGGTAAACTAACCTTAACGAAGGTTGGTTAAGTTGTACAACGTTGGTCCATACTACCCCTAAGTTCTTTAACTTCAAATTTGACCAAAGGATCACAGGTGGGTGCAGTCTCTTGGGACAATAAGGGGAATAAACCAATCAAAAAGACAGACCCGTTTATAAATGATTGTAAATTTGCACATTTCATATTCTCAGTAAGTACCCTCAAACCAAGATTTCTCATTTCCCGCTATTTCTCAGTAATCCTGACCTCCGGGCCTGTGTGGTATTGCGGTGTCAGAAGAAGAGAGCCACAGAGAGGCAGGATGAGAGAGAGAGAGAGAGAGAGAAGCAAGAGCGTGGAATTATAGTGAGAGCGATTAGCCCTGCGTGTGTAATAGATCATGACCCACACACCAGAGCAGAATCCATCTTCTGTAGGGGATCAACCTAACACCTTTGCTCGGCCCACCACTCTGAAACACACGGCACATCAGCACTTTCAGTTTCCTAGAAATTTCACAGTTTCTGATGTTGTCATTCAGTTGTGATACTTCAAGACTGTGACATTTTTGCAATGGCTTTTGCAGTTTTTTGTAAACTAAATTAATTTTTCACGCACCCGTTCCTGCACATAAATTCAGCAAAAAGGGATTTTTCTACTATTTGAACAATTCAAAAATTAAGTACAACCTTTCTAAGTCTGCAGTCAGTCCAGCCTACAGTACACCAAATTTTATCTGCTACATTTAATGTCTTTAAAAAGTAAAAAAAAAAAAAAAAAAAGAATTTAAGGCTAAACACTGCAGGTGAACAGGGTAAAAAGAAAAAAAACCTAATAGTTAGTACCTTGCTTACACAGTTGAGTTTTCTAAAATGTTGGGCAAGTATGCAAATGAGGGATTATTTAATAAAATATGCACTAATTTGCATACATTTCTAGTACAAAAATCTAAAATCAGTTTCAAAATTATTTTATTCTATTTTTTGTTTATACAGTCAAATGTTTTTACAGAGGGGATTTTGGGCATCTCATTTTGTGAAAAAAATATTCAGAAAAAAAAACTTTGAACAGACAGAAAACCCATGTATTTTTTTTTTTTTTTTTTTACCATTTTGGTTAAAAATAAAATGTATAAAATCAAGCAAATTATATATGAACAAATCCCTCTGTAAAAACCTTCAGGATACAGACAGGAATAAAAATGTAAAGTTTGGTTTGTGTAAGTGCTACTGAAGTGGACATTTATGGCTCAGTGTAGGAGAAAAAAAAATGCATTTTGAGAAAACGACCTTTAAAATAAATCTATTGACAGAAATGGATAAAGTGCTATAAAAGAAACAAAGCCCAAAATCTCAAAGTGACAGGTGCATGAAAAAAACTGCATTTTTTGCCTGCAGTGTCTCCTCTTAAGGCCTTTTCTAAACAAATCTTGTTATACGCAATTAAGTGCAATTTATATAATTTAATTAATCATCATTTAAATAATTAATTTGGTTTAAAATGTAATTATCAATAAAAAAAATAAGTCAGTGAATAAAAAAAAAAAAAATAAGCAGACACTGTGTCCTAACCAGTCAAAACACCTCAGAAAACAACACAATTAAAGCCAATTAATAAATATTTAGGTTAATTAAAATACTATATAGGCTTTTTATATTTAAAAAGCAACCTTATTAATATTATCATTTTATTTATTCAACAGTGTGTGCAGACATTTGTAACTTGAATGTACAAAGCTTCCATGTAATTTTCTTGCAGTTATTTCAGCTGAACAAAAACGTTCCATCTACTGTTGTTTGATATTGCAAACTGGTATTTGTTAGCATTTCAATTCAATTGTATTTTTGCAATCATGAATTGCACATTGCAGTTTTGCATAGGTTGTAGCGCCAATAGTTTTTTATTACCACACTTAGATATTCTTCTAAATCCTGAGTCTCACATTCACAGAACATGACTTACTTCCGCAATACAAAATCAGGTGAGCACATGGATTGGTATGCTAACGGCTAAGCTACAGGTCTGCATTTTGCAAATTAACCAAACAATGACTGTCCTCATTTTTTAAAAATATGCCATGAAGATCAACCTGTGTAAAATAAGCAAAACCGTTAAGCAAGCAGAAACCGGAAAACGAGTATTTATGTAGCCGCTAATTGACCAGATTCGGGCTCTTGATAACAAGCAGCAATACGAAGCTTGAATAGCTATCAGTGTGATCCAGCCACAGGAGTGAATTGTGCTCCTGTCAGAAGTTCTTCTCCGAGACACTCGCACAAACAAGCAGACGCAGATTAGCGACATTATAAGCTCCATCTGGCAGCAAGCCCGTCTCCTATTGCTCTTGCTGTCTCGCTCAACCTCTGATACTCGGTGGCCATTCATCCTCAGCTAAGCCCAGATAGGTATACGGATGCAGGCCGACGGGTGGACGGCCCCGCCGGGGTCCTTTTGTGCTCTACGGCTGCTTGGTCCATACGCTCCCAATGGCGAGCCATGCATTACACGCGACCAGCTTCTCAAATCCAGTGTGTGCAACATACCAGCGCCTCAGATTCAATAAAGAATCATGAGAGAGAAGTAATTTCATCACTGCTGGCCACCATTTGATTTACTATCGCCCATAACTAGACGACCCACCACCTCCGACCACCCTCTTGCTAACATACACACCTCGTTCAGACCTCGCTCTTGATTCTATTCTTGACTTTTACTCAAAATTTACTCTGTTAAGTACATATTACAGAGCAGAAAGTTAAGTGCTACCTTGCTGTACAAAGTGCTCCACACGGCAGTCTCCCTCGCTCTTTCTCTCTCTCGGCCTCCCAATAGTTTTCAAACTCAAGCTGAGAGTGGCAGGCAGGAAGAATTGCAGGAACAGGTGACAACAAGATAATAGCTTCCACTGCGGAGAGTTCATCACACTGCCCTGTCTCGATTTTGCAGGAGCACGTGTGTTTGGTGAGTTTTATAGAGAAAGAGAGTATGTGTATCTCATATTGTGCGTATGAGTAAAATAATCTCCATGGCTCTGTTCCAAAACTTTGTAATCCGCCTAAGTAGGCTGCATTTAAAGACATGAGGCTGATGCAAAGGCCATTCCAAAGGGATACTTTTGTTTACTTTTGAATAAAAAAACCTAAGTACTGTTCGAAAGAAGAACTGCTGTTGTAAGATCCAAAATCTAAGGCAGCAATACATGTATAGTACATAAAAGCCATGCCAGCATGCTCTGCAATTTTTTTTCGACGTTGCGAAATAAACATTTCCATTTATTGTGATTACGCATCTGATCCGTAAATAATTTCTGTAAACCGGGATTTCCTACCATCAGATTAATTCAAGATCAACATAAGCTTGAAGTAAATGAAAATGTGACTGTCTGCTGGGTTCCCACACCTTTTGATTAATGAACTTTCATGAATTGTCCATGACTTATCCATTAATCATGAACCACTGGAAAAGAGGTTCTAAAACTCATTTTAGAGACACTGCACTCACAAAGATTTGTAGCTGATTAATATTTTAGAGCTGAGCATAACTTATGTTTTAATTTTCCATGACTGTTTTCTAGGGTGGCCATCTGTCCGGTTTTAGGTCGGACAGTCCGGTTTTTAAATATGACATGTGTCGACTGGCCCAGACTTGAGCCCGACATGCACTTGTCCTCATTTAAATATCAGTATTTAATCCAGATTCAATGGAACATAATAAAAATATTAATGTTTTGTTCAAATTAATGTGTGACCCTGGACGACAAAACCGTAAGTAGCACAGGAATAGCCAAAAACACATTGTATGGGTAAAAATTATTTGTCTTTTATGCCAAAAATCATTAGGATATTAAGTAAAGATCTTGTTCCATGAAAATATTTTGTAAATTTCCTACTGTAAATATATCAAAACTTAATTTTTGATTAGTAATTTGCATTGCTAAGAACTTTGACAACTTTAAAGGCGATTTTTCTCAATATTTAGATTTTTTGCACCTTCAGATTCCAGACTTTTAAATTGTTAGGATAGGACCATATTTGGCAGAGATACAACTAACCATACATCAATGGAAAGCTTATTTATTCAGAATTTTATGCCATTTATGTGTACAACATTGTCAGTATAGACTGTTTTGCCAGTCATTGCATCCCTGATCAACACAGTAGCGTTTAATTTCTTTATGATTCAGCATATTTTAACAAATCGGGTGAATTAATGATTCAATAAGCCATTTATAAGCTATATTTGAAACTACATACTAGTATACTACTCTCACTATTTTTAGAATATCTTTCCATGACAGAAATTTGCAAGAGTAGGAATCCAAACTGTGCACTCCTGAATGAAACAGCCATTTTGAAAGAGTGAATCAGTTAATGATAAAACCTGCTGGTGGTTTTGGTTTCATATTTGAAGTTTAAGTCGTGTTTATTGTGTTGATGAGTAATTTGTGTCAACAGCATTTTTTTCCATAGTCGAAAACGAGACGATAACAAAACAAAAACTTGTTTTGAATCAAAAAAAAAAAACTATGATGAAAATCTACTGACATTTTTGTACAAATAAAAACGAGACAAATATGTTAGGGAAGGACGATTTGGGAAGGAATTCATTCAGAACGAATCTGCTGGGTGATTAAGAGGTTAAGTGCGTACATTTGAACTGGATCACACCCTATTGATCTATTTGGTGGGACATAAGCTAGCATACATTTGCTGCACATCTTTTAAAATAAAAAAAAAAGCCAATATCTAATAATAAGAGAAGAGTGGACATACAGATAAATTCACGACTCTTGAACAAGAAATACACACAAATTGATGTCGAATTGTAAGTTGATGAGTGTTCACGTAAACACACTCGGTTACGTCTTAGGTGACCGTAAACAGTATCAGTACATTGCATCCGTGCATTTGGTTTTAAAGGGACAGCAGCCTAATTTAGTTGCTATTGCCTGTCATTGATGTTATTTCAAGCAACAAAAACAAGAAAGAAAAATCACTCACTGCTCTTGACTGAATCACTAAATTCATTCATCGAAATAAATATGTCTGCTTGACAGAATGATTATAAAGAAAGCATTATTAGCCTATATAACCATTGGTATTTCATTGAAAGTAAGACCACGTTCTTGTTTCTTTTTGAGAAGTGGTTTCACTTAATATTTTACTATAAAGGCATGTTGCGTGTCACAGAAGTTAAATCAGTGTCTGTCATCTAAAACATTAATATGAAACCTATACAATAGTTTGGTCATTGGTCACACTGTAAATTAACCCATTGGATTTTAGCCAACTAAATCTACTGTAGATTTAGTAGACTAAAATCGTATATTTAGTCAACTAAAACAATTCAGATGACTAAAATATAACTAAAACTAAATGCCATTTTAGTCAAAAGACTATGACTAAGACTAAATCAAAATTTGCTGTCAAAATTAACACAGATTTATAGTTCTACATTGTTGTTTTTATTTTGCACAATCTTTGCATAAACGCATCTAGTGAACACTGTATGAAAATTTGTACATTTATAATGCCTATTCTACTTACCGCTTTTAGCTTAGCAACATGCTAATGCCAAACACCATTGAAAATCAACTGTCAAGTAGCAAAATAGAGATACAGTCCATGTCAAAAGTTCCAAAACTGTCACTTATAACATTCCAATAAGATTCAGATGCTGTCTAAGCAGACAGTATGTACAATACCAAGACAGCTCACTAAGGTTTCAGACCAGAACCTGTATGTGTGTGTGTGTGTGTGTGTGTGTGTGTCATCATGCACTGATATGTGCGTGCATGTGGGCGACACATTCAAGACTCTTCTTGTTCTGAGGGTCTATTCGAATTAAAATGAACCTCCATCACATTAGCAAGAATAGGACAATGACCCTCTTTCAGCTGTGGGCAGAGAGCAGGATTATCAGCCTTATATATAGACACAACCACAAACATTCTCACTGCTTTCCTGTCTCGCATACATACACACAAAATAAGTGTTATGAAGTAGTCTTTTCACCTGCACTTGAAAAAGCCTGAATTGAGCTCTGCTAAGAATCTTTCAATGATAGAGTCAGAGATGATATGAACTCTTGTTGTATGAGTATGTGACATTGGACAGGAAACAGTGAAAATAAAAACATATTAGGATGACATAACGTAAATTATACATCTGAAATACATGTAGAGAATGTCCTTGAGGAAAAAATAATGAGTCTCAGCAGTAATAACTGCATGGATGAGTCATTTATATTATAACTTCTCACGCCATATAATGATAATACATTATTAAATTAAAATATCATCTTAATATATAGAATGTCCTTGACAAAGTTTGGAAACAGAAAATAATGGATCTCATTTACTTATAATTTTGTGGATTATTCATATTTATACATACAAGAGAACTTATCACTGTTCACTCTCTTATCATAAAATGATGAAATATCTATATGTGACACTGGTTTCTTGAAACTGAGATTTATACATCATCAAAAAGCTGAATAAATAAGCTTTCCATTGACGAATGGTTTGTTGGGACAGTATTTGGTCAAGATACAACTATTTGAAAACCTGGAATCTGATGGTGCAAAAAAAAAAAAAAAAAAAAAAAAAAATCAAAATATTGAAATATTGAAAAAATTACCTTTAAAGTTGTCCAGATAAAGTTCTTAGCAATGCATAATACTAATCAAAAAAATAAGTTTTAATATATTTGTGGTAGGTAATTTACAAAATATATTCATGGAACATGATCTTCAATATCCTAATGATTGGCATAAAAGAAAAATATAATTTTGACCTATACAATGTATTATTGTGCTACTTACGACTTGCCATGTATAAAATATCATCTTAATATATAGAATGTCCTTGACAAAGTTTAGAAAGAGAAAATACTAAATGATGAAATATTTATGTGACACTGGTTTCTTGAAACTGAGATTTATACATCTAAAAGCTGAATAAATAAGCTTTCCATTGACATATGGTTTGTTAGGACAATATTTGGCCAAGATACAACTATTTGAAAACCTGGAATCTGAGGGTGCATAAAAATAGATAAATAAAATAAATAAATAAAAATACTGAGAAAATTGCCTTTAAAGTTGTCCAAATGAAGCTCTTATCAATGCATAATACAAATTTTTACTAAAGTTTTAATATATTTACGGTAATTAATTTACAAAATATATTCATGGAAGATGATCTTCAATATCCTAATGGTTTTTGGCATAAAAGAAAAATATAATTTTGACCCATACAATGCGTTATTGTGCTACTTACGACTGGTTTTGTGGCCCAGGGTCACATATATAAAATGTCATCTTAACATGTTTTTGAAGGCAACACTTTTGTTTGGTTTCACTTCAGTGTTGTTTTTGACAACCATCTTAGATTTAGTCTTAGTCTTAGTCTTTTGGACTAAAATGCTTCTTAGTTTTAGTCAAATTTTAGTCACTTCTATATGTGATAGTTTTAGTCCAATTTTAGTCGACGAAAAGTCAAAGGTTTTAGTCTAGTTTTAGTCGACAAAAAGTCAAAAAGGTTTTCATCTAGTTTTAGTCAAAAAAAGGGAAAAAAGTAGTCTTTTAACAAATTAATGTAGGTCAGTAAGTATTTTGCTGTTGGGTAGTGTCACTTATAAGTTCTGAAAATAGCAGATCTATAGTTCAACACAATGTGAGCTTCGGGATCGACTATTTTCACCAATAATTACAATAATGAAGGAATGTTTTAGAACATAAAAGACAAACAAGGATGGAATGCTATAACGGCTTGCCATACTAGTATAGCAAAGAGTATTTAATGCTAAAACGGCTTGCCATAGCGTCAGATACTTTTTAAGTTTTAATTGGCATGCACAATAAGCGGAAATGTCATGCATTTTAAACGTCTGACGGACCACCCACTAACATTTTCGTCTGTTCTCGTCTCGTCAACGAAAACTCACACACGTCTCGTCATGTTTTAGTCATCAACGAGCCATTTTTATCTCGTCATCGTCTCGTTATCGTCATGAAAAAAAGTGGCGTCAACGAAATGATTTCGTCATCGTCATCGTTGACAAAAACAACACCGTTTCACTTGTTCCTATTTTTATTTTTTTCGTAAATTTAGAAAAAAGTACGAAACACTTTGAAAATGTTCATACACAGATTGACACACATGATCCAACACATTTTCAAACTTTGTATTCTCCTTGTGTGAATTCGCTAAAACCTGCCAGTTTTAATGATCACAATATGCACAAAAAACAACATCCTGGAAAATCAGGTCTAAAAAATACATTTACCTAGGGGAGGTGATAATTGAAAAAAGAAATGACAGTTTTTTGCTTTTTATAGAAGGTATTGTTTATTTTCACTTTTTCTGCACATGAGTGATTTCATACATTTTGCGTATGCTTAGAAAATCTGCAGTACCTAAACACACCGGCGCACACAATTTCTCTCGATGGCGACGCATCCTCCATGTCCCATAAGCCTGATATCACACATCGCCCGGGGTCCGGCGTATCCTTCAACCTCCATCGGCCGACCAGACACGGCTTTGGATGAAACCAGGTAGTTTAACCACAGAAAGCACACAAGAGAAAGTGTTGCTCTCTAGTACATAAACCCCGTCCTTTCTAACTCCTGGCAGCCGGTACGCAAACAACGAGAGAGGAAATCTCACCCCGAGAGAGAGTGTCAGAGCTCACTCTGTGTGAAAACCAAATACACTCTGGGCTATCACATGAAATAGATGAGCAATTCGAACATACAGTGTTTGAATACAAATACGTCAGCTGGCGCCCCCGAAAGCTTTTCAAATCGAACCTGCCCGGAAACAAACAGGCCTAACACAAAACAATGAAAGGATTCGCAAATTCACAAAACGGTGGCAAAACTGACAGAACGACGGAGTGTAAGAGAGAAGAATTAGATTTGACAAAGCTAATGCACACCAAGGTTTTTTAAACACCTTTTAAAGGATTTGCTAGATAAGCCCGGTCTCTGCGCGTGGCCCCTGAAGGATGTTGAAATCGATGGATGAAGGCAGCTTTACTGAAGGCTATGAGGAAGGGAAACGTTATTTAAAGACGCCGGCGAGTGGAATGATGAATATGAAATAGCGTCATATATTTTGACTGCCGCTATCAAAGACAAAGCAAATCTCTCATATTGAGTTCACTCACGCCTGTCGCAATAATCATATCTAAATATTACCACAAGCAGGACAGACATATGCACAAGCAGAGATGCGGTCGACGTGGTTAAGTGCTAAATAAGCATTTTATGAGGAATGTTGTTACGGAGATTCATGGATTATTCCTCTCATGTGAAAATCTAACTGACAATCTAAATCCACACTGATCTAAATTTTGAACAGACACATGTCTTTCAGATTTATTCGTTTTTTGTTTTTTTTTCTTACTGGAAGAGGTAACTAAATGTGACCCTGGACCACAAAACCAGTCATAAGTAGCACGGGTATATTTGTAGCAATAGGCCAAAATACACTGTATGCGGTAAAATGATAACATTTTCTTTTATGCCAAAAATATTTAAAATAAAATATTTTAGAACATAAAATATTTTTCTACTGTAAATATCTCAAAACTTACGTTTTGATTAGTACAAGCATGGCAAAGAACTTAATTTGGACAACTTTAAAGGCGATTTTCTCAATATCTTAGATTCCAGATTTTCAAATAGCTGTATCTCAGCCAAATAGTGTCCTGCCCTAAAATCCATATATCAATGGAAAGCTTATTTATTCAGCTTACAGATGATGTTTAAATCTCAATTTCCAAAAATTGACCCTTATGTTTTGTGGTCCAGGGTCACAAATAGATCAGCATTTCTTTACTGGCGGGCCGCAACCCAAAACCGTAGAGTCACAGGGCTTTTAGTAGCGAACCGCAAGGAATAAACAATGCTAATTGCAAATAATAATGTGCTACTAACCATATAATAATAAAAGCAGTAGAAGCTTGTCACATCTTCTGTTGTTGACATCAAAAGCTGTGCAGCAGACCAAAATCTACAATAATTTGGAGCAAAATCATCTGACACTGGGTAGCAGCTATCCAAATAAGACAGATGCCAACATGACATACTCCCGTCCTCAAAAACCATCAACAAAAGCACAAAAGCTAAAGAAAAATACAGTCTAGACTGTATTAAATATGGGTTCACTTGCAGTTTGGTTTGTACAGAACACAATGCGTTTTGTACAAAAAAAAAGTTACCAAAATGTCATATTTTCTATTTTGATGGTAATATTTGGCTTTTAAACAATTATAAATAAGGACTTTCTTGCATGATAAACCATTTTACCTCTGTGCAATGTGAAATCTGTGCCCTGTAGCAAGATAATACAAAAGAGATATTAAAAAAATAATGTGCATGCACAATAATAATAATAACAATAAAAAAGTTTGAGCATTAGATTTAATATTATTATTGCAAAGCTACTGATTTCACAGTATTAGAAGTCTCCGTGTCAGTAGTTCTCGCTCGTGGGCATTGTTAATTGATTTGTGGCCCACATAGCAGCGCGGTGCTCGTTTTCCAGGCAGGAGGTATTTATGGAGATGTGCTTGTGCTGTCAGCTCTCATAGCCTGTAATATTATTACTCTGATCATCTGATAACTGCTCGCAAGCACAATCACAAGTGGGCAGGCAGATCAGATGAGTCCGCTAGCAGGGCATGCCAGAAACATGTTGGTGTACTTTTGATTATCAAGCAGGACCTAATATATCTATATTTCACTTTAATTTGAAGGACGAAAGTATAATTAACTTCTTGAACTATACTGCAGTGATTAAATAACAATAATAAAGCATTTGATGCATGAATGATTAAATCAAAGGAAAATGTTTAAGTCAGTTGATCAATTTAATGCATCCTTGCTAAATAAAAGTATAATTAAAAAAAAAAAAAAAAAAGCAGCAACATTTTTAGGCTACAAACTTCCAAACAATAATGTATCTAAAAATAGACATTACATAAAGGTCAAAGGTCTGGATGTAATATCACAGGCTAAATGGCTAAAAATAGCTTTTCAAGGGGAGACACTGCAAGCAATAATGTCAAGATTGAGATTTTGTGCTTTCTGGTTTTTCATACAGTGTTTTTTACAGGCTAGCAGAAAGAAAACATCTAAAATACACTTAAGCATTTATTTTATAGCACTTTATCTATTTGTGTCAATAGATTTCAGTTACAATACATATTTTTAAAGGCCGTTTTCTCAAAATTAATATTTTCACCTACACTGAGCCATAAATGTGACCCTGGACCACAAAACCTCTTAAGTCGCTGGGGTATGTTTGTAGCAATAGCCAAAAATACATTGCATGGGTCAAAATTATTGATTTTTCTTTTATGTCAAAAATCATTAGGAAATTAAGTAAAGATCATGTTCCATGAAGATTTTTTGTAAAATTCCTACTGTAAATGTATCAAAATGTAATTTTTGATTAGTAATATGCATTGTTAAGATCCTAATTTGGACAACTTTAAAGGTGATTTTCTCAGGATTTAGATTTTTTTGCACCCTCAGATTCCAGATATTCAAATAGATGTATCTCGGCCAAATATTGTCCTATACTAACAAACCATACATCAATAGAAAGCTTATTTACTGAGCTTTCATATTATATATACACATCTCAGGTTTTGTGGTCCAGGGTCACAAATGTCCACTTCAGTAGCACTTACACAAACCAAACTTTACATTTTTATTCCTGTCTATATGAAGGTTTTTACAGAGGAATTTGTTCATATATGATTTGCTTGATTTTATACAACATTGAAAAACACAGTGTTGTCTGTCTTTTGTACGTTTTTCTGAATTTTAGAGCGACAAAATTAAATTTCCCTCTGTAAAAACATTTGACTCTAATGTACCAAAAATATTAAAACAAGAATTTTGAAACCGATTTCATCCAGTGTTTATATTTTTGCACAAGAAATGTATGCAAATTAGTGCAGATTTCATTAAATAATGGCTTATTTGCAAACTTAAACCTAACATTTTAGAATACTTGTATTACATTTTTTTTTTTGTAATTATCAATGCAATCAATCAATTGGGTAAGTAAGGTGATAACTATTAGTTATTTTTTTTTACCCTATTGATTTAAAATAATACAAACCAAATTTCATCAGATTTAATATGATCTTATTAAGAAAAAAATAACCTAAATGTTTAATGTTGGGCACATATCATCTACCACTATTGTTGTATAATGATTTTTAAATAACGAAGCTCCAGATTGTTCTTCCCGTCCCGGGAATGTTACCGACACGGTCTCACCTCAATTAGACGGTTATCTCAGCAGCTCATGTGTGGTATTGAGACATTTCCGCATAAAATTTGTTTTTTTTTTATTCTCACTCGGTGAACTTTAAGCAGAAATTCAAGAGGCGAGTCTCAAAAGCCAAGAGGGCCTATTAAGAGATAATTACTAATTATGCTAATTTGTAAAGTTGTGCTATTTCTTTCTTTCGGTCATTTTATCGACAGTCCCTCTGGAGGAAGCCGAAACCGTTCAGAGTTAATATATTTTTTTCCTCTCTCTCCCCTCCCCAGCCAAATGCACTGTGGAGGACGCCGTGTCCTAAACCACGGAATATTTCACGCTTAATCAGGGAAGTGTCTGTGAATTGAAACGCTGCCGTCACACAGGTCTCTGGTTGCCGCTGGTGACGACCTTCATTAACTTCTTAAATGCTAGCGGTGTTATACCGGCGTTCACCAAATAATTCCTTATCACCCGTGCGCACAAAGAGGAGAGTGTAATGAAGTAGGGCTCGGGACAAAAATTGTGTTTACATCTGTTTACAGGCTAAATGCGTTCCCTTTTCCGGTACAACCGGTTTGGGATATCAGGATTACGCCTGAGCTAAATCTTCATCCTCAATCAAATCATATCTATTTATTTTGTATATAATTAAAATAAAGGCTGTGTAAATGTGTTTTTATTAATTGCTCCATATAATGAGCAATTCTAACAAAATAACAGATTGACAGTGAGAACTACATAACTACTTTCTAAACTGGCCTACAGGGAATATGTGTCGCATTCGAGACTTATTTGACTCTCTGCTGGCCTTTCTCGCCTCTGTGGCCTCTGACCGCATCGCCACAACCGCTCGACCTTCTGGAGCTCGAGATGCGTGTGGCAATTACTGCACCGATTTGACAACATGTCTGTCAACATCCACACACATCAGGACACACTGTTAGACATACCAAAAGGTAACAGCAGATACATTCATATGTGATACGACACACTGCAAAAAAATTCTTAAATCAGGAAGGATTTTTCAGATTGTTTAAAAAAAAAAACAAGTCAAAATTAAGGGTGTTCTTGCTTAAAACAAGCTAAACAATCTGCCAATGGTATTAGAAAAAAAAATCTTGTTTTCTGTTTGAAATAAGATTTTTCTTTGCTTACCCTTGGCAGATTATTTTTCTTGTTCGAAGCAAAAATGCACTTAATTTTGACTTGCTTTTTCTGAAAAAAAGACATTTTTTACCCGTCTCTAAAATCCTTCTTGATTTAAGATTTTGTAGATATTTTGGCTGGAAACAAGTCAAAAAATCTAAGTAGGAAAAGCATTTTTTGCATACAAACATAAGTCAGTAATATTTTATCCATTTAAATCAAATAAACAAAATACAGAATTTCAGCTTTCAGTAAAATACTGCACCTTTGTATCAAAATATTAAAATACACTTTTGAATGCTTTCATAACAAAAAATGTCAGAACATGTTTTAAACATATTGTTTAATTTCATGTTAGTTGCAATTAAATGAAAACGTAGTATTGTTTAAATTCATATTAAAAGCAGTTAGTCAAACTTCAAAGGTTTTATAGGACTTAGGTACAATTTTATAATTACTATTATTGTCTTTGAAATATGCTTGAAGTGTATTGCCAAACATTTATGATAAACTAACATTTACGTGACCATGGACCACAAAACCATCAGATTTATACATCATATAAACGCTGATAAATACGCTTTCCATTGATGTATGGTTTGTTATGATAGGACAATATTTGGCTGAGATACATCTATTTGAATATCTGGACTCTGAGGGTGCAAAAAAAAAAAAAAATCTAAATATTGAGAAAATTGCCTTTAAAGCTATCAAAACTACATTCTTAGCAATGCATATTACCAAACAAAAATTATGTTTTGATATATTTACAATAGGATATTGACCAAATATCTTCATGTAACATGATCTGTATATCCTAATTATTTTTGCCATTAAGAAAAATCAATAATTTTGACCCATACAAGGTATTGTTGGCTATTGCTACAAATATACCTGTGCTACTTAAGACTGGTTTTGTGGTCCAGGGTCACATATAATGTGTGGTGTATATATAATTATTATTATTTTTATTTTTTTTAATGAATCTGTTATACACTAGTTATACACTATATAAATTATATAAAAAAAATATAAAATAATATTTCTACTTGGATCATGCTTCAATACACTTGAAAAATATACTAAATAAATACCACTTGTAATGTAATACTTACTAAGTGTAATTCTTTAAAAGCATGACAAAAGATTCTTAACTTTTAAAAGTCTAAAAAAAAAAAAAACATAAATAGTATTGTACTTAAGTACATCTAAGTGGTCTGCAAGTATTTTCTTTCTTAGATATGTGACCCTGGACCACAAAACCAGTCATAAGGTTAAATTTTACAAAACTGAGATATATACATCACATGAAAGCTCAATAAATAAGTGTTCTATTGATGCATAGTTTGTTAGGATAGGACAATATTTGGCCGAGATACAACTATTTGGAAATCTGGAATCTAAGGGTGCAAAAAAATCAAAATACTGAGAAAATCACTTTTAAAGTTGTCCAAATTAAGTTCTTAACAATGCATATTACTAATCAAAAATTACATTTTGATAGGTTTACAGTAGGAATTTTACAAAAAATCTTAATGTAACATGATCTTTACTTAATTTCCTAGTGATTTTTGACATAAAAGAAAATTCAATAATTTTGACCCATACAATGTATTTTTGGCTATTGCTACAAATATACCCCAGCGACTTAAGACTGGTTTTGTGGTCCAGGGTCACATATTTACTTTTAAGATCTGAAGTACACTACATGTGCACATTCAATGTCATTAAGCTTCTTTTTCTTTCTAAAAGTAGGTAGGGTTTCACGACACTCATTTCCCAAAAGATTCGGGGGGTAAACAACTGGCCCGTGGTTAATTCACACCGGAGCCAACTAACAGAACGACCCCCTCCGCTATGAGCCACAGCGGGGCAGTCACACACTTCAGCAACCACTAACCTTTAACAAGTTGAGAACAAAAATGTAGTTCTTCTACACCATTGCATTGACTTCTCCAACACTGTATTATTTAATACTACTCATATGCTTCACCATAGTTTCCTTTTGACCTGCTTCCCTTGAATTATAAGCAAACAGCTATACAATTCCTAAACCACACACTTTCTTGTTCAAAAGAATTTGAGTACCAAGTATGCGAGGTTAAAAAAAGTACACACTTTTAGCAAAAGAATCTGTCCTAGTTTAGAGGATTAATCTCTATTGTTTGCATGTGTGCTACGTCAGTAACCTCAGCTAACATTAGCGCTACGCTACAATGGCGCGCAAAAAAAAAAACACATCAGGAGCAAAATCTCCTTACCTGCGCTTGAATACACATTGATTTTAATGCACTGGATGTTCTGTAATAATCTGAAGCATTTGCTGAGGATTTGACCGTCAAATGCCATGTCGATATAATCCCGGAACGGCGCCCATTTGCCAGGAGGACAATAAAATGAATTGTTTCGGCTTTCAGAAAAATGAGCGTTTATTAGAACGAGACACGGTATTATGTTTTCATCTCCATTATGAGAGATTAGATGGGAGAAGTTAAAACAATCTGCTGACGTTATCTGGTTTTATGTGATTAATTTTGTCTGAATTCCCCCGAGTAAAGACTTTTGTCCCAGTGGAAATGAAAATCGAAAAGATAAAGATGATTGCAGAAATCTGCTGGACTAAATAATCTGACCAGTGCAGTGCGTACACTTTCTAGCATGTTTTTCCATGTTCATACTTTCTACTCTTCTGTCCAGCGCCATCATTTCCCATTAGCTAAGCTGATAAATTAGCCATTCCAGCACATACACAAGTGCACACACACACTTACGCTCTCCTCTAATGTTTATATGCAATGCTTAATGTTGTGTGACCAATTCTTTCATTTCCATTATGTAAATATATTTGCCTCGACGTTACACTACAACCATTGTCTACGTTCTCACGATTGCGTGGGTTATTAATACTCTGGGTTGCAGGTCAGCCCGCAGTTGTCGACAGACATCAGTGTGTGGATTGCACAACGCTAATGATACTTCATGAAATGACTCCACACTGCAGGCCATGGGAATAATTCCATCAGCATGTCCTCGAAAGCAAAACAGCAAGACAATGTCTTTAAAGATGGATCTATTGCCTAAGTACTCTCTGCAACATATTCAATATTTAAAAAATACTAAGGATTTATTTATAACTCTAGAAAAGCATGCAACGCAGTCTTGGATAAACTCAACATGCTAAAGGCATGCAGACAGACTGACCGCGAGCAACGTGGCTGATCAATGCCGCGCTATCAGCCCATCCAGCCCACGGCCCGTGCAGCTCTGGGGTCACCCGATAAGCAGTGACGGGGTGAAACACACCACGCAAAGCCGTCACAGCAGAGGCAGAGGTGTTTCTGAGCCCGACCACCATCACACACCCTTCATTTATTACCAGCCACCAAAGTAAAATGAGAAGCAAGCGTGCCCGCTGTCATTCAATCACATTACGCCGCGCTGTCCTCATTACATTGGGATGAAATTTCAGAGTTGATAATGGAAATAGAGCTAGTGCAACTAATTTCCCTAAAAAAGCCAGCTTCTACACACATTGAAAAAAAATGAAGGGAAAATATCAAAAGCTAAAATAATTTAAATGGCAGATTTATGTTCATTTTAATCATAAAAAATAATAATAATCTCTGTGATATCAGCTTAATTGTTTCTTTTTTAATGATCCATGTTGTTAAAAAAAAATCTTTAATAATTTTTCTAGACTAATTTAGAGTATTTAAAATATTCCATACTAGTTGTACTTTCTGGACTATAGTAGACCTATTAAGAATATACTAACTCCGTTCATCAAAGAAGCGGCAATCAATTACCGTAAGCAACTATTTCTGTGTCATCTGAACATTAAAATACCTTTTGATGGTATAAACTAATTAGGTGGATTGGGTCAGGCTGTTTTTTTACTTGAGTAAAAACATGCAAGCATGTAAAATTTTCATTCAAATTTTAAACATTCAAAATATGCATTAAAGTTATTTTCTAACAGTGAAACTGCTGTTGTTACTTTAAGGAGATATTTCTAAATGATCTCAACATTAAAATGCTTTTTGTTGGTATAAGCTAATTAGGTAGATTCAGTCATGCTATTTTTTTTACTTGAATAAAAACATGCAAGCATGTACAATTTACATTAATTTTTTTAAATACACATTAAAGCTATTTTGACCTTTGAAAATGACTTTTATTTAGTTGTGTAAACTCATGTTGGCAAGTTTATTCAACCATATTAATAATAAATGTAGATGTTACTGCATAAAGTGCATTTTGGTTATCTCACAAGAGTTCATGGTGTATACTAACTTCACATAAATTTTATATAAAGCTTTGTAGCTGGAAGTTTTTAAATTGTATCTATTCATATTTTCTACTGTAACAGTTTAAAAATTGAATATGCCAAATGTGTAGATATCATTATATGTAAACGATTTAAACAACAATTTGAAAATTGTTTCAGTTTAATTTCTGCTTCAAATCAATCAGTGTTGCAAAATGTATAACCTGCTGTGAAGTTCATAGCACTTCGAATTTAATTAATAATGAAGATAAACAAATGTAAAGGTTTTTGAGAAATTAAGTAAAAATTATACAGATGAAATAAGGATTCTGTTACAGCCATAAAGCCATTTTAATAGAAAGTTAACATATAAGATATTTTGTCAGATAGCCTAGCATTTACATTTATGATTTAATTCATCTACCAGAACCAAAAGTCATTTCTAAAGGTCAGACTGGATAGAACTAACTCATTAAGATATAACAAACCCACGTTTCAGTTATTACTGTGCCTATAGTCATAGTTTATTTAAATGGTAAAAAAAAAACTATAAAAATCCTACAAATGCGCATGCAACGGCCAGAAGAGACCGAAGAGGTTATAAACACTACAATCACAGGATGTACATGAGGTCAAATCGTATATTTGAGGTGACGACAAGGACAGATATGAGTACTGTAAATACTGGATGCACAGAGCGAGAAATAAACGGCGCAAGCGAGTCTTTCCTCCTGCGAGCGTGAATCAGTGCGCATCTGAAGCTAGCTGTCATATGCTTACACAAACTTGACAGAGGAACGATTGAGACGCGACCGCCGCGCATCAAACACAAACACATGCACAGACATCCAGACTGCGCAGTTGTGCTGAGGTGATCGCTTCTAACTGCTGCGTATTCCAGCCAGCCTGTGCGCGACCTCGGCTTTCTGGGGGAAAGCGTTGATTTCCCGAATTATGACTGAGAGAAACTTTACCTTTTCGCTTGGACCTTCTCCTCCTCCTCCTCTTGAACTTGCATTTGACCTGGCTGCTGGGGACCGATGCCATGGTGCTCAGATTCTGGAGAACTTGGTGTTTCTGAAGTTGCTGTGCTGCAGTTGCGCCTGCGAAACGCTCCGGGAATATCAGCTTCGCCTTATTCCGCCTCACACTCTTCTAATAAGCTCTGGGTAACAAGCTAAAAGTGCTGCTCGCTTGTCTGACCGTGTTTGTAGCTCAGCGGACCACCGCGTCCTCCTCCCGCGTCTAGAGAGCGCGTCTGGAGCTCCTGAGCCTCTCTGCGCTTTTTGGCACCAGCCACTTTGAATCCAATCATGCAGGACGCGTGTCTATTTGCTGCCGCAGATTCTAATTAGAGCCAATCATGAGAGTCCTTGCGCTCTGACATCACGACCGATGACACACCCCCATCCCATCCCATGCGGGCGTGCGAACTCAGCCTTCATCTCTGAATGAGTGATGGCACTGATGCGCGCCGATGAAAGGACAGAGGGGAGGTGAGATGTGGCTGGGACAGCAGATTTACAGTATACAGTGAGGCTCAAAAGTTTGAGAACATTAGTGAAAAAGCTGCTGTTTAGCCAATAAAATGCAAATGTGTTATATTATATGATTAGCCTATAAATGTGAGGTTTTTTATTTGCCAAATAACTACAGCACCTGATGTGAACCTGATGATGCCTGCTATCCAGCAGCACAAATATTCTTCTGATTGCATTATTAATATTCTAATCATTAAATAATGTGATAATGTAAATATGAAAGTTATTTTAAAGTGGCACTGTAAAAATCTAGCTATATATATATATATACTCTGTGAAGTTCAGAGCACTTTGAATTGAATTATTAATGACAGAAAACAAATGTAAAGGTTTTTGAGAAATTGAGTAAAAATGATATGGATGAAAATAAAGATTACAGCCATAAAGAAATTCTTTTTTTACATTTACG